>NC_080432.1:43067503-43371308 GCF_028018845.1 Melospiza georgiana | reverse complement strand
AGAAGCTACAGAAATCTGAAAGAAAGGATTTCTGTGAAAAAATGTCTGCGACAATATGAAATTCTCCAAATACGTCCTCCCCTGAAATGCCATATGTGTCTATGATCACATAACTGTAACTAAAGCACTAAAATTTCAGTTATATAGAAAATAATGAAACCTTATAAGGCCCTAAATAGGCAAAACACTTTTTTAATATGGAATACAATATTATTTGCTTCTATTTGCAGAAGTACCTGCCAGTCAGAATTTAGACAATTGGTTGTCTGGGTACACCATTCAGTGGTAGTTCAAGATATTAGTTATTTGGTATAATAACTATGAATTATTATAACAGGTGTATTGCAGAACAGAATGTAAGGAGTAAACACCTTAGAAAAATTGTGCTCATTCTCCTTTGGTTTTGAGTCCTTCATGTTTTGGTCCTATATGCCTCCAGCTCTCTGTCAGGAAGTGCTGCATTTCTTTTGAATCTCTGGCAGCTTAGGATCCTACTACAAAGTTGTAACGGAGGGCAAGAAAAAGGGCTTTGATATGGCAGAGAGCTCATATTACATGGAATAGTGTAAGAGGCAAGTATGATAAGCAGCGTCACCAAGCTGTTTATCTTCAGCTCTTCAAGGTATCACTAGAGGGTGCCAGGTACCAGGCCATAATGATGAACTACTTCATAGGTGTTATGAAGATAAAATTATTTGTACTGTAAACAAAGACAGACATTAGTGGGTGCAAACCTGTTGAAAAGTTCATAATTTTACCAATACAGGATAGTTAATTAGAGTTCTTTGTTTAATCTGGAACAGTTTGGATACATGTGATTTTCTGTTTAATCATATTCCTGAGATCAAGTTAATTTAGGTAGGATTTTCTATGATATTCATCTTAAAAGCAGTAATTTCCAAGCTTAAAATATCCTGTTTTAAACAGATCTTCATTTTGTGCAGTTGCATTTAGTATCGGGTATAGACAACTCTTTTATATATTAGCAAATAAGTGATGGAATAAGTAATACATGTTGATTTATGATGATATTTGGTGTGTGCATAAAATATGGCATTTAGTGTATGCAGTATCACACAGTGAACATTTGTGCTGAAGTAGGTTAATATAGGAAAATTCAGACTGAGCATTTAACTTAAAGCTTTGAATCAGAGAAATTTCTTCGCAGTCCAGTATTCAGGGTTTTATTTTCTGTCAAGGATTGAAAAAGAAAACCTATAGACTCAGAATATCCTGATTCCATTTCACAGGTGGTGTTGGTGATGAACACTATGGACACAGATGGGCTTTTTTATACTATATAGCATTTATTTCACACTCTTGCTAAATGCAAATGCCTTCTATTCACACTATGAGTTTGAATTTCCAACTCAAATTTAATTACAGGAGCTTGGCTTCTCCATTGAGGGGTGACAGCCAAAATTACTTTCTTGATGTTCTGAATTGCAATTTTGACAAGTTCCTGCTAATGTTAATGAATTGTCTTTTGTTTTTGTTTACTTTTGTTTTTTCCCCACCAAAATACTTTAAAAGTGTTTGAGCTACTGAGTATTTGTAATGTCACTGTATGATTTTAACAATGTGAACATTGATTTCACAAAATATGCAAAAAATTTAGGTGTTTGATATGGAAGGAATTAGGCATTTGTTAATGAAACTTATATTGTGACAATTATTTAATGAGTTTTCTGAAGTGTCTGAATGAAACATTTTATGTAAAGATTGTTATCACAATGAAAGTACATTAGCACCCTTACCTGAAGGAAAACAAAAGCATCCATCACAGAAAATTGCTGGCAGAAAAATACTTCCTATTGCACCAAAAAATGCAACCTTTACACTTTGAATCAGTGTTCAATTTTGTTCATCAAAATAGGATATTAAAATTATTTTATGTTGTAACATCTTTATCCTGATTTCTTAGCCAATGATCAAACTTAGCCATTAATTGTTCTTGTAAGTTGATATTTGAAATCTTATTGAGCATGGTTAGTCTTTTTTAATAAGAAAAATTTTGGTAAACTGCCATGACATTTTAAAGACTGATTGGTGTGGCTTAGGGAAATACATAATTCAGAAGTTAACAATAGAATGGAAATATAGTTGCTAAGAATAGAAAGTAATTTTTTTCTTGAAACTTTGCTTTGAGGTATTAATGACACAGGGAATACCATACTTGATAAAGGCTGTACAAATGATTCACCGTGTTTCAAAATATTACAATACTTCTGAGAGAATTACATCATTACTTATAAAGGTAAGTATATTAAACAAAATAGTAATTACAAAACTGGGTGACTTTTCAGAAGAAAAAAAATTTTGTTTAAATCAGTAGAGCATTAAAAATGTAAAAAGAGTTTAAAAATGGTAGTAAGTAGTGGGGTTCTGTAAGGGAAAGAAAAAGAACTCTGTTGATTACGAGAGGATTAAACTTGGATTGCAGATTTCTCTTCTGAAAGGAGCTTTGTTTGTTCTTGGTTCATCAGTGTTAATTTTTTTTTATTCTTAATTAATCTTCTGATCTGAATTAATCTGATCAGTTGTTTTCTAAGTCACAGAATCTGCAAAGGCTCTTTTTCTCTCAGCCTGGATGACCTAATGGCAGATGGCCATCAATCTGACTAGGCTGTTCCTCCAAAAAGTGAGAAAGATAAAAGGTTCCTGTTTTCTGAAGAAAGTCATACTTGAAAAGTTAATTGAATTTCAGATCAAAAACTTTCCCTCCTTAAAGAGAAAATTGAGACTGGCTGTGCATTTATACCAATGTCTTTTGCAGAATCCAGATATCCATTGCATGCAAAGATGGTTTGTACAATGATTTTCTAGAAAAGAAATCCTTCCTAACTAAGCCACACACCTCCAGTAAGCATTCAGGGGAAATTCACAGTAGACCCTCATTACACAGACACACATTTTTTGTTTCTTTACACCACAGAGTTCAGCATAAAATTTTGTTGCATTTCAATTTGAACTAGGATATTAAGAAGTATATGCTCTTTTGAATCTCTATCTATTCATCGCTGTGGCTGTTTTCTATATATCACATTAGGTATATATTACCTATCATAAATGGGTCTTTGTACATTTGTATATTGACTCTTGCTACTGTCTATTATTTAATGGTTTAAGGGAGTAAGTATTTCATTACAGAGGCTAATAGCAAACTGGTTACATGAAGCCATGCTTGAAATAGCAAGGAAAAATCTGTATTTTAATCCAGTAGGTTAAGGTCCCTATTTACTGGTTTTTTCCACTTAATGATCATCAACAGTGACACTGGAGGTCCTATCTCCAGCTTCATCAGTAATTTTCTTAAAGTTTGAAGCCGCCTTTGGTATGGCAGTTTCCAGTCTTTTTTCAATTAGGAGTACTTAATGCCTGCTTTACAGTAGCCTCATGTCAGTGTTGCCTTTTTCCCAACCCAAAAATGAAACTTGAGATAATTTTAGTAAGGAGGTAATATAAAAGAGGATCTTTAATGAAGGCCTTCAGAGGAAGTTATGGAATAATGTCCATGAAAGCCTACCCCTACAAGGATAAGTACACATTTATATGTTTTAGGAAATTAGCATAGTTGATATAAATCACCAATTAGGAGTACAAGTGGTGCAATTTTCCTTCAGGTCAAGCCCCTTCTCTGGAGTCCCCCCTTCAGCACTAGTTGTGCTTTGTCCATGAGAATGCATCTCGAAGAGTTGTTCTTGACTTTGGCTCCCAGGTAGAACCAAGATAGCACTGGGGCCTTGTTCCTCTCATGGCTTGAAACTCTGGAATTTGTTTTGTCTTTCTGCTTAGGGAAAGGCCATGGAAAAGTACTGGGAAAACTAGCTACTAACAAATATATGTGCAAAGAATACAGAGAACATATAAAAAAAAAAAGACAAAACCCAAACAACACCATCAGGAGAATCGTTTTGAATTCTTCATATTATTTAATAGACAAAAAAATTTTCTACCTGTAGCTGTTCTCTGTGGTATGTCTTCTGTATCTGCACATACTCCTCTCTCTCCTTCTGTCATGACTAAATTTGGATTTTTGTGGTTGAGAAGTGAAAGAATGGTTGAGAAGTAGAAGAATGTTTTTTCCTTTTTATAGCCACAGGAAATCAAGGTAAAGCCATACTGCTAGGATAAAAAATTCTCTAAGAGCAGTCCTTAAATAAGTGCTGCAAGTGTAAAGACAACAATGTAAGTGAAGAGTAGTTGGAACTCAATAAGTTCTTTTTGTTCTTGAATTTTGATTGATGACATTCTGTGTTTATGTATTGCTGCAGTTATAGGACTTACAAATATGTCCTGGGACTTACATATACTTCTGGGGGTGTTCTCAGAGTTTTTATAGGGTGTTTGTTGTATATATTGCATGTATTTTTTAGCCACTTTCCTCAAGTGAAATTTATTCCAAATTTGATTGATAGTATTGACATGTATATGAGAATTTTATTAGATTTTGAGAAACAGAAAAATTTACTGTTAAGCTTAAAATTACTGTTAAACTTTTTTCATTTGTCTGTCCTAGGTTACAAACCAAATGGTCACAACATGTAAAGCATACATTACAGATGCTGGCTTGAATCGACTCTGGGATCAGGAGACACCAGTAGTCACTGGAAAAATCAATGTTTGTATTTTGGCATTATATTATTTACATGTCAAACCTCTTGATTATCCGCTGATATTGTAAGGAAGTCCATATCAATATGTACCAAGTGCTTCATACCTCTTGGCTTTTTGATTTCATGATGTTTTGAAAGTTTTCCCAAGTTTTCCCATTTACAGCAATGCCCATGGACTCATAGTCCATGGGCATTGCTGTAATTAAATAGCTTCATCTTTATCAGTGTGGTCTGTCACCGACCTTGGAATTGGCATCTTTGCTTTATGTGCAACCAAGGAATTAATATCTCACATTTTTCCATCTTGAGGAAGAGGGGCTATGGAGGAGGGCATAGCTCTGATATGGTGCCATCTTCCTCTACCCTGGAAAATCTGGTGTTTGAATAGACCCTGAGTTTGTTGCAGTACTTCCTTTCCATAAAAGATTTCCTTGCCACACCATGAAAAGTTAGTGTTAAGATAGTCTTCCTCTTCTTCATCTGATGGTGACCTATTAAGAGCAAATGCAATATGCTATGGCGAAATATGTGCAGCTGTGGGAATACTGGTTGCCAATGCTTACTTCATTTCCACGTTCTCCTTTTCTGGACTTCAGTTACTGAGTTCCACTCTTCCCCAAAAGGCATAGAATACAGAGGAAGAATCACTTCCCTAGTCCTGCTGACCACACTATTGCTCATAGAGGCCAGGATGCCACTGGCCTTCTTGGCCATGTGAGCGCACCACACTGCTGCTCATGTTCGGTCTGCCATCAACCAGTACCCCCAGGTCCCTCTCTGGCCACTGTCCAGAGACACTCTGTCCCCAGCCTGTAGTGCTGCAGGGGTTTATTGTGGCCAAATGCAGGGCACAGCACTTGGTCTTGTTAAACACCAAATTTCTGATTTCAGCCAATTTATCCAGCCTGTCTAGATCCCTCTGCAGAGCCTTCCTACTCTCCAGCAGATCTACATGGACACCCACATTTGCAAATTGGCTGATGGTGGACTCAGTCCCCTTATCTAGATCATCAGTGAAGATATTAAAGACTGGGCCCAACACTGATCCCTGGGGACACCAGGGTGGCTGCCAACTGGATGCAACACCATTCTCCACCACTCTCTGGTTACTGTGCTCTACTGCTGCACGTTCGTTCATATGTTGCGAACACTTTCTTCAGATACTGAAAGAAAATCACTCACTGTTTTTAAGTTGTTGGTACCTCTTGACTGAAACCAGATTAAGTGATAACTAATGGCTTTGGAATGTCAATCGGTTTGAGTACTCTAGTCCCTTACTCATAAGCATAGCATAATGAATATGGTTTTCTTTCCTTCACCTTTTAGGACTGCATATATCTGTTGAGAGAATATCAGAAATGCTTCCATGAAGCCAGGCAAGAGACTTCTAAAAATCTAGGGGAAAAGGCATTGGAAGTATCAGAAATGTACATTTTTGGAAAATCTGAAGCATTTTGTAGGAGATTAGAAAAAGTGAGTATATTGGGTGCTGTTGTTATTGGCAAAGAAGAAGCTTCTCTCCAAAGACCAGTTTACAAAGTGCATGCTTGCCGACATAAATTCTCTTAATCATCCTTTAAAGGAGTCTGTAACTCTCTATTGAGAGAATTTAGGCACTTCCACAGATTAAGTCATCCCAATGATTGATGCTATTACCTCACAATTGCCTTCTCAACTTGCCAATTTATCTCTTTTAGTGTGGAGAGAAATAACCTGACCTAGATTCAGATCATTATTTTTAGAGGTTTAAAATTATGTGAAAAGTAACACACTTCTGTTTTTTTTTTTTTTTTTTAATTACTTTAAAAACTCATGTTTACTGCCAAGCAGAATTCTTCAGATGATTCTGCTGCTTGGTGTCATCTTAACATTTAGCTTGGTAATGCAGTGAAGGGGTTTTAAACTAACATTCTTGAGTGGAAAAGGTAATAGGTGCTTCTTGGTACAGATTAAGGTCAGACAAGGGATAAGATGATAATCATCACAAGGTAGGAATTCTGTGAGTCTTTGATGTACTTTTTTATCACTCAATATACATACTAATCTGTAGGGTTGTGGTTTTTTATTCTTTGATATATCTTTTTGTCATAAGTCTGCCATGTTTTAACTCCTTTTCTGCATTATCCTATTGGATCTAGCAGTAAAACATAAAAAACCCTCTTTATCCTTAAGAAAAACAGTTATTATTTTACTTTGTGTTGCGTTGTGGTGACAACTGATGTTGAAAACTGGATTAACCATGCCTCAAGTATTGAAGATACTTGACTCAGAAACAACACATTTGTGAATGCAGTAGCCAGAAGAGTGGCTGTTGAATATTTTATTTTGTTCAGGTTTTAGTTTATAGAGGAAATAACAAAGAATTCATTATGAGCATGAATATAACATCTTTATTTCAGATAATGGAAATGATAGCCATAGAACAGAATTTTAATGCACTGACTCAGTGTGCAATTGAAGGTATAGATCTTATGGCAGTAAAATTCAAAAATATCTACCACATTTTTCAAAAGAAACCATATGACACCCTTGATCCACAAGTAACAGAATTTGATGTGGATTTTGTGAAATTCAAGACAGAAGTTGAACGTTTAGAGGTGAGTAATATTATTATAACTTACTTGGGAAAGAATTTATGGAACTGATTGTCAGTGGGATGTTGGATTGTGAACAGGCTACATTGTTCTTCTAAACAGCATGGAGTTTGTGTTTGTCTGGAGGGAGATTTTTTCCATTCCTTCTCCTTTTTTCAAAGGAAGGTGTAAAATATATCAAACAGTGCTTAAGGATGATTTTCATTCTGTGGCCAAAATGACAAAAATTGTGATACCTGAGAGAATGATCTATGTGAAAGTCATTTATTAGCCTGAAGAAATGTGGTCAAATTTTAGGCAGAATAAATTTGCAACTAATTTGTTTATTTCATAGAATTGTATGACATTTTAGAGATTATTTGACTGAAAATGACTATTTAATAATTGTATTAAGCGTGGCATTATGAAGGCTGCTATTTTGTGCTATAAGTGTGCTTTAAGTAACAATTTCAAATGCTACTATGTTAAGAAAGTATCATCAAAATACTGGTTTCTGACCTGAAAACCCACACTGAATTGTGTATTCTTTAGACACAGCTACAGAATTTTATGCGCACCTGTTTTCAGAAAATTTTGTCTTCACAGAATTCACTTCAGTTACTTCAAAGGTATTTGCAACTATGTTTTAAAATATTTTAAAGTAACTTGAAATTACTGATTTCCACAATTGAAACAGCCCAGCAAATTTTAAAACAAACAGCCTAATTGAGATTTTTTAATTACTGATATTCTGAACTACATAATAATGAGAAAATATATGTTTTATCTTTCTTATGGGAATCAATATATTCTTTTTCTTAATTTCATTAGAATATTATTATACACAAGAATATACTAAAGGAAAAGCCTAAAACATACTAAGCAACAACTACCAAAATACCCACCAGAGCAGAAATTTTCAACTTGTTTAAACTTCCTTAAAGAAAAAGGTTTTCCAGGTTTAAAATAATTTCCTAGATGTTTGCTTATTTCAGTTTATGTAATGTTCATATACCTCAAGGTAAATTAAAACAGTTATTATTTTAGAAATGTAATTTTGGGTCATTTTTGTCAATTTTTAATACAGGTTTCAAAGTCTGAATATGCCATGCCTACAAGAGGAAACAGCAAATACAATTAGTTCTATTCTTCAACATTATGTAGCAGAACTTGAAGCTACTAAAAAGGTATTTAATTTCTTTCCAGTAAGTTGTAAACATCATATTAAAATAGGAGAAAGCATTTTAATATGAATAATTTTTATTTTTTCTGCCTCTTTCACTAATTTACTCCCAATTCTCAATTTATCCTACTTCTGTTTTCCTGTTACAGGAAAACAGGCCTTAGTGAGTGGGCAGCAGAATATGCAGAACTGCTCTTGTAGGCAAATTTGTCCTCACAATTTTACTTTATAATCAAAATATTTTCTGTTATTCCTTCATAAATTAAATTTAAAGAAGCATGTTCTTTGCTGGTTTAAAGAAGCATGTTCTTTGCTGGCTGTGTACATTTCTTGCTTATACCTTTTGGATTTCTTTATTAAATGAGGCTTCTGCAGTTAATTTGCATGTATAAGTAGTTATTATCAATTGCTGTGGCTGCATAAAATACATGTAAAATATAGGAGAATTGCATTTATGTTCATTATGAAGGAATTTTTCATGATTTTTGTCGTGCACCCTGACTGAAGTATAATGAGAATTAAGTTCTGGCAACTGCTCATATCACTTGACTGTAAACTATTACTTTGTCCATAAAATAAACATCTGCAACAGAACTAGATGTCTAAACTCCCTTTCTACTAAAGAAAGAAAGAAAGAATTGCTCTAGAGTGAGTTAATCTGATCAATTTTATACAGCGTCCTGAAGATTTAAATAATTCCCTCCAAATAACCATTTTTCTTCAATGAATATAAAGGGAATCTGGAATACCAGATTGTTGAAAAAGGTTTTTTGACATGTTTACATTTCATAAGATCAATGATAGAAGTTTGCACAAGGAGCCAGTATCTATAAACTCTGCAGTTATTAGAAAGTTTTTCCTCCTAACAGTGATTTAGAACTGTAGCCTAGCAAGGCTGTGCTGAACCACTTTTTACAAAACCACTCTTTCCTTTCCCTACCCATACACTGTTTATAACAATCCCTGAACCCCTAAATTCTGGCTTAACTAGATGAACAGATTTTTAGCAGCACTGCTTGCTTAAAAATCATGTAGCCCACCCTTAGTTGTATTTTTTCCCAGACAAAAAAAAACCTGATAAGTACATTTACTGAGAGGGTTTCATCCAGGTAAGTTCCTCTCAAGGTCATTGTGAAGCTGCTTGGATTTCTTTGATTGGGGCCACCGGAGACAAGGTAGGGCTAAGACGTTCTAGTTAGTGAGTAGTTGTGTCATCACAGCCTGAGTTCACGTGCCTAATGTTGGGTGGCTCCAAATACTCCTTTTTTTCTGTCAAAGAACACGTCTTGATTCTGCTGACTAGTTTTAACTACTTATTTGATATTACTAAATTGCCTTTTATCTTTGTCAAGCAAGTTATTTCTAATAAAATGTTGCTCTTACTGCAATGCTGGTTCTAAAGTGACTGAATACTTTGCCATTGCATATTTCATACAGTATAAATTTAGGCCTTTTTTTGTTTTATTTTGTTTTAACTCAGCCATTCGCTGAGCAGGAGACATTCTTTTTTCATCTTGGGCACAGATAAAAACACGGGCTTTGTATCCAGGAGTATCTACGTGCATTTTAGTTAGGAGTTAGTAGAAAAGTGCATACCATAGAATGCTAAATTATTGTGATTTGGAAGGGACCCACAAGAATCACTAAGTTCAAATCCTGAAATATTATCTAATAGTCAGATGTGTGTGTCTGAAGAACAGTGCTGATGTTTCTATTCAGGAAAAAGCTCTCAGTTAACAGTCTAGCTTGGGCCTCTGCCGAGGCCAGTTCCAAGCAAAGGAGGAGAAGCCCCACAAGAGTTCTCCTGACACCACTTCCTTAAACAGCTTGTTTTCACAGCAGATGGCTTCAAAGTCAGGGGTCAGACTTGATCGTGAGTACTGGCTGCTCTGCCCCAGGGTTCACAGTGCCTTTTGCTGCACTCAGGTCTCTGTCATAAGCGAGCACAGCTGAGAAACTGCATGAGATAATGGAGACAGGAGAGGTACCAGCGTTGAGGTGTGTGCATCTTTGAAGGGTAGCAAGTCAGGGAAGAAATATATTTTTCTGTCCATGAGCTGTTGTGTGACACAATGCAAATTTAATCTGTTTGGGAGGAGGAAGAAATTGTGCTACCAAAGAAAACAGTTTAGCATTTCAATAGATTTTTTTAAATGCATCTGTTTAATGATATTGTTCTTGCTATAGCTTTACCAAACACAGAAAGATGACCCTCCTCTTGCTCGAAACATGCCACCTATTGCAGGAAAGATACTGTGGGTGAGACAGCTATTCAGAAGGGTAAATGAGCCAATCAGCTATTTCCATGTAAGTTGATGTGCGGAAAAATTAGGTGTTTTGTGTAACTGTGAACTGTCTTCAGTAGGGTAATCATACGATTTCTGGTTATGATTGCATCACTTGTTATATGCTAAGGAACATTTTTCTTTGTATGTTTATACTTCTCTGCAGTAAGCCTTGTGGATCCAAGATGTAGTGTTGGAATAGAACAGACTAGACTATTTCAGTTGAAAATAACTTTGAAGAATTCTTGAAATGTTTGAGTGATTCTCCTACAAAGCGTCTAGGGTCTCATGCCAAGTTAACTTCTGTGTGAGAGAGGTTTTCACTTTCTTGTTTCCCTTGGATGGGAATAATGATAATCTAAATCTGTTCCAAGGAAAACAGATATTAATATTGATTAAAAAGGAAACTTTTACAATAAATTTTCACTTATTCAATTTTGAGTAGAACTGAGTATCCATTTCACTGTGAATTGCAGGTATCTATGACAGTATATTAAGTAATTGCTCTTAGTGATGTTAAATGTTTAGTATTTATCCCTTACAAGTTCTTACTGACTTTATTGCCCTGTAAATTTGACTCATTAATATTTGATACAGTTTTTAACACCTCTGTCAGTATAATTCATAGTATTAACCGACACTATGTATAGACAATACTTAAATTGAGAAAAACCCAAGTGGTATGGATGGTTTTGGATATAGTTTTAATTTGAATGTGCTGTGTTTTAACAGAAACATTCAGATATCTTGGCAAGTCCAGAAGGTAAAGCAGTTGTTCAATCATACAACAAACTTGCATATGTATTGGTGGAGTTCGAGGTAGTCTATCATAATGCATGGCTGAAGGAAATGTCACAATTACAATATCGTAAGTAATTAAATATGTACTTGTTCTTTAAATTTTTGTTGGATAGTAAGTTAACATAAATCAAATCAGATTTTTTTTAAAGCTTCATTTACCCTTAACATGCGCAAGTGAATCATGATCCAATTATCAGACTCGGTAATACAATCTCAGTGCTTTACTGACCTTGATGCTGGGTATTGATGCAGAGGATTGCAGATTTGGTACACTGTTTGACTGTACAGATGACTGTAAACATTAGTGACAAAAATTTTGGTATTTAAATTCTCTATGTGTACTATGCAATAATTCTTTCTGGGTTTTTCTTTTTCCAGTATAATAATTCATAAAGTTGTATTGCTCCAGTCCCTCTAAGGACAAATATATTGTTATTAAACACCTAGAAATGTTTGATAGTCTCCAGCATTGTGTTTCCTGGTACTTAGAGAACTAATTTCATGATTTTTTAACTTGGGCTGAGAAAAGTTATGACACAAATAAGACTGGATCTCAGGCTTGTTTAGATTATGAAGAGAAAGGCAGAAAGTTAATATGATGGGTTGTGTATTTTCTTTAACTGAAAACAATATGAAACTATTTCACAAGTAACTCTACATACTTAATCACTATATTTTAACATTAGAAATATGGATTTCATAGTAATTTATAGAATTTGAACAATTGTTTGCTTTTGAAACTGATACTAGAATGTCTTTACAGTCTTACAATCCACGATATTTGTGCGTCATCCTACAACTGAGAAGCTCCTGGTTAATTTTGATCCCCAGATTCTAGAGATTGTGCGAGAGACAAAATGTATGGTAAAGTTGGGTCTAGAAGTACCAGAGCAAGCATTCAAACTAGCAATATTAGAAGATGAATTGAAGTCAAACAAGTTGAAGTTAGAGGTAAACTTTAAAAGTATTGTGATTGCTGTTCAAAAAAATTTTAAAAAGAGTGTGTTTAAACATGGATTTTTTTCTATAGCTAAAAATTAAAGCTGGGTAAGAGGTAGTTCAAGGTAAATTTGCGGAATACACAGGTGAACATAGAAAATCTAATTTGAAAACCCCCTGTTAAGTCCTGTGTGGCCTGGTAGTTACTTAAATATAAGAATATATACTTCATATATCCAATGGCACACTAATTATACTTTGGTCATGAAATAATTTAAGCTATACAAATAGTTTTCACAGTCAGAAAAACAGTAAAATGCAGGGGTTTAGAGTTTTTGACAATAAACATTGGAGTTAGTCTGGTTTGGAATTGTGAAGAATTTTGAAGAACTTTGCAGGTTACCTGCAAGAGAATTACATTTGTTATATCTATTGTAGTCTCTGCTATGGTGTTATTTCAAGAGCCTGTATCTTGGGGAGCCTGTATCTTGTGCATCATACAAGACTTCTCTGTGTGTGTGTGCATATGGCATAAGAGAAGAGGATATTTTAAAACTGACTTGAGCATCTAAAGACTATGATACGCAATATTAAGAGGATATTGCAAAGATTAAGCTGTCTTCAGTTCTAGAGAAAGTTCGTTCTTTTTCTGGCTTTGTGCCTTAAGAAAGTGCTACCAAAAGGTGGCTTTTATTTCTCCTTCTACAGCATAATACAAATTCATTACATTCCAGAAATGATTTTCATAGGTATGTAATGTCTGTGTAAAATTCTACATTTGTTTTCAAATACAGCATTGTGCAGCTTTCAATATCGTTTTTCAGATGATTTGATTGTATGACAAATTGTTTTCTTGAGTAAAGAAATGCTTTAAATATTCTGTTTGATGCTATCCTTTCTAACAATCTACAGGCTATTATTGAATCTTACGAAGAATTGTGTCAAGGAACACGAAACGTGTTTGTAAATCTTTTTGCACCAAAAATGCAAATGGTTAGTATTGCTGCATGCACTTCAGTATACCTCATAAGATCTTAAAATACCTTAATAATAATTTATGATTCTGAAATATTTAGATGGATCTGCATGTTGTGAGCTTAATGGATTTTTCTGAGACCTTTAAGACTAAAAATCTGGTTTTTTGATCCTTCATACAGTTCTCAAATAATGTGCTTTACAGTCAAATAATCTTAGTGCCTGTGAGATAGAAGACCAGTAGAACAAAAAATATGGTCTTTGAAGTCTATCTCCACAAATCTCTGGCTTTAACATGGAAATTTGCTCAGAAGGAATTATTAACTTTTTTAATTGAGTCTCTTCAGTGATGTACAATGCTACACTATGATGTTTTATGCTATACTAAAAGTACAGTTTTATTGGAGATGCAGGATGTCTATCCCACAAGCCATTTTGTTTTGCCAGACATTTACAAGTGTACATATGTTAATGTTTTAAGTAACCCTCCCCATTTTGTTTGTGAGAGTCACACTGAAAGGTTGCAGAGTTTGTGTAAGTGTGTATAACTACAAAGTTGGACAGAAGTTTGAGAAACTAAAGACCTGAGGCTATAGTATGCACTACCCTCCCCTTCCTTTCTATTGCATAAATTTCTTTGACCTTTTTTATTGGAAACTTGTAACCTCCCTTACACACCACTCTGTTTTATAAGCAATGTTAGTAAATATAATAATAGAACTTGTTTTAATTGTTTTCTCTTGTGGTTTTGGTGGTTTTTTTTTAATCTATTAAATTATATCTTTATGCTTAGATGGAAGCTGTGTTGAGGCAAGGACTTACCATGTTGACTTGGTCATCTGTCACACTGGAAACTTTCTTTAAAGAAGCTCATCAAATTCAGCATATATATAGTCAGCTTTTGAGAAGGGTAAACATTTGCTCACTATATAAATAAGACCAATACCTTACAGAAATTATTTCTAGGATCCTATATTTCATATTCAAACATAATCTGTACTTATTTTTGTACCATACCTACAAATTTTATTGCTTTTTAAATTAGGTTGCTTTTCTTGGAGTAGGGATACACTCAATGATTCTCTCCTATTATTGCCATCATATATAGTTGATTTTTCCTTCTGTCCTTAAAATAGAATCTATTTCCACTTGTTGTCTTAAAATTCTGTGGCTTTCACTCTGATTTTCAGAGCCAATACCTGTCTTTGAGTGCTTGTCCATGGCTGCAGCTGCATAAAAGACACTTCCATGTAAAAACTGTTGAGTGGAGAACTTTGGAGCATTAATTCTATCTGTAGCAGGCATGTTGTGCAGCCCATAAAATAATGAAGGAGATTATGCTCTTTTCTCACAGTTCTCTGGATTCTTCTCTGTGCTCTTTTACTCTCTTGATATTCATCACATAATTTCTGAATTAATTTGATTCCATATTTAATATCTACATAAGTAATCTGGATGATGGCATAAAGTGTACCCTGACAATGTTTGCTGGTGACACCAAGCTAAATGGGAAAGTAGAAGGACACCCGACAGGAAGACCTGAATAGGCATGAAGAGCAGACTTGTAAGAACCTTACAAAGTCCAGCAAGGACAAATTAAGGTCTTTCACCTGGCCAAACATCATCCAGGAGTGCAGCATAGGCTGAGATCTACCTGACCTGGGCATCCTTGTGGATAACAAGTTCAGTGTGAGTGAACAGTGTGCTGCTCCAGCAAAGAAATTCAGCAGGATGTTGGGTTGCATTAATAAGCAGTGGTAACAAATCACCATCTTCCTCTACTTGGTGCTGGTGAGGCCAAACCTGGAAATATATTCAGTTTTGGTCCCTGCTATACAGAAGACATTTGGAGAGGGTTCAGAGAAGGGCCACAACAATGATCAGAGGACTGGGAAGCCTGACGAATTATGAAAAGTTGAGAGAAATGGTTTTTTTCAACCTTGAGTAAAGAAGGCTTAGGGGAAACCTTATCATCATGGTGTAATATATGAAGATTGGCTGCAAAGAAGATTGGCAGAAAGGAGACTCTCTTTTTACAATAATTTATGTGGAAAAGATGGGGAGTAATGGGTATAAGTTACTTGTGGAGAATTATCAATATGACAGAAGAGGAAAATTTTTTGCAGTGAGAAGAGTCAGCCACTGAAATAATCTCCCACTGAAAGTGGTCCATTCCCCAGTGCCAGACAGTTTTGAGACTCATCTGGACAGGGTGCTGGGCTATCTTGCCTAGGCTGTGCTTTTGCCAAGAAAAGTTGGACCACATGATCCTTGAAGTCTTCTTTCAATTTGGTATACTATGATTCTATGATTTACCATGCTTGAGGACCAGTATTGGCTTGGTTTTTTCTCAAGACTTTAACTTGACAGTCAGATTGCCCTTCTGGCTTGATGATTAAACTGTGTGACTATTATCTTTTCTATCAATATTGTAAATTGTGTTTCCTTTGTGGTAGGAGATTGTTAGTCACTAGTCAGGGTATCTAGTTTTTTTTATGTATGGTAGAAAATCATAATTATGAGCAATGCCCTCTTTGCCACTGAAACCCAAAGCTGGAAAAACATTGTCTTTGTCAGAAATGAACAGTTTTGTAAGCCTGAGTATATCAAAAATAACCATGTTTTTATGTAAATTTAGGTTGTATGTGGCTTTTTTTACTTCCCCCTCTCATATCAATTAAAAAAATTAACCTTGGTTAGACTCTTGATTTCTACAAATGGGGTATTATTGTCAAACAGGAAAAAAAGTGATGTGCAATGGAAGCATGAGGTATATTGTGAAAAACAAGATGGAATATCATAAACGCAGAGTACTTCAGATAAAAGACTAAAAGATGGACAGAAATCACTTTTACTTGGATTCTTCCATGGCAAAAAACAATTCAGTGTAGTTAACTGTATACTGATAATGCTGCAATTTAGGATCAAAACCCCAGCAAAAACGGTGTTGACTAAAAGAAGGAGAAGGACTGAAGATTAACCCATAAGCAATTTATAGTAGACCCCCCCCCACTTGCCTTGTTGCTAATCTTGTGGTCAGTAAGATCATGAACAAGTATCCAATTATATTGATGTAGCTTGTTCTATTACTCTGTTTTGTTTAATCTAGAAGCTGTGTACCTTGCATGACAGGAATGATCCAGTCTGACTTTTTGTAACTGCCTGTCTGCCTAAAACTGCAGTTAAACCAGCCAGGATTCTTTGGGAGTCTAGTAATTGTAAATAACCCTTAAGTTACCATAACTCTTGTTATTATTCACTTGGAGAATTTTCTACTCTGTAACATTCTTGCATTTATTTTTCTGCAATACATTTTTTACCTGTTAGAGTGCTCTAAAATGTAATACATTATGCTTTAAAGATAAATGTATGGTATTAATGTGGTTTTCTCTTTTTAGGTAAATATTATAACTGACGTGCGGATTGGTACATTATTAGAAGAAATATCAAGTACTTCTTTAGTTAGCTTGCCAGTAGATGATGCTCTCAAAATTGAGGATCTGTTGACTGACAATGAGGTGTGTGCCACTTTACATCTTTCAACTAGAATTTTAGGGCATGTTAGAAAAAAATGCCTTAGTAAATGAAAATAAAACTATAAAATTCTCTGAGGAAATACAGAACTTTATTTGTAATTAAATTATTTTAGTTAAAATATTTTATATGAAGATATATTGGTTCTTTGGTATTTGAGATACTTAAGCTGTAGTATGTCATAGATAATCTTGTTTAAGTGCTTTGTATTTATTGTGTATGATTTCTTGTGTATGAAGGACCTCAGAGATATACAGCCCTTCTTCCCCCCTGCTTTTTCCAAACTGTTGTTTTTAAGGAGAAGGCAAAAAATACTTTCCAACAAGTATATTTGAAAATCTAAAAGTTTTCTTAGTACAAAATAGGCTAAAAATGTATTATTTATTAAATCAGTGCAAGTAAATAAAATTATTAAGGACAGCTGAAACAGTGTTTGGGTAATTTCAGATTCAGAATGTGACCTCTCTTCAACATTCAGGATTTTTTTAAGCACCTAAAAGTACCATTGCATTTGAAAACCTGGGCTTTTTTAGACATTAAAAATATAGTGATAATATAGCAGAAGTTTTTATAAATGTACAAGTATATTTTAATAAGTATATATGTTTCATTGAAATGGTTTTGGTCTGATTAATACAATATTCAGAGAAATGTTTTTAATCTCCATCAAGAGAAACAGTAATAAGATAATCAGTGTTATCTATGACAATGCATTGATATTTTTATTTAACAGGAATATACTAAAGAATGTTCTGAGCTCTTTAACGTCAAAAGCATGCGCGTTGAAGAATCTGTTCAAGATCTAATAGAGATATTTGAAAAACATTGTCTATTTCCATCTTTTAGGCCCTCAGAATTTCAAGGTAGTCAATAATGCTTATTTAAATAAAAAATTCGGGTGGACTTTAGCTAGTTTTTATCAAAACTGATGTTTTAGCTAATTTGCTAAACAAATTTTCCTCTCACTAAAATTTCATCTATGTCACAGCTCTGCCTTCTTTAAACACTGTTAAAGTAAAACGCTAGCTCATGAAGTATGGAGATAACTCAGTTGTGGGGTTTCTAGAGTTAAAAGCTGTCCTTCTGTTTAGATTAGCAAAGTATTTGCTCTAGAGGAAGAACATTAAAGTTCCATTTCTGTCAGTCACTCATCATAACTCTCCCATGTCACATCTGGCCACCTGTAAATGAAATCCAGTGTTCCTCTCTTCTCAGCTCTGTCAGCTATTTGGTACTGTGCCTCTGTTTTTAACTTTCCTGCAGCAGTACAATTATGTGCTTTTTTGGCTGGTCAGTTTAAATTAGTATTGTCAAAGGCTGGCACTTGAATGACTGGTTTCTGCTTCTTTGAGATGTCTTACTAAGATTTTAGAAGATCCCGTATTGTTACAAGAGAAATAGTTTATATTTGAAGGAAAAAAAATGCTTTAAGGAAAATTTTATTTTGATGCTTAATCAGTAATGGAGCTCTTTTCTTTCATGGGATTTTTTTTCTTCTAGGTTCAGGTTTCTCCAGCTGTAGAGGCATAGGCAGGGTCAATACTGCAGGTGGTTCAGTAGGATGCAAGCAGAAAAACATGAAACAAAAATACTTCTCTGTCCTTTGTTAAATTGTTTATGCTTATTTTGATTTTTTGGTCATTTTCATGGATATATTAATGACTGCCAAGCCATCCTTAGTGGTAGTGCACTGTGTTTGCTAAGCTAAGGCCTATGGGCCGGTCTCTAAACCACATTCCTGGTGCGAAAAAGTGTCATGAAATAAAACCAATTTTTGGTGATCCAGGTATTACTAAATAAAAGTCAATATTTGTTTTGCCTCTAATGAGGGGACAGCATGCTTTAAATCAGAATATTTATATAATAACAACTTTCTTTTTTTTAATTTACAGGAAAAGACAAGCGTATAGCATTTGGAGGTAAAGAAAAAGCTCCTGCTGAAGGACCTAAAAGTGAAGATGGCAGGATCAGTGATAAAGAAGAAGAGTTTAAAAAGGTGTTTTGTGAAAATAAGGAAATTATTTTTAGGCCAATTGGATTAGTAAACAGGATCTTGAGTTTTGGTAGCTGCATATCTGTGTTACAGAAAGACATCACATGGAAACTGTCAAATATAATGTACAATGATGAAATAGCTTACCTAAAAAGTGCATTTGAGATGGATTTTAGTTTTCACAAGTATATTGCATTTTATTCCAGTTTTCACCTTTATTAAACAAATTCTTGACAGGAGTGGTAAGTGTAAAAACTGGAGACAATAATGTGCCTAAGCCATAACACAGGCTTTCCCTCTTGGGTAGACAGGATCTTTCATCATTTCTATCATTCTCTTCCAACTTCATCAGCAAAGATTGTCTTTGTACTTTTCCCATGAAGAATGCAGTTTCTTCATGTTCAGCAAAAAAGGAAAGTAGAAGTAAAGAACAAGGACTCTCAAAGTTGGAAGTACAAATACAATAATGCTGCGATGTTGCAATTTTTAAAAATAGTGATAATTTCATGTTGCTGTATTTTCATATTCTTGATCCAGTTGCATTTTATTGTATTTGTCTCTTATTCAAAAATGGATGCATGGGCACCAATATTCTTGAATAATTCATGGTTTAGTTTTGTGGCTTGGTTTTCTATTTGTTCTTTTTTAATATGGAGAGCTTTTCTGAAGGACCATATTTCAAACAGATTTCAGTATTCTGTATCTGAATAAGACAAGTTATTTCTTCACATCCTGTATTCTCTTTTCCATGCAGCTTTTACTTATTTACTTGCTTACAACCCCCCAACTTCTCACTTTGTGTCTTTCATGTAGCTTACAGCATAAGTTCCTTCTGACAAAATCTATTAGGTTTGACTTATGATGTTTTTGCAATAATTTTCAGGTTCCTATGTGAACATGTTGCTAAATAATGTATGGTTTATTTATTACAGAACTGTAAAGACTTACTTGCCCATTTCAGTCGCCGGCTGCTAGTCTGTCTCCAGAAATCAACCCGACTGTCTTTGGATCGGATTAGAAGAAGAATGAGTGTTCCAATGTAAGTTGCTAATGAAGGATTCCCTCAATAGTATGCACTCTTTATGAATTCTTCATGATAGTGGCAAGATCCATACAAAATCACTCTCCTATATTCAGGATGATTTCTATAGATTTATCTCTGTTTGAGCAGGCATAGATTTCAGAGGCAGAATTGTTTCAGTATAATATATCGTGCTTTGAAAAGCCTACTTAAAATTCTATTAAGAGAATTTAGTTCAAGCAAGTGAAGATTATGATGTTTTGTCATTAATGTTTGTTAAAATCTGAATTGCACTTTTTTTTCCTATGGACATTGTTCATAAAAAATGTCTTGAAATCCTTATCAAAGTCAATGGGAATTTTTTTTGTTGTTTCCTTCATATTTGTCTACTCTATCATATTGTTGAATCCTCCCTGATTTGGTTAATGTATCATACCACAGCATTTAAAATTTTACTTTGCTCTATGTTTTTAGGCTTTCATTTCAGTTTTGAGTAGGTTAACATCATGTTTTTATAATTTTGCACCAGCTTGTCATCTTTGAAACTTTTTCCATTCAGTTGAATACTTACCTAAAATGTAGTGGCACAACTTTTGCTCTTGATAGGTTGCTGCATTTAGTGATCAATGAGACCTTCATATGCCCTATTCAAACCGCTGGCAGAGTTCAATCATTCTTAACCTGAGAGTTTAAAATCCAGAAAATACTCTGGAGAAAAAATTCTGAAACAATGGCTGGATCCAAGTTAGCACTTGTCAGAATGGTGGAACTCTAGCTATTTTCTTTATCCTTTAAATAAGAAACTTCTGTAAGTTTTGGAAATAGTACATAATTTCATTTGAAAATTCTCCATGAGGCTTTGGTCAGAAAATGTAGCTCAAAACTATATTTCTCAGATAAACTGAGGAGGTTTTGTGGTGAACTGTTTATGATATGTGTCAAAACCATTTTACAGCCAATCTGAGAACGTCCCTCCTTTCATAAAAGCAGAAGTACACCTTCAGATTCCAAATCTGGTAAGTTTTATTTTATATAGGTAAGGTAAGATACATTGTCTTAGAGTTATCTCTGCATTTGCCCAAGTGCAGGCTGTGGGCACGCTTCCACTGAACCAGCATTTTCTCCAAAGGAGAGCAGTTGCTCATGTCTTTCGGTGTGCTGAGAGCACTGATGAAATGTGCTTGCAGTCCCAATGCTCTGGCCTCTGTCTCAGTAGTGCTTGCAGAACCTTGCTTTTTAACCTTCTGTGATTTAGCAATTACATTGCAATCCATTCATTCATGTTCTTTGCAGAATGATTACAGTTCTCCTCACGTGTAGTAGTAGTTGTATTACTACTATTACATGGAATAGGTTCTACATCTTGCTTTATTCTTATTCTTATTCTTATTCTTATTCTTATTCTTATTCTTATTCTTATTCTTATTCTTATTCTTATTCTTATTCTTATTCTATTGTTATTGTTATTCTTACTCTTACTCTTTTTCTTCTCTTACTTGTGTAATCTAAATCCTTTTGTTGAATTTCAATAATGAACGTTATCTTTGCTCAGTTTGGCTTAAGTCACCTAAATGGGAATTTAGATGGCCAGAATGAGGAACACTGAACAAAAATAGAAGATTGAAAACCACATAAAGGACTTGTGGATTTCTAGGAACAGGGAAAAAAAGGCAGCTCAATTGCAAAGAAGTAAAGCATTCATTTGTTTTCCTTTTGTAGAGTAAAATAACTATATGTCAGCAATATGCATTTTTTATTTTATGAGAGAAGGTTACAAAATTTCTCAAATATCTTATAAAGATTGATGGGTTTATATTGAAATTACAATGAAAAAAAGTTTTGCTCTTAGGTGATATTCCTTTGACATTGAACTGACGTTCCTATGGCCATTATGTTATACATTCACATTGTGTGTGTACATATGATATGTAATTTCTGTCAAAGTAGAAGCCTTACCTTGTTGACATTTGTAGAAGCATAAAGCACCAAGCTCTACCCACTGCAAAGGAAGTACATCTCTCTTTCCAGTCCTGAAATGCTTGGCTGATCCAGGGCAGTAATCAAGTAATTCTGGGAAAAATACCTCTTTGCTAATGCTAAACTCTAGTGAGAGCTTGCAAGAGCCTTGCTTTTATGCCTGGAAAGGGTGGGAAGTGGTGGTTGCATGATAGCATGCAATTTCTAATGCTTTGTTATTCTAGAGTGTAAAAAACAAGGTTTGTAATGTATTCTCATACATTATATAAAAGGCATTATAAAAATGATGCTTAAAATGTTGCAGGTGTAAAAAAAGCCAGTAAATCTATCTGCTTATATACTTGGTTGACTTTTCACCCACAGTATGAGTGCATAATTAGATGGTAGGTCACTACAGTATGTTTCATCTCTTTAGAAGCAATTCTGAGCCAGAAGACCTGGTAAAGTTGTATTTTCCAGCTTCTCTTCTGGGGTAAACTCTGCAATTCACTATGGGTGGAGTAAAACTGAGGTCTCAAAAATGACAATTACAGTTACATTTATTTCAACAATTTTTCAACTGTTTTGAATAGGTAATAGTTCCCACTTTAGATGATATACAGCATGCCATCAATCGCATGGTTCATTTAATACTGGAAGTAAATCGAGGAGTTGCTCAGTGGGGACAGAGGCATTTGCAAAAATCTATTTTAAAAACAGAACAGCAATCAGCTTCTGCAGGCTTTGGATCACAAGGAAAAAGAGGCAGAAAAGGAGAAAGTAAGTGGTTTGTTTAGGTTTTGTTTTAATTTTCATTTTACTTTTTGCTTTAATAACTATGGCAAATGTAAATAGTTGTAAAGAAGCTCTCTTTTAGTCAGAGAAGCCTACTGTGGATTATTTTACATTAATTTTGGGGGTTTATTTTGATTTAATTACCTGTATTTTTCAGACATAGCTTTTCAGGCTTACATAAGTATTACAACTCTGAAAAACAGTAAGCAAAAAACAGTAAGCAAAGTTTCAAAAAAACTTTGAAAAATTCCTAGATTCTGAATATTTTACTTAACTTAAGGCAAAGTGAGCTGTTGATCAATTGTTTTACCTCCTTATTGTGGAATGTAGCCATAATGATATAGCTGAAACCATAAACCATGATTTTATACCAAATCTCATTGAAATATTGAGATACAGCAACAGACAGATTTCAGGAAAGATTTTAATTGTTGGATGTATTCCTAGATTGGATTAAAAACACCTGAAATGTTTTTTCATGTGAATGAAATATATTTGACTGGAGACAGACCTGCATCCATTTTAGTCAAATACTTTATTTCTTAATATTATTTCCAAGTGTCTCTCCATACATTTTGTAAGCCCCCATAAAAGCCTAAATATGTTTTTACCATTGTTTTTTCTTAGCTGTTTGACCCAGTGATATGCAATCCAGTTATATCTTTGTTATCATTCCTTCAAAAAATCTGTAACATCTTGGAAAGTTTTTCTTTCTGACGGTCCAGGGCTGTTACTTTATTCTTCTACTGATGTGTCTTGTATGAGTCTCACCTCTTTTAAGGCTTCAGGCAGGGTGGCAGGAGCCAATCCTTGTCAGACACTCAGAGTCTTTTCCTCTGCTGTGTCAAAATACAGCATCAGCAAATGACCATTTTCATCACCTTTAACTAGACACCAGCAATGCCTGGGGGCATATGTTAATACTGTAGCAATGAGATTATGGAGTAAACTCGTAAGGACGGATGAATCTGAGACTGTTTCCAGTAAGCAGACCCCAGAAAAGGCCTTGAGAGTAAAAGACAACTTGGAGCTGCCTCAAATTCCCCTCATTAAACAATATATATTGTGGGAAGGGTGGATTTTTCTTCTTTATTCACTGAAATCTGCTTCAAAATGCTCAGGGATTGTTATGGAAGAAGGAGCTCATCAGATCTGACGAATATCAGTTTCTATATTGACCCTGATTTTCTCGGCAATTAATCAAAGAGGTCAAGAAGTTTACACAACTTTAAGCAGTGTATACATTAAAACTTTAATTTCAAAAATTTTAAAAAGTTATTAAATAATGTGGAATGTTTATGAGGCCTTTGATGTTCTGCTTGCAATTACATTCATTCATTTCATTCATTCATTTCATTCGTTGAGAAAATGAAATTTGTGAATGAAGAAGACTATTTTCTTTCCATTTGAAAACCTTCATTTTAAAGTGAATTTGCTCTAGCTTTATAGTGCCTGGCACGAGCTAGCAGCTGGTACTTCACATTAAGCAGTGTGATAGATCTTTGAAGAGGGATACTCAGCCTTTCTGAAGAGCACCATTGCTCAATTTGGTATGCATAGGTTTAGAAGAGAATTCTAATCAGACTGTCAGCAATTTATTGATTTATATATAATTTTATTTTACAGAAGGTGATGATGTTGTCAGAAAGTTAAAAAATTTTTACTCGGGTGTTGCAGAAAATGAAACTATTACTAAAATAATTGTGAATCTCTCTTCTTCTGCGAGTTCTCTAAAAGAAGGAGTTAGTGAAGTTCTGAAAGAATTTGATAAATATAAGGTGTTGTGGACAGGAGATAAAGATGCCATATTTCAGGTCAGTTTAATGATTATCATTTACAGGACTATTCTTCATTAATCCTATCTTTTGAAATCAGAAAACATTGTGAAAAAAATCAAGGAAAAAAAATATGTAGAAGACACATTTACAGCTGAAATTCTTCTTTTATCTTTCTGTAGGAATGGTATTGTTTCTGCTAATACTGATTCTGTGCCATTCTAGATACTGAAAACCTGGTAATTGCTTTATTTTGTTTGTGTAACTCTGGATATTTGGCCAGAAAAAACCAACCCAATTTGATATGACGCATGTCTCTATGCAAACACAGGTAGCACAGGGTATTAACAAGAGGAGTTAGAGATATGTACATACCTGCAAGGGTACTGGTATCGCAGGGATTTGGTGGGATGGCACTGAGTGGAGAGTTGGAATCGAGGGATGCAGGCTCTTTGGGAAGGCTAGGCAGGGAAGACCAGGTCAGGATTAAAAGGAGGGCAGGGACAGGTGACATTATAGTGGGGATCTGCTACAGGCTGCCTGACCAGGAGGTCCAAGCAGATGAGACTTTGTGTAGACAGACAGGAGCAGCCTCACACTCACAAACCCTGATCCTCATGCTGCTGGAGGAACAGCACAGCAGGCCATAAGCAATCCAGGAGGTTCCTGGAATGTGTTGATGATTCTTTTTTGACCAAGTAATGGAAGAGCCAATGAAAGGAGGTGCCATACTCTACCTTGTTCTCACCAACAAGGAGGAGCTGGGGGTGGGGAAGGTGAAACTCAAGGGGCAGTTTTATGCTGCAGTGACCATGAAATGGTAGAATTCAAGAGGAGTTTGTGTGGGTTAAAACCCCACCAATTCATAAGCAGGGCTGAAAATTTCCTGTTAGTCTAATTAAAAATTTAAGACTAAAGTAATTAATGTTACTAGCTTGATCTAGTTACTACTGAGGAATAGGCTACTGCTACAGTGAAACCTTCAATAATAAGGCAGTTAAGTTTTATACACACATGTTTAATTTCTACATTCTTCCTTTTCCACTATGCTAACCCTTTCACTGCCTATCTGGGTACTCTTGGACAGAAGAGTAGAAGTGGGATGATAAATGCTTTCGGCATTTATTACTTGTCCATGCAGTGTAAGCATAATCAATACAGGTCTTAAGTAACATAGCTGAATTGCAGCTTTTCAGAATCACAAAATGTTGCTACCTTTGAGTTCTGCTCAGGGAACTACTTAGAAAATGTGTTTTATTGTGATTGTTTCTCACATAATTTGGCTTATGAGGTAGTCTTTCTGTAAGTGTGGGCATGTATTTGGCCTCTGTTTCATCACCTGTTTTCACAAAACAAGTAGGTCCTTTATATGTCTTGGTTATCTGTTTTTCTGTTGAATTTGATTGGAATTTCCCAACAAGGTTGAGTGTTAATGACAGAGAAATTTATAAACATTCATTTTACGATGCTAGCAAGGCTACAGAAGGCTAAAACCAAGTATAATAATGGTATACATTTTCAGTAAATGCTGAATTACAGTTGCAACATGTTTTACCAAAATTATGGAAAAGGACATTTGTTGATTGACATTTTAAACTGCACACAGGAATTTTTTGCTACTGGTCCCACCTTGTCTGAAATTAAAGAAGAAATAGTTCACTACGATACGTTTGAGCAAGAGATGAAAAATTTTAAACCCACTCTGCCTCTTGGTCCAATTGAGTTGCACACAGGTATGACATTTTCTTATCTTAGTATGTACAGTAAGATAATGAGTAAAATAGTCACACAATCACAGAATATGCATAGTTGAAAGGGACCCACAAGGATCATCAAAGTCCAACTCCTGACCCTGCACTGGCCCATGCCCAAGAATGACACCATGTGCCTGAGAGCACTGCCCAAATGCTTCTTGAGCTATGTCAGGCTGGTGCTGTGACCACTTCCCTGAGGTGCCAGTTCCAGCCCAACCACCCTCTGGGTGAAGAACCTCTATATAATATCCAACCTAAACCTCCCCTGACACAACTTCAGGCCATTCTGTGTCCTGTTACTGGTTACTACAAAGAAGAGATCAGTGCCTGCCCCTCCTCTTCCCCTTCACAAGGAAGGTGTAACTTCAGTGTGGTCTCTTCTCAGTATCCTCTTCTCCAGGCTGAGCAGACCAAGCGCCCTCAGCTGCTCTTCATACAGCTTTCCCTCAAGGCCCTTCATCATTTTCATTGACCTCCTTTGGATGCTCTCTAATAGTTTAGTATCTTTCTTATTTTGTGGTGACCAAAGCTGCACTCAGGCCTCAAGGTGAGGCTGCCCCAGTGCAGAGCAGAGCAGAGCAGGACAATGCCCTCCCTGGTCTGCCCAGCAATGCTGTGCCTGATGCTCCCAGGACATGCTTGGCCCTCCTGGCTGCCAGGGCACTCCTGACTCCACTTCAGCTTGCTGTCAACCAGGAGCCCCAGGTTCCTCTCTGTGCCACTGCTTTCCAGCATCTCATTCCCCAGTCTGTCCCTACATCCAGGGTTTCCCCATTCCAGGTGCAGAATCCGGCACTTTCCCTTGTTGAACTACACATGGTTGGTGATTGCCCAGCCCTCTGGTTTGTCAAGGTCTCTCTGCAGGGCCTCTCTGACTTCAAGTGAGTCAACAGCTCCGCCTAGTCTGTGAACTTCTTTAGTATTCCTTCCAGTTCTATGTCCAAGTCATTTATGAAGGTGTTGCAGAAGCTGAGGTCTAAAATGGAGCCTATTGGAACCCCACTATTGCCAGGTCCCGTCTGATGTCACCTCGTTCACCACAACCCTTTGTGTTCAGCCCATGAGCCAGCTGCTCACCCTCACATGATGTGTTTATCCAGCTGTGTGCTTTGTCCAGAAGGATACTATGTGAGACAGGTTTATTCTTGTAAATATTAATATATATATATTGAAATATATCTAGATATATTTCAATATGAATAAAAATCACTGAAGAGACCTCATCAACTGTCAGCCAGGGCTCACTCAGATCCTTCTAAGAAATCTGTGATTAAAAAATCCTCCATTCCTCCATTCTCCTTGCCTTCTCTGCTTGCAAATGTGGGCACTAAGTTTTGTCATGAATGTGAAGTTGTTATGGAGACTTTCAAAGAGTTAATGAATGTGTATTGACGCTGATTTGATCATCCTTGGTACTCCTGTCTGGCATCACATCAGCCAATGGTTATAAAGAGCATTGGAAGCATAAAGCACCTTCTTTGGTACTGGAGAAAAACTAGCACTTAACAGCATTAATGTGTTGTTCCCTTTCAGTGTTTGTTTCAGGAGGAGACGTGGCTACTTAGTCATTCCCATGTTTGGTATCTCTGGCTGTCAGAACATTACGTTCCGAATTAAGCTGTTTATTCTATGGCATTTGTGCCACAGTTGATTGTGCTAAGGATTCCAATGGCACTTATCCCCTTCACCTCACAGGTTTTTATGAGGCTAACACGTCTTCCCTTGACCAACTATCTGGTTGGTACCTAGTGGCAAGTAGAAAATGTGTCCTGCTGCAAATATCAGTGTGGCTGTATTTCTAATGAGCAACTCTCTTCTTACGACAGATTACTTTGATTAGATTAAGAAATAACCTGTGAAATTTGTCTTTCTTGCACATCAGAGAAGCAGAAGATGCCTGCTTTGAAGACAAATTCATTTCAGGATCTTGGTGATGTGTTGACCCTATTTCTTTCAGTGAACAGGCAAAAATGTCAGACTGCTGACTGCACATCCTCATCCAGTTTCTCGATGCAGTTTCTTTTTAATGAGACTGCTCTGGAAAACTCTATCTAATGTTGTGTGACCAAGAGTAGGAAGAAAGAGTGTATCCAAAAGTATATGTTTTTTGTTGATTGTCATGTGTGACCTCTGCATCACAGGGACCCAAGTCCTCTAGGTTACAGAACAAAGATGTTAAATGTCTTTTGTGATCTGGGACAGCAGGTAATTTCTTGTACTCAGTTCAGGTTTGGGAACTGATTTATTGTAATTTACACATTTTAACTTCTGGAAAGGTGTGGTGGTTTTCTTGAAATACGCCTGGGCTTCACGAATCATCTCTTTAATGTTAATACACACATTATTAAAGGAGCATCTATATCTGCTGCAAAATTTGTGGTTTTTTGAGCAGAAGTGTTTTATGCTATTAGTATATTTTGCTTTCTTTTACCAGAGTACAAAATGCTGCCTAATAAAATCCTGATTTTTTCTGAAAATAAATTTGAATTCTTGACTCTTCTGTCTCTTCAGTGTTGGCTTTTGGTTATATATAAAGTTCATATAACATGATGTGTCACAGTTTTAGCTGTGAACTATTCCAAGTGCCAATTTTGAAATCCCAAGATGCCATTTCCTCAAAGGGTATAAAGCATTTAAATATCACTGATCTTAACACATTTCGTTAAGGTATATCAAAGCTATTCTCTGAAAATCCACATTAATAAGTAGACATTTTGTTCTTCATCTTCTCTATGTGCTCCACCAGGTAAGCTTACCAATAGGTTTCACAGATAACATAATATACAATAAAACAACAGAAATATATTTAGTTATAGTTGAATTTATTTTGAAACTTTTAAAATGCTGTAATGGAATTGCTTGTCTGCTGTTTTCTAACTGCTGTTAAAGAACCATATGTGATGATGTGAGCTTTTTAAAGAATAAAAATAGAATTTGAGTATTTTTTTTTTTTATTATTGTTTTTTAAAACCAGAACCACTGAAGAAAGCTTTAGCAATTGAAGCCAATTCCTGGAAGATGGTCCTCTGTCGTTATTTAAATATGGAATATAAAGCGAAATTGCTAGACATAACCACGTTCATAAGTGATTACCTAAACAAATTGGCTCGACCTCTGCTTGACTTAGATGATGTCAGATTAGCAATGGAAGCTTTAGCTACCATTCAAGAAAGGAGAGCAGATATAGACTTCTCTATGGGACCTATTGAAGTAAGATGACTTCTAATTTGTTATATTGGAAAAATTTTATTGTTATTAATAATAATATATGTAATAAGTGTCACAGGACAAGATAAACTTTGAACATTGTCTTGAAAGAACTAGGCTGAAGACAGAAAACAAATTTTTTTTGGTTTTTTATATAATAAATGATGAATATATATTCATATGAATATATATTATGAATCAGATCATTTGATAGGATCTGTATTCATACAAAAGAGAAAAAATTATTTCTCAAATTATAATATAGAAACAATCTAGGAGACAACATGCAGAAATAAGGAGATGAGAACACAAGACGAGGGAGCACTATGCTCCCTTTTGCTTTTCATTAGCCTTAATCCTCTTACTTTTTCTGTGTGTGTAAACAAACATCTTGATCATCTAACTCCTTGAAATATAGCCAGAGAATATTTATGAAACCACACATCGTGGTACGCTGTCAAAAACTGACAACATTCTTTTAGTTTTTTCTATAAGAAAGAAGCTGAAAGAAGCTAAAACAAGGTCATTATAAGTACTTGGTATTTACTATCACAGTCTGAAACAGTCAGCTAATAGAACAAATTAATTAATTAAATGATGTAGAGGTAAACTGTGGAAGTACAGCTGCCTTCTTAAATGTGTATGAAGTATGTTAGAAAGTCGGCCTTACATCAAATAGTAGGAAATAATGCAAAGTGTGTAAATGAATAAAAGATATGAACAAAGATGAAGTATTAACATTTTGTTTATTATTATTATCATCATCATCATCATCGTGCTTCTGCCACTTTAAGATGAATAATTAAGATAATGAACTTTCCCAAACGACTTATATTTCACATATCTTGTAAGCATTTATTTCCTTCCTAGATTACTATAATGAGTTCTGTCAATGTCAGTAGGGTTAGTCATGTTAACAAGTCACCCTTACATCCTTTTTCTTGAGGAGATGAATAACCCCAGACACCAGTGCAATCTGGGTAAAAATCTTTGCAGTAAAAGAACTAAGCTCCTTTTTGGAAAATACACCAAAGTGAACATAAGCTAGAAAAGTGCCCTTGCAACAAAGGGGTTTAAGGGTCTCCTGGGCCTTTTACAAGCTGTGTTGCCAGCAGTTGAGGGATATGATTCCCTCTGCTCTGGGATATTAGCTGGAGTGCTGTGTCCAGTGCTGGCCTTTCCATTACAAGACAGACATGGACATACTGGAGTGAGTCTGGCAAATGACAAGTAAAATCTGAAAATGAACTTATTTTTAAATAATGCAGTTTGTGTAGGAGGAGGATCATAAAGCAGAAGGTAAGCAAATAAATTGCAGATGAGAACAAATTATAAGAAAAGTTCATTCCATTACCGATACGTATCCATATATTTGACAGTTCAGCAACCTTAGCAAAAAAGGTTTTATAGATGATATGGCAAAATATTTATAGATGTGTAACTTAACGTGCACAGTTATTCAGATTTAGGGAAAATTCATCAAAATCTGCATTCAGGTGGAATGTGAAATAAAATACTATTGACATGATAAAATTTTATATTTTCTGATATTAAATCTATGGTGTTTATATGTTTTCCTAGTATTTCATCCAAGACATCTTTGAAGAAATAGTTTTTGCTGTTGTTCCCTAGTTCTTCATTCCTCATCCTTATTAGAGAAAAAACCCCACCAAAACAGTTATGCCTAAAATATAAGAATAGATTTTCTTTGAAATGTTTCTTACAAATTTGATCTATGTTTCCTCAAATAAACTTATAATATATTCCTGAGTTAGGTTTGTTTTTTTTTTCATCTAGGAAGCCTATGCCATTTTAAATGCATTTCATGTGGAAATTACAAAAGAGGAATCAGATGGTGTTGATACAATGAGATATGATTTTAATAAATTAAAAGCCCAAGCTGTAAGTACATAAAATTATGTTATTTTCCATTTGTGGAAAACATGTGACTTTCTTCAGGTCATAAATGAGAGTGTGAGACTAATTGTCCATCCTCCCTGACGTCTCACTCTTGACAACAGTTGTGCAGTAGTGTCTTAATCTACTATTAGTGGGTTCATTTTCTAATTTCATTTTTATAGATAACTTTGATATTTAAACATTATTGTAGCTTTTAGATATATGTATAAAACCTTCAAGAAAATGCTGTGTCTGCTCTCCTTCATTTCCAGTTTTTGTGTAATTTTTGTCAGATCAGGGAGTTTATTACCCTTAAGTTACACTTTTCGAAGAAGTGCATACTCTGCCGGTACCCTTACCCTTAAAGGGTGGTTGTACTTTCACCTTTGTGATTTAGAACAGTCTTATATCCCCCAAAAATTCTGTGTTTATTGAGTATGTTATGTAATGAAGGTGTTTAGATGGAAATATGTAGATATTTTTTTAAATTTATTAAGTTACATCCTCTTCCACAGATTAATCACTCAGGAAAGGACTCAAGAGTACATTTTACATTTTTGTGTAGCTCTTGGTTATTTCTCTCAAAATTTTGATCGAAGAAAGAGAAATTTGTTAAAGAAAAGGCTGACCCCTGTATGAGAAAGATGACTCTGTTAGCTTGTGGTTTGAGGTTTTTTGGAGAGAGGAAAGATAATAGGATCTCTTTCCACCACCCCCTTGTAATGAAATACATTCCCTTAAATTCCAATGCAAGATTTTGTTATGGTTTTTGGTTGAGGTGGTTTGGTTTATCCCTCACCTTTCCTCTCAAAAATTGAATATAGCGCCATAAAGGGGAAAAAAAGGTGTTTAGCTTAAAATAATCAACTTTTGTTCAAAAATTTGAGATGCTTTATTCATAATTTTGATTTCTATCTAACTCAAATATCTGTTACTGGTTCTTACAGAAATAACTTTTATTTTAATCTTTTCCATGTCAGATTGTAGTGCAAGATGAGTTGGTTGAAGTTCAGCCCAAGTTTAAGAAAGAGTTGCTAGAAGCAGTTGAATGTTTTCAGGATGACGTGGCACAATTTGAAACAGCTTATGAAAAGGTAAATGAATTTAGTATTATTTTGGTTTGCAGGATTTGGGTACCAGAATTTTATTCTGCTCAGCTACTGATGTTGGATGCCATGGTTGCTAAGCAGTCATCACTGTAGGTCCAACTTTTCACTATGAAGAAATACACACAACTCTATAAAGAAAGAAAAGAAGCACTGGTGATGCAACTTGTAATGAAATTGTGATTATAAATTACAAATTAATTTAGAAACTGTAGTTCATGTTGTGGCATCTTTGCACACACATCAGCATTAAAAAGGATCACTGTCCTGGTTTTGTTATTTTCAGAAAAATAAGGAAGTATGAAAAGTTAGAGTCTAATCTTACTAATTTTAATTAAGGTAAGGGATTTTCAATTCCATAGAAGTTACGTCTTCTTATATTTACCATTGTAAGTATTGAATTACCAAGTTATATGACTTGATTCAAGTTTGACTAATAAAAAAATGTATTCTGTAATGGTCTGTAAACATAGAGTGGCCTTCAGGCATTTTGAGAATTATTATTCCATTTTTGTTAATTGCCTATTTGATAGGAAGGGCCTATGGTTCCAAACATTCCACCTCAGGAAGCCAGTAAGAGGCAGCAGATCTTTCAGGTAAGGAAGTAAACTGTTGAATTTGCAGCTAATTAATTAAATCTGTTCTTGTTTATCAGAACAAGTTTACCAAATTATAATTTGGATGTTCCTTATAATATTATGTTATCTATAGTTACTCTCACACAATGTTTTCCTTAATGTGGAAGGACTGATTGATTGATCTGTAACCTTTCTTCACTCTTCATATTTTGTGAGGAGAAATTATCAATTTGGAGTAATAAAAGCAGAAAAATAGGCGAGAGTCAATTGTGACACCTTGATAATGGCCGAAAATAAGCCAGGTTACAAAGAAATCATGAGCCAATTTTGTAATCTTTAAAGATCACATTTTTCATTAGATATTTGTCTTTCAACTTGTTATTTGCTTGTTATGAACCTTAATTCATATGTCCAGGAGCAGTATTTTCTCTCATTTTAATCCTGCTTCTTTTTTCTGCAAGTTATAGTAACTTAAATAGTACTTTTGTCAATCTAAAATATTGTATAGATTGTATAAAGTAAATTCTTAGTTTGTAAAAAGAACTGAGTGACTAAGAGAAGGTACTTGACACTTGTAATGCATCTCTAATATATATTGAAAATTGAGTGATTCTGGTTAAATTTGCTGTGTTTCTTATTTTGCCAAGAGAATGCTCTGTACATTTGGATACTAGTTGTGAAAATCATTCTTCTTTCCATTTTTCTGTGGTGATCATATTCTTTTGGACAGCAGTTAGACTTTGAAAGTAATTGTGTTATTTTGCACTCTGGTGTTTTTCTTCAAGCTATATACTGGTTTAGATCAAAAATATTTTCAGATATTTTACATATACTTCTAATAGACTTAATAAAAGTTTGAAACAGTTTAATGATTTTATTTTAGACAATTTTAAGTTAAAACTAAAAGACTTGTATTTTCATTTTGTCTGTATGAAACACAATCAGGCTAACTTTGATGAGCTGTGGAGAAAGTTTATCACGTACTCATCTGGTGAACGGTTGTTTGGATTGCCTGTCACAGAGTATGACATTTTATATAGAGTCAGGTAACTGTGCAAATATCATTGTCATAAGTATGTTAGAAAGTCTTAGGCTTACACCAAAGGCAGAAATATTACAATATGCAAGTTTTCCATTGCCTTGAATAAATACATAAATAAACAAATAAAATGTATGTAGTTCTAATTAATTTGTTAATTCTAATTTGTTAATGTTGAGTTTGTTAATTTTGAAAAAATTATTTATCTATTATTGCAATAGAATGATACCAGATGATTTTACTGTGTAAAAATACTATATATAGGAGCAATATGCCCTGTTCTAGACATAAATATAAATTTTAAAAAATATATATTAAGATATGGTAGAAAGTGAAGAAGAAATGTAAGGAAAGATCATTCTATTGTGATATAAGAAGAATTTAACTGAATTTGAAAGTATTAATTTTTCGAGCAGATGTACAAATGATGATCAAGTTTTTGTTCCCACCATTTCAATAGTTTGATGATGATTCACCCCAGATCTCACTGTTTCTGCCTGTTTTTAGATCAGATTTTTAGTTCACATTCAGAGAGTGCACCTAAGCAATTTGTCAGTTTTTTTCCACCTGCCATGCTCTGCTTTGCACTGCAGAGCCAGCTCAGGGTATATAACCTAGGTTTCTTTTGGACTAATGGGGGTTTTGAGAACTAGGGAAAACCAAAACTTCCTCCAAATATGTTCAGTGTGGATGTTAGGTCCTTAGCACCAACCATCTGCCCTTTTTTGTGGATATTTTTTGATGAAGTATTCTTTTCTACATTAAAAAAAAGACTCTAATTGTCTACCCCTATTTTTTGTATTATTATTTCCTATATCATGTATTTAAATACTGTGAGGTATCCAGAAAGCTGATTGAAATTATTGGCATAATTGCTTCTTTTTTTCCAGGAAGGAGTTAGGCTTGCTTCAGAAATTGTATGGATTATATGATACTGTAATAAGCACTATTGATGGTTACTATGACATACTTTGGACAGAGATAGATATTGAAAAAATCACTAATGAACTTACAGATTATCAAGCCAGGTATGTTTGGCGTATTAATAGTAACAGATGTTAAGTGCATTAAGATTTAGGTGAGTTCAGCAAAGCCATTTATGTATTTATCAAAACCTCCATGAATAAGGTTTGTTGAGAACAATAAGATTATTCAAGAAGGAACGAATTAACACCATACTTGTAGTGAAGCAGCCTTTTACCTGTAGCTTTGATACGTGAAGGGCATAAGATCAGTCAAAGTGCCAGTCTCTGCCAGCTAGACCAGCCAAAAGGTTAGGAGGACTGAAACTTTATTTGTAAAAGCTAAGTTCTTCAACGGGGATGATTAGCCCATTGATTTTAAGTTTTGCATCCAATAATAATAGGCACAAAATTCTTTCACCCTCAGAGAAGGGCAGGCAGGTGTTAAACATCCAGTTTGACATCAAGCGGGGAGCTAACCAACATGAACATACTGACAACCACCCAGCAGTGACGTAGCTCTAGGCCACACACTGCTATGCTGCTGCATACCTCCTGATTACTGTGAATATTAAATCACATCAGTAGGAGGTAGAGAAATAAGTGATAAAGGATGCAAAACCAAGGATTTATTGTTTTTCCTGATAAGGATATATGTTCCCATTTGCAGTAGGGTATTCCTGTGGTAGGTCACCTGCTCGGTTCTTGGTGTGTTGGCTCTTTAAAAGTGTGGTCAAAGAGGTGGATGTTTATTTAACTGTTATCAGGGTTTTTTCCACACTAGAAATATGCAAACCAAAAGTGGAGGAGACAGTCATGTTCATTTCATTTTCATGTCTGTCTCCAAATTGATATGTTAGTAAGTGCCATGTCTGTTAAATTGAAGTAAATATTATATTTGTACAATGATTTAATATGTGAAATTCAACTAATTTAACCAATATTTTTCTTTTATTTTTCTTTTCCAATAAAGAGTTTCTGATGATAAGCAAGAGATAATTATGTTTTAACAGAAATTACAGTATTTTTTATTTCCATTACTTGCAGGGAAAATATCAGTGTTTGAGAATATTAAATACTATGATTTTTAAATAGGGCATTTGCATTAGTTTTTCCTGAACAGGTAGGCTAGTTGACATAGGAAATGTTGACCTTAATACAGTCCACTTCATATCTCCTTATTTAAACTCCTGTTTAAACAATTGTAATTTTGACAAAAGGGAAATTTACTACTGTATCTCTTTAATTGAACCGCAGGTGCCGTAGACTACCTAAAGGCCTCCACCACTGGCAAGCATTTTCTGATCTCAAGAAAAGAATTGAGGATTTTATTGAGTGTTGTTCTTTGCTGGAAATGATGTCTGACAAAGCAATGAAGCAGAGACACTGGGATCGTATTTCTGAAACAACAGGACATACATTTGATGTAGAATCTGAGACCTTTTGCCTTCGAAACATCATGGAAGCACCAATTCTTGAAAATAAAGAAGATCTTGAGGTAGGTACATATGTTTTTACCCTCCTTGCTCCTTTTCTATTGTGAGCAAAAATAATGTTATTGGTTATAGAATGGTTACTCTCTTTAAAAATAATTACTTCATTAAAGTCCTTGACTTTCAACCAGACCACACTGGTTTAAAACAGTCTGTGTTTTGTTTAGAAGTTCTTACCTATGTAAGAAAATGTAGAGGTAGCAGCTGGAATCTTTAGACCCTTATTTGTAGATAATCTACTCACATTCCTCCTGCCATTATTTTTTATGATTTTCTTAGCTCTTTTTAAGCAGGAAAAAAACCTCAATTAAGACCTTAAATGGTCATAGTCACTTAATTTTTTACCTCTGTTGTTGCTTTATAGTTCTGCAGGTAAATCAGAAATTTTAGATGAGGACTTCTTAAGAATATTTAATATTAAAACTTTTTCTAGATTATTAGAAATAATCTTTTGATTATTCTGGATTCTTTTGAACCACACAGCTTCAAAAAAAACCACTCCCTAGAACTTGTGAAAACTCAGTTTCAATTTTTAATATGGTAAATACATATGCAAAAACTTATTATATCTATACTCGATTTATATGGAAGCATTCGAAGCTGACTTGCTTAATTTTTAATTAAGCTGTGATTTGAATAGAATGTTGGACTTGACCTTTCCAACTTAAACTTTCTTTAGATTCTGTGATTCTATAAACTGAAAAGTGGTAAGAGTTCATCTGGTGATGAGTCTAATCACTGCCCCTCCTCAGCCTTGCAAAAATCACAATAAAAAATCTTTTTTAAAAAGAAATAACAACATGTAAAGACACAGAAAATACATATCCATCCATTTCCAAAAGTGATTTTTTTCAGGTGTCCATACAAGTAATTTTAGTGAGTAACATTATTAGTGTGATATCTGCTTTTTTAAAAATTCTATGACTGGAGGTACAGTATTAGGAAATTCATTTCACAAGACTGGAGGGTCTAAAAAGAGGTCCTTTCTTGCAGGATATATGCATATCTGCTATGAAGGAAAAGGATATAGAAGCCAAACTGTTACAAGTAGCTGAAACCTGGGCTGCGCAGAATCTGAGCTTTGCACCGTTCAAAGCAAGAGGAGAGTTGCTGCTGAAGGGGATTGAATCAGCAGAAATTATGATAATGATGGAGGACAGTTTAATGATTCTGGATTCTCTAATGTCCAATAGGTACTTGCCATTGTTCATGTATGGCATTTTCAGAAATACTCTGTGAGAGCAACAATACTATTATTGAGCTTAATTAGCGGTAAATTTGAATTAAATCATTGTTTAAATAAAACAAACTATTAAAAGGCCTAATAAAAAACCTCCTTATGTGTAAGATTTCAATGCATATTCAATTATGACAACTTTAATCTCAATATACTTGAATATAATCAAGCTGCTAAAATCTTTCCAAAATGTTGTTCTTGTTCTAAGTGAAACAAGAGTTAGTTTGTTCTGGGTTTGTGGTTTTTTCACCACTGTAAGTATTTATTCGAAAATAGCTTTATTTACAATTAAATAGTTTATGTTCCTCTCCACTTTTAGATACAATACAGCATTTAAAAAGCAAATTCAGAGCTGGGTTTCTAAACTAAGCAGCTCTTCACACATAATTGAAGAATGGCTGATTGTGCAGAACCTCTGGATTTATCTTGAAGCTGTTTTTGTAGCAGGAGATATTGCAAAAGAGTTACCCCAGGTAAACTTTACAATGCTTGCCTAATATTGTTTACTGAAAGCTTTCTTTGCAATAATTTTCAACAGATTATGCTTTGGTTTTTCTATATATAGGAAGCAAAGCGTTTTCAGAATATTGACAAATCATGGGTAAAAATAATGCAACGAGCTCATGAAAATTCAAATGTAGTTGCCTGCTGTGTTGGAGATGATACTATGGAGCAACTTCTCCCTTATTTACATGAACAGTTGGAAGTATGTCAGAAATCACTTACAGGGTATGAATTGTTTGATTTTTACTGCTTTACTACATTGTAAATAATTTGTATGAAGAATTAAATGTATTTCAGTCTTACTTACACCCCTATATAAAAAATTACAACCTGAAATGGTTTAATAAAAATCTTGTTCAATTTTAAAGATATTTAGAGAAGAAAAGACTGCTGTTTCCAAGATTCTTTTTCATTTCTGATCCTGCACTTGTTGAAATTCTTGGACAAGCAAGTGATTCTCATACAATCCAGGTAGGACCTTAATGATTTTTTTCTACTTATAAAAAGAATTAATATAAAGGGAGGCATTTAATAAAATGGGATGCAAACATTTTCTTTTTATAAAGTTTACTTGAAAAAAAATTTGGTATCTTGCTCTCAACTATTTTAAAAAATGTGAAATGGATACCTGTAATTCAAAACAATCTTCAGAATTCAGACCACTAGAACATGGTTTGATCAAGTGATTTGCTGGGGGTTTCTTTCCCAACTGAACTAATAAAAGGGCCCTGTGAGGCTTTCCTGCTTTGCATATTGCAAAATTCTTCCAGCTAGTCTGGATTGTTACTGAAGGTCCATTGAGATAAGCCAGTGTATCTCTAGATCATCTCTGCAAACTGTAAAAATACAGTAGACAGAGATAAAATTCTACACAACCATTTCTGTAATTGCTGCCTAGGGAGGGCCAGAAATTCTTCTGTAAGTTCAGATGAATTTCGCAGGATAACCTTATTTGAGGGGGAGTTTTCTGTTTGCTAATGCTAAATATTTACATTGAATAACTCCTGAATTATCCTTACAGCCACATCTGACTTCCATATCTGACAACATAAATGAAGTAGAGTTTCACCCAAAGGATTACGATCGCATACTGGCAGTCATTTCAAGAGAAGGAGAAAAAATTTCAGTAATTATCTGATTTTTTTTTCTAGAAACATTAATAGATAAATAATTTTATTAATGAACATATAAGATGTATTAAGGTGAATTATGGTTAATTACAAATAAATATTTCAAGATTTTTGTTGACAAGACTAGAATATGTCTTCATGAAATAAATTGCTTTGATACAAAGTAAAATCTGTAGCTGTCATGAAGAGGAATTTAGTAACTATCTAGTAACTCACATTCTTGAACAGGATGTTGGTAAATATGTTCCATTTTATACATTTGCTTTCATTATTTTTCAGCTGGACACTCCAGTGCTTGCAAAAGGACCAGTAGAAATTTGGTTGAAGGCTTTATTGCAAATGCAACAGAGGTCGTTGCATGGCATAATTAGGGCAGCATTTTACCAAATTAGTGACCCAGGATATCAGTTGTTGAATTTTCTTAATCAATTCCCAGCACAGGTAAGAATACGAGGTGTGTACATGTGTCTGCAGTCTGGGGTGTGTCTGGGGGCATGTGGAAGGCAAAGAGCACGTGGGATTGCCTGTATGAGCAAGTTTTCATAGAGGAAACAAGGGGAAGGATCTGGACAGGAGAAGGTAATTCTAAATCACTTTGATTTTCATACTCAGTATATAGCATCATATTTTTCTTGCCATCTGCTTTAAATTTAGTTTTTTCAGTTCTCTTGGTGAATATAAAGTAGTGCTTATATTTTCTGTAATGGATTTTTTATCCCTTTCAGCTGCAAATAAAATTGCATGTGCAGATTGATTTCTCTCATAATTTAAGATTGTAAGAGCTATGATTATGATTATTTATCTCATTATTTATAAGATTTATCTCATAGTTCATATATTTGTCACTATGATAATGCAGTCATAGTACAAGTCTATGTTGAAAGATCCTAGAAAATCCTCCATCTTACTGATAATTAATAAATTTCAGCTAAAATTATTGAACTGTTTCCCATTCTGTATGAATTCTGAATCTCTAATTTGCTGACTGGTACAGTACTGGGTGTAATTTTTAATAAAAAAATCCTATGGATATTAAAACTAGCTATCACGTTGCTATTTTCAAAAAAATCAATGCATTTAAATACTTAATAGAATTATCTCCTAAAACTCTATTTATTATGTAATTGGGTATTGTCTCATCAGTGTTTATTTGAAAGTTTTTCCTACCTTAAACAAATAAGGACTGTCTTGTTTCATGTCAGACATTTTCATGTGGCTTTACTACTGTCTGCGAAGATCTTTTCTCACACCTTGCTAAGTTCTTACGTTCAAAAAATTGTTTGTGTTGGAAGGGTTTGGCCAAGGAGTTTTTACAAAGAAAAGCTGTGCTACAGAAGAGAGGAGTTGGGCAAAATACTGACAAATTAAATGTTTTCTTCAAAAACTGTCTTTTTCCTGGCTCAGAAACTGCTGTTTTAGATAGCATGAAATAGTCACATCCTAATATAATGTTATTTATGTTTTGTTTTCCTTTGACTAATTGGTGGTTCTAAAATTAATCTTTTTTAGTCTCTACCTATGATAGCTCACCATTTAGAATCATGAGGCTATCTTCCAATACACAAACTTGTAACCATGAACTAACTACAGTTGTAGGGAGCCAGAAAAGTAGAAAGAGATGTTTAGCAAAACTTTTAGGGCTTGGTGTTTTGTGAATATAAAAATGTGTGTAATAAAAGAATGCAGAGATTGTAATTTTTTGTTGTGGGTGTTGTAAATCAAAACCAATCTGAAACAGTAATTTGTGTACAACATCCTATAACTCTTTAGATTTATTTAGAAGTAAAATAACTTGTAGTTTAATGTGCTCTAGGCTTTACTCTGGGCATGACAGAATGTTAGAAGGCAAGCCATCCCATGTTCAGTGAAAATTCACAGCAATTTAATGTTCTTTAATTAGTTACAAATTGGCAATGGAAAATTGTCAGAAGGTCTTCTCCCCCCAGAGCCAGTTTGGGTACGTATTCCTGGAGTCCTCTAAAGGATTAGAAGGGAAAGTGACACTAGTCCTTAGTTTGAGAGTATCTCACTATGTGACAAATTTCTGTAAAATTTTTAAATCTTTCTCAGCAGGTTGTGCAGCAGAGCCCATTAATTAAGCCAAGTGTCCTGGTGGGTTAGAGTCATGCTGGATGTAGTGATATTTTGGAACTGTCTACACCATAATTCATCGTTCCTATTATAACTAAGCCTTCTGTCATGCAGCTAGACTTCAACAAGTGATTAGTTTGTATATTTTTCATGTATTACATTTTTAGGTTGGATTACTGGGAGTTCAAATATTGTGGACACGTGATGGAGAAGAAGCTCTACGCAATGCTAAGGATGACAAAAAAATTATGGACGTAACCAATGCTAGATTTCTGGATATTCTGAATACATTGATTGGCCAGACCACACTGGATCTTTCCAAGTTTGAGAGAGTGAAATTTGAAACACTTATTACCATCCACGTGCATCAGCGTGATATTTTTGATGACTTGGTATAGATTTTGATTTCTGACAACTAAATGCATTTTCTATCATAATACTCTTTCTTATATGTGGTAGCTATAGTTACATGTGTATACATATGTAAAAGATGTCCCTAATCTCATCACAGTAAAAATAATTTTGCTTAAAATAGAATAAAATTAGTTCTGTCAGCTAAATATTTTTGCCAAATGTTTACACTTTTCCTAGAACATTTAAATTTTCCATGTCTTCCTATAGAGTTTTTTTTGGTAGACAAAACAAAGTATTTCCTTTCTTTGAAAAGAAGTTGTACTACTCTTAATTGCATAACTTAAGAAGTTGAGACTGCTGAGGGTGTTGTAACTGCTACATAATTTCCTCATGACTTTACAGAATCTCAGTTGGCACATGGCTGCACCTTCCTAAAGAGACTACATAGAACTCAAACAAACAAAAGGCCCCCTAAAATAGTTGCAATCCTACACTTGAACTTTTGAGACTGTGCTAAATTGTTACTGTTCCTTCATTCTTTGAGGAATGGCATCCTTCAGCACTGTCCCTCACATATTTCCAGAGGCTGTTAAGATTATGCAGCATTTGCTTCTCTGCCTCAGTCACATCCTTCCCTCATCACACCCTTAGTTGCAATGTGTTTGGAGGATTTAGCAGTGTGCTCTTTGCATTTCTCACTTGGAAAGTGACTGCCCTACTAAAGCAGTTTCGGATTTATTTGATAACACAGATGTTGGGACGATTTGGTTAAGTGGTCAGGAGGTTGTTAAATATCAGTTTAGCATACATCTGAACATGTTATATCATGTTTATTATATATAAATTTACTTACACAGGAACTTTAATCTGAGTAATCACTCATTACTAACATAAAAATAAGCACTTTATGACAGTTGGTAAAGTCAGTAAGTATAAGAGCTCGGTTATAACACATACTTTTACTTTCTTTTAAGGTAAAAATGAACATCAGATCACCAACTGATTTTGAGTGGTTAAAGCAGTCAAGATTCTACTATAAAGAGGATTATGATCAAGTCATCGTAGGAATCACAGATGTTGATTTTGTTTACCAAAATGAATTTCTGGGTTGCACTGATCGTCTGGTTATAACACCTCTTACAGACAGGTTAGAAAAGCAACTATAGATAAGGAATACTTTTAATATCTATGGTGTTTATTTAATATTTATCTCTAAAGAGATACAATGTGAGTTAAGTCCTGTGTGGGCTGAAAGCATTCTCATACATATGCTTAATATACACTTTTAGAAAAGGTAAAATAGAGTCTCACTACTCTGTACACTTACTAATTCCTTTATCATTGCCTTTATCACAGTTTAAAAAGAACATTTAATAACAGAAATTCATTGTTTTAAGGTTATATAGTAGCATATAGTTTAGCAGTATACTGAAGAGAAGGTTAAGTCAAATATTTCAAATTTTGTAATAAGCGATTCTGTAAAGATTCTCTGGCTTCTTTGAAAATCTAAGAAAAAGCTGTGTGCACTCACCTTACTTCTTCTGTAGCCAAGCAAGTAAATGGTCATTTTGTTTCAAATGTGGCTTAACAAAGAACTGTATTTCCTTTTTCCTTTTGGGAATGTCTTTGCTTCCTTCCTTGTCCAAATTATTTTTCCTTTTGATCCTTTCTTGAGATATCACTTTAAACCAAATAAGAAAATAGAAGACCAAGAGATATTTCACTTGCAAAAAGATCCCCTCAAGAAATAAAAACAACTTCCAACCTACAATAATTTACTTTGATATCTGTGTGGTATATGTGCTTCTATGACTTTTTAAATACCTTTATTCTTCAGAAGAGGTAGAGCTGCTATCGCGACAATATAGAAAGCTCAGTAGGTTTCTGCAGTGAACTGTATTGCCCTCAGCAACTGAGCATTTTTTATGTAAAATTGTTAAAGTCTACCCTAAAATTGGTTGAAGCAGGATGGCAGAGAGAAACCCTTCCTGACACTTCAGAGGTCCTTATTGTATAGAAAGCAAGAAAGTTCCTGAAATGCAAGTGCAAGTGCAAGTGCAAGTGCAAGGGCATAATAAATTACAGTGATTCAAACTAAAATGAGCAACCAGTTAGTTATAAAATTCTGTTCAATACGGATTAAAACCAGAAATACTTCATTTAGAATGTGTTCAAACTATGTTGATTTGATAGTGAAGATACCCCATTGTTCAATTCCTTTAGCATTACTCATTCACATATAAGTAAAAATGTAATCTAGACTTTTTTAAACTTTAAAAACAAAAAGGAGTAAAGCTTAGGGTTCTTTTCTATTTCTTCTACAAATAGAATTGTAACTATATCTTACACATAGTGTGGGAAGGGGCCACACATATATCCTTATTCTTTCACACTTAAGGATTTAGTCAAAGGTAGCATAATTAAATGTATATGGGTTAGTATGCTGCAAAATATGATGGCATAACAGAATGCAACAGCAGAATGTGCTCTTTATAGCTGCCAGAAAAGTTAATGAGAAATATCTTTATGGGATGCGCGTTGCTTTTTTAGCTTGTTAAAACCAGGGTTTGTTTCTTTTCTTATTTGTTTGATTTGTTGGGTTCTTTTATTTTATAAGTACTGTTTAAATGTTGTATTTTGTACCTTTTACCTTTCTGAACTTCTTGCATGGAAATCCATAGGATTGCTTTATAAAGAAGTAGCATTTCAACATAGGGGCGGTAAAATCTATTGCATAACTTGATCTTTATTTTATATGTATGCATTTATGTCTTGAATATAATTTAATAGATTAACATCAATTTGTATTTGTAGGTGCTATATAACTTTAGCACAAGCTTTGGGAATGAACATGGGAGGAGCTCCAGCAGGACCAGCTGGAACTGGTAAAACAGAAACAACGAAAGACATGGGAAAGGCTCTGGGGAAATACGTAGTAGTCTTTAACTGCTCTGATCAAATGGACTTCAGAGGTTTGGGCAGGATTTTCAAAGGTAAGATTTCTTCCTGTAGGATAGAAGAGACTTCCACAGGTCATTAGCAGGTGCAGGTAGAGCAGGGTGCTCACTCAGTTCCTGACTGTGCTGGGTTTTGGCTGTCCCAGGCATGGACGTTCTGCAACGCCTCTGCTTAAGTGTTTTGATCGTTCTCATCACACTTTTTGTACTTCCTCTACCTTGGAATCTTCCACATTGAAACACGTATCCATTGTCTTCTCTTCTTCCTCTGCCCCTCTGAAACAAGCCCGACTCCACCTTCTCAGTGCCTCTTATTATGTAGCTGTCAACAGCAATAGGCTTTCTCTTCAGGCTCAACAAATGCTGTTCTCTCAACCTCTCCCACTGTGTCCTGTCCTCCCTCCAGCCCCTGACACGATCACAGCACCCTGGGTGCCCTCATGTGAATGCATCCATGTCTCTGCCCTACTGGGAAACCCCAAAGTAAGTGAGCATGGCTCTCCGGCTGTTCCCTCCCGAGTGCTGAGCAGAGGTGAACACTGGTATGCCTCACCCTGCAGGCTAGGCTCTTGCCCAGTATGCAGCTGGCTTCCCTTGCTACAAGGGCATAGATCTGATTCACGCCTAATTAGTTGTTAAATGGACCAGCAGCTCGTTTTCTGCAGTTTCAAACTGCTTTGCAATGCAGTCAGCACAGAGCTTGTACTGCTGCACGGGGTTATTCTGGTCTAAGGGACTTGAACTTCACGGGATTTCTGTCAGCTCATTTTTCAGAGTAATGGTATTGTATGTATTGGGAAGCAAGGGGCATAAAAGTGGCTAAAGCTGTGGGTTTATAAACATATTGCCCATTTGAAAGTCATTAAAATTTTAGCAAATCTTTGAGTGACAAAATCCATGACAGAATGTCTTTAAAGTGATTTAGTCTTAACTGTGCAACACAAATAAACCCTGAATGACTGGCATAAATGATTCATAATTAAATAACAAGCTTTTAGCATGCATGAAAGAAAAACATGGCTTGCTGGTACTTTAATATCATTTGGGAAAAAATGCCGTTAGAAACTTTCTTATAAAACATTGTGAAAGGAAAAACAATTCTCTTGGGTGCCACTACATACATGTTACTTTTCCAAACAGAAATTAGGCAACTGTGAAAATAATCCCATACAAAAAGTACTCTTCTTATTAATATAGTACTTCTAGATTTCTCTTTTCATTTCTTTTTCTTTCTCTGGGTTTCTCTCTTTCTTTCACAGACATATCCACACTTTGAATGTTGTTAATGTGTTGTATTATTATGAGAAACTTGTTTAGTGGGGACTTAAAATCAAAACAGTGACTTTTTCGGTGACATTTAAGACTAATGTTTTGAAGCTCTAAGTCAATTATTTTTAATTTTTTAGACTAACAGTACAGCTTTTTGCAAATAATTGAATGGTGCTCTACAATAAAAGACTACATTCACAGAATGATCTATAAAAAATATTTACCAAATCCCCAAAATTATCAAAATTTTTTTTCAGACTTTGGCACACTTTTAAGCATTGTGTATAAATCAACTAATATTAATTCAGACAGATATGGAAACAGTCAGGTGGATTGGAGGAAGATGGGCCTTGACCACAGGGCAGTAAATAAAACTAATGTGATTTAATTACTTGCAGGAAAAGTCATTCAGATATTCAAATATGCATGAAGGACAAGAGATGATATTTTTTTCTTTCCCTGTTTTAGGTCTTGCACAGTCTGGATCTTGGGGATGTTTTGATGAATTCAATCGAATTGAGTTACCTGTCTTGTCAGTAGCAGCACAACAAATCTATATTATTTTAACAGCAAGAAAAGAAAAAAAAAAGCAGTTCATTTTTTCTGATGGGGACTGTGTGGATTTAAATCCAGAGTTTGGAATTTTCCTAACTATGGTGAGTGTAGTAATAATTTCAAAGAAGTGGCAAATTATACTACATAGAGGTTAAGTGATACAGTGAAAAGAATTGGTTTTATTGATAAAATAATGTTATTATAGAATTAGATTAAAGTGCACAATACATAAATAATATGATTATTCATTAATAGCCTGCCTTCATTTTGACTTTAATATTATAGGAAAGGTTCCTAATTATGTTCCTTCATTGCTGTATTGCTACTCACTGTGCAGACTAGAAGTTTGACCAAGCTTGCAGAATTTTCTGTGCTCACTGAGAGGACTGAAACACTAATATGCTTTACTACCGTATCTTTAATAATGCTAATAATAATGCATCAATAATTCCTGAATGTTTTAATAATACTAAGGTATTAGTTGTTTAATAGTATTAATATTTTAACAGTATGAATGAGAAAGATACTGTAGGGAGTGGGGAGAAAAAGAACACTCACTTAAAGAAGGAGATATAAGAAAAATGTTAAAGATGTTTTTCAGGGACACAGGTCTTGACTAATGGGTACCTACATGGATATGTAAAAATTCTTCACTCTCCTGTAATATTAACTTTCAGAGTATGCTGTCTTGTTGCCATAGGATTCTTGAGGCTTCATAGCACTATTTCCTGTAATCTCATGGGCAGGAAATTTTAAGGTGTATGTTTCCTAATGCCAAGGCAGATAGCAATCCAAGATTACTTTATGGGAGATTAAAATTACGGTAATTGATAGGCAAGACTTCTAACTCTGAACTGCTCTAAGTATTTATACATGCACTTATTTTTATTGAACAATAAAAAGGAGGCTATTTTGCAAATCATAATGATGCATTATGTTTTCTTATTTAGAATCCTGGATATGCTGGACGTCAAGAACTACCAGAAAATCTCAAAGTACAGTTTAGAAGTGTTGCAATGATGGTTCCAGATAGACAGGTATAATTCCTGACTGAACTAAAAGGAAAAAATGTGTTTCAATTTGCTGACCAGTCTTCAGGAGAACCTAATGGAATTTCTACAATTATTTGTATTTCAGATAATTATAAGGGTTAAACTTGCAAGTTATGGATTCATTGATAATGTGGTCTTGGCTAAGAAATTCTTTGTTCTTTATAAACTTTGTGAGGAGCAGCTCACTAAGCAGGTAATGTTATGTATTCTTTTTTCTTTGTACTTACATCATAAAACCTCCTACTTTTTGGGTTAATCAATTTTTTAATGAAACATCACTTTCATGCCTTTTACAAAATATTGAAATACTTTAAATGTAATTTAAAAAAATACCTCTTTAAAATTTCTGAATAAATTACTACATTAATTCATTAATATGTAGTTGTATATAGACCTTTTTTGTTGAAAATGTTGCTTTTTTAGTTAATTGCAAGTGTATGAAGTTCTCTGCCTAAACATGTCAATCAGACAGAAAATATCCCAGTCATGTAATTTTTCTGTAGCAATTATCTAGGCCTAGGCTAAGTAGTTGGAAATTGGAAACTGGAAAGCACAGTCTAGTTTGATTGAAGTCATTCATGTCCCTATAGCATTGCCTTGACTTGAAGTCTGTGCTTTAAGATGCCTTAGCTGAAAAGACATGACTCAGAATGGAACTATTAGTTTTTTAGAATCCTGTTATTCAGAGCTATAAATTTTTTTATATGGTATGATAAATGGTTTCATCAATTAAATTTAAATTAGGAAAGAAAACCTTGTAGCATACACACATCTTCCTGAAAACAGCTTCATTATCCTTCATTTATTTGAACAGAATAATTCCTAAACAGCAGCAACAATTCCTATTTTAGCTACTTTTTCCAGGCAGGACAACTGCACTTTACAAGTAAATATGCAAGTAAAGTTTGATACATGAATGAAATAAAGCTAGAGAATTTGTTACTGATACATAAGTCTTCTTCCTCTCTCTAGGTCCATTATGACTTTGGTCTGAGGAATATCCTTTCAGTACTGAGGACTCTTGGAGCTCAAAAGAGAGCCAGGCCAAATGAAGGCGAATTGAGTATTGTCATGAGAGGGTTAAGAGATATGAATCTTTCTAAGCTGGTAAGAATCTAATTTAATAGTTAAGCACCAGGTAGAGGAATGCCTAATAGATGTTTCATGGGTTTTGTATGAGATCAGAAAAAATCTCAAATGTTCTTTACTTTAAAAAAATGAAGCATGATAACCTTCATGTTATCATTAAACAGCATAGGGAATTTATTAGACTTGTAAAGAGCATTCATTATGCAAAGGTTCAAATAGATTTATATTAAGGCTTACCTCTGCATGTGACTTTCAGTGTCCTGGCTTGTGCACCAACTGACCACTGTACCATAAGTAAATTGAATAATGAGTATCCATTAAATCAGACTTCTAAAGATTTCTTTCCAGATAGGATGTTCTTTCCAATATATGCTGCAAGTGGTTTACAAATCAATTTTATAAATTGACTCCAGCATCTACTCAGTGATAAATTTCCTTCAATTCTGAATTTCCCTTTTGCATGGCTTGTGGATGACATTTTCAAAGTGCTGCTTTTTGTAGCAAGCTCTCCTGTTAGCTGTCTGTAAGCATCTGTATCTAGAAAGTATGTTATTACTGCTTTTTCTTTTAAAACAGAGACTAGTTTTGATTTGGAAATGTTCTTTGAATAACCATCCTTTAAACATTTAATGACATTTTTTGTTTCAGATAGATGAAGATGAGCCTTTGTTTCTGAGTCTCATCAATGATCTCTTCCCGGGGTTGCAGTTGGACAGCAGTACCTATGATGAGCTCCAGGCTGCAGTAGCTCATCAGGTTGAAGAGGCAGGATTGGTTAACCACCCACCATGGAATCTTAAGCTTGTTCAGGTAAAACTTTTTTTTCTAAAGCATTCTTCACAATCAGGAGTCAGAACAATGTGTTTGTGGCTAGACCACTGTCTTACCCAAGAGCCTGCACATCACATGTGGGGTTTTCCACAACAAGTGAAGGTTGGGTGTGCACCTTGCTGAGGAAGACCAGTTCAAGGGACTTGCACTGTCGTGCCTGTAAATCTTCATCCTGGAATGATAAAAGCTTTTATTCAGCTTGCAGAGGAAGAAACTGTGTATGTTTCATCTTACAAGATTTCGGCACCCCGGAGGATTACCACTGTTTTGTGCTGTTCAGTTCATTCATACTTGCACAGGCAGACTGACACTTTCACGGCAAACCTAACATTAAATGGCAAACATAAAATTCAGTAGAGAACTCTCCTGAAACTAAACCCATACGCAGTCCTGGAGGAAGTGCAGTCCCTCTGCTTGTTTCATATGCATAGGTATTTCAGACTGTAGTAATTACTCATACTTCTGTAGTATTAATGTTTTACTACTATTAATTTTTCCTTTTAAATAATGCAGAAGACCCTTTTTCAAATCTTATAAAACTGTTTTCAGCTGCTTAAAAAAGTTTAGGTAAGATTTAGTTCTGTGAAACATTTATAGTGTATTTGCTTAGTGCTAAAAAATTAGGAACTGGAGATATATACTCTTCCACAAAACATTAAAATTCAGCAAATGCATGCTAAATTAAATCCTAAGCATATAACTTGCATGTCTAATACCTCTTAATCACTACTAAGTGTAAGAAAATATCTTTCTAAAGCATGTATTTGTTTTTATTTTGATTTTTAAATTGAAATATTTTATTTTGATGTTGTTAATAGTTGTATGAAACCAATCTGGTACGTCATGGGTTGATGACGCTTGGACCTAGTGGGTCTGGAAAAACGATGGTCATAACTATATTGATGAGAGCACTCACAGAATGCGGCCATCCTCATAAGGAAATGCGCATGAACCCCAAAGCTATCACTGCTCCTCAAATGTTTGGAAAACTAGATGCTGCAACTAATGACTGGACAGATGGAATCTTTTCTACTCTGTGGAGGAAAACACTGAAAACCAAAAAGGGTATGTAAATACTTCTCATTTGATATCATTAAAAGGTATCTTGAATGATATATTGAAAAAAGTATATTGAATTCACACATGTTCCTCTTGAGGAAAACCATAGAGAACATATGAGATGAGATGAGATTACACCTCTTAAGAAAGGAGGTTTAAAGATTTAGTATTTCAGTATATCTACATTTTTAAAAAAAGATAATTTTCTTGCCACTTCAGCTCTGCAATGTAAATGTGTTACTTGGAAGCTGATAAATCATAAATGATATTAACTTGTTCTAATGGCACTGTATTTATAATAATGTTATTGTCATGGTTTACATGCATTGATTGCCCGTATTTATATTCCAGTATTTTAGGACTGGCATACTGAAATTCCTTTTTACAGCGTTTCACATGTATCTGAAAAAATAAATATATCAAAGAAAGGGAATTCTTCTAGGGAACCTTTCTAAAAAGATGTTAATTTTTAGAAGACAGTTGAATTTCTTACACTGGAAATGCATGCGATTTCTCTGTTAGAAAATTTATATATTCGAAATGAAGCTGGAATTCTAAAATTTAATTGCTAAAACACAGGTACTTACATCTATGTTTATATTTCAAAGTATAAGAAAAACAACCAGATTTTAAGAACAGAGGAGTGTGCATAGTTTTCATTAACTTGAGAGGGATCTGTGAATATTCAATGTCTCTGGTTTAGTTGCTCAAAGAACCCTCACTTTAGCAACAAAACACTAAATTCCCCAACCTCCCTGTGCTGCTGGAGTAGGGTTGGGGCAGGAGGAGGAAGGAGGAAGAATTAGATTACATTATAAAGAAAGAGGTTGCATCTGGAGAAAGAAAATGGAGTGGGGTAAAACTGTTCTAGGTGTTTGTCTTTGCTTCTCATCATCCAAATTTATGTTAATTTGCAATAAAATAATCTTTTCCAACTTGAGTCTGTTTTGCCCATGACAGCTGTCAAGTGATCTTCTGGTCTTTATCTGAACCCAGAAACATTTTCACTGTATTCTGTCCCTCTGTCCTGTTAAGGGAGGGTAGAGAAAGAGAGTAGCACAGTTTCTATCCGGTAGCCAGCCAAGGTAACAAATATTCAACACTATACAGGTATAATTGCACCCTCATTTGCTATCAATCTTTTCAAAAATATTTCCTTAACTAAGTATGCAATTTATTCAGTAAGGAGCATCCATATAGATGGCAGAAATCACAAGAAATAAAATAAATTTTTGGATGACATTTAAGTTCCAAACCATCTTTTGTACAATTATTTTCTTGATTTTTCAGCAATGTGATACGAACGATCTCTCTTTTGATTATTTTTCCAGGTGAAAATGTGTTTCTAGTTTTAGATGGTCCTGTAGATGCAATCTGGATTGAGAATTTAAATTCAGTTTTGGATGATAACAAGACCCTCACTCTTGCAAATGGAGATCGAATTCCTATGTCCCCTTCCTGTAAACTGTTATTTGAGGTCCACAACATTGAGAATGCCTCTCCAGCAACAGTTTCTCGAATGGGTATGGTCTTCATCAGCTCTTCTGTCCTCAGCTGGAGACCAATATTGCAGGTAACACAACTACTGCTGGCTGCTCCTTATTATACCTTGCTATACCTTTTATACAGAACATTATTGTGGATATTTTTTTCAGGCATGGCTGAAAAAACGTACTGCTCAGGAAGCTGAACTTTTGCAAAGTTTGTATGACAGAATCTTTGAACCAGCATATATATATATGAAACTAAATCTTAACCCCAAAATGGAGCTTCTGGAATGTAACTACATTATGCAGGTAAAAGAAATACTGTATGAGTCTGTGTGAATTGACTGGCAATAGTAAAAGTGCAGGAATAGCAAGGAGAACATTTGATAGCCATAAAATTTAATCTGAAAATATTGTCACCTGTAAAAGAAAAGCTCAAAATCAATATTTGTTTCTTGGGCAATATAAGAGGAAGTGTGAAGATGTGCAGAAGAAAATTTTTCTTCTCTGTACTACTTCATACCTAGGCTAGTCTTCTAATGACTGGAATTTGCAGGCTTCAGTATATTTCCAGAAGCATATATTTAATAAGGTAATGAATACATTTGGGTTCTTTTAATACCAAAACATTATCATAAGGATCACTATATCTCTACTGGCAGTGTCAACAGAGAGAGAAGAATAATTCTATTTATCTTTTTATCTTCAGATGTAATAGGTGTTATTCTGTCCATCAGGTCTTTCAAGATCAATGTGGTCATTTTTGCCTCTTCTTTCCTATCAGTTGGAATTCTTCCTTGAATGGAGTCCAAACTATATCAGTGATTTATTAATAATATAAATATGTGTTTGACAGATTTTGCAAGACTGTCAGTCCTGTACTGCACATCTCCAGCTGATTTGTTTATGAGTCTGTTGTCATCTGCAGTTTCTAAGTTTCCAAACTTTCCATTTGTCCATGAATCTCCCTTTTATTTTGACACACTCATAAAAAATTCAGTGGTGCCCTTGAAGAAGAGTCTAAACAAGATAATGTTTTGGATAGCCCTCCAGTTTAATGTCAAACTACCAAATTTGCACCCAGTATCTTTTTTGTGTTCATTAGAGAGTTAGTTTCAGATTTTCTAGATTGTGAAGTATTTTACTGCAAACTAATAGCCACAGTAAATGCTGGAGGGCTTAACTGTGCAGTATTAAATGACAGTAGAGTATCTTTAGAATTAAAGTCCCCAGGCAGAAACAATTGAACTTTATGTTGTGCAATGCACAACATTTTTGAGAGAGGTATAATTTTTCTTCTACATTTCTTATCTGTGAAACCTCTAACTGAACTGAGCTTGCCTTCATGGAAGATTTTTCCTGTGATCAAAGGTTTCTGTTATTTTTGATTAGCACTTGTTAGGAAGTGTCAGCAAGGCAGTGCTCTATTCATGCTGCTTGATCAGGGAAATATTTCCCTGATTTAAGCTGCATTGATTGTTTCTTTGTGTGAATGAAAATCTCTAGTAAGTTTCTGTCACATCTGTGACAAAGTAAATAACTCTTAGCAGGCCTCCATGCTTGTCTTATCTGAGAGCCAGTGTCACCAGAGATTTTTAACCTACTTAAAATCTCAGCTTTGCCATAAATGGTCTCTGTGCAGAAGAGAGACCTTATCAGCCTCCTGTTTTGTTGGGTCTTACATCTCTTTAGCAATTGCAGGATTCAGGACATGCTGCTTCTCTTTAGTTCATGCATTTTCAAAAATTACAACCAAATCAAAGCAGTTGCATCTGGCAGACTTGTATTTGGGTTTCAAAACTCAGTTTTGGATGTTTATCCAAACATGCACATGTACCTGATTACGTTCCATATTTTAGCACTCACAATTTAAGTTTCCTATTCATGTACAACAGCTTTATAATGGCTTCATACAAATGTGGTCTCACCTTTGCTTTCCTCCTTGTAATTTCCACTGACTTTCCAACTCTTTATGCATCCTCTGGTCTACCTCATTAGGAAGACAAATATCATTTACCTTAGGAGATTCAACACCAATTTTCTGTTTATAGAGTTATCCTGCCTTACAAGCCTATTGGAAAAGTCAGTAAACTTGTAGCTAAAGGATATCTGATTGGTATAGTCTGCATGAAGGATCAAAGGTGCTTGACATCATTCTTTACCAGGCATTTACATGGATGCTAAATAGTCATAGCAAAAGATTAGAGTTTCATTTCTAGATAAACAATGTATTGGAAGATAGTAAATGTATGACTGGATTACCAGTTCGTAGGAAGGATAGAGGTGATCACTGATCCTGAGGCACCTTTGCAGGGATCAGTCCTGTTCAAAATGTTCATAAAGAGTTTGGAAAAGTTTTAGGTGAAGAAATTTATTGATGATACTAGATTATTCAGGGTATTAAGGACAAAACAACTAACCATGAAGAACTGTAGACAGACTTTATGAGACTGAATAAATAGGTAATAAAATGGCAAATGAAATTCAGTGAAGATAAGCATGAAGGAGTTCACACAGGAAGAAAACAAACTGTTCAATGCCATGAATAGCAGGCCTATGGGACATCTTGCCAAATGTTGTAATAGACAATAAAAGTTTATGTAGGCTCAAGACCAGTCTTGCTGTTTTCAGGGTGGACAAAACCACATGGGATTATAAAACAGGAAAAGTGTATATTGTTTAGAAAGCCACAAGCCGAAGAGGGTGCCAACAGAAAATACTACCCCAGTACCACCACAAGCCAAGAGAGATTTTTTTTCTTTTTACTCCAATTTTGGCCACTGTTGCAAATGAGATTCTGGGCATGCATTAGAAGCACGTGTTACTTTATCACTTCCCACTCCAATTATGAGATGCAAGACAGCAGAAAGAGTACTAATTCCAAGAGCTGACTGAAAATCTGTTTCACTGTTAAAAAGGCATATTTTGGAACAATATGCTGCACCCTGCCTTGTATAGAAGGGGAGCACAAATAGGGATGCCTAAGACAGTTAAATATCCAAATTCAGCAACATCTCAGAATTGTAGATAACAAGTTACTATTTTTCTAGAATCTAGACTCTAGTTCCTTATAAGCAGAGTAAAGCAATCACATTACAGAATAATTTAATATATATTTTTAATGAAAAAATAGAATTTAATGTGATAGATACATAAATTGTACCATAATTGAGATAAATACATCAGACAGATGCTGAAAGTTCTTCCATGTTTTAAAATGGAAAGAAATGGCTAAGCTTCACCTGTTCTTGGCGTTCTGAATATTGTAAAATCGCTTAAAAAGCTATTTTGTTACCCTAGCTCATAAATGCATGTTTGTTTTGTAGGCATAATTTAGAAGGATAACTGATAATCAAATTACCTAAGAAACTCTGAAAATTTTATTCAGTTTTATATAGCTATCTTTAATAAATTTTATTTGGTTTGTTGTTCTGAATTTTATGCTTGGTGTTTTTTTGTAATCTGTATTGATTTAAATTTTGAATATATATAAATAATGCATATATATATATAAATAATGCATGTATATAAATAATGCAATTATAGGTAAATAAGTGATTATGTGATATTTTCTAAATGCATATTTTAAAATATTTTCAGTCTATTAATCTTCTGGAGGGCTTGATTCCATTGAAGGAAGAACGTGGTGTATCAGCTACACAACTACTGCATAAATTGTTCAACTTTGCAATAATGTGGAGTTTAGGTGCCCTTCTGGAGCTGGACAGTCGAGATAAACTTGAAGCCTTCATTAGAGCTCATGATAGTAAATTAGACTTACCAAAAATCCCCCGTGACAGTAATCAAACGATGTATGAGTTTTACGTAACTGATCGTGGTAAGAAAAAGAACCAATATTCTTTTTTAAACTGTCATTTTTAAACTCTGTTACTGCTTTAGTCCTTATTATACAGTCCTATGAGTTGAGGATTTTTGGCAGTGTAGTACCAGCACATCTGTGGATGTGAGAAGTCAGCGACAAGGCATAGAGTGCTCACTGATAACCTTTTATTATTTCTTTTTAATTTCCTTCTTACAAATTACTTTTTTATCAATTTAGCCAACCTGTAATTTGTAGATAATTCATGCTTAGGCTTGTTTAGTCTAGCTCAATACTATTTTATGTTTAATTTTCTAATAGGTGGTAGTTTTTGTTAAAGGAATAAAATCTGATTTTAATTTGGCTTAGTAATTTATGTCTAATAACCGGTCATGAATCTGAAAGGTTATAGAAGTATAAGAATAGTGAGATATTTTGATTCTTGATATTTTCAATGGTGTACTATTTTCTAGAACAGTTTTTAAAATTTAACTAGCACACAAAACCATGGTCACAAAAAACTTACTGTCATGACAGAGTATGTTCTTTTGTGAAGAAATGAATTTCTGTCATATCCAGATTTTTTTTTGCCAGCAATATTGATTTAGTGTACACATGTGATATCCATATTGCCATGTTCTGTAATTTTTCATTAGCAGTGTGAGAATTTGTTTCCAGGTAAACATTCTTTAGAGTTTCTATTTACATAGGTATATATAAATTCATAAATATGTCAACAGTTTGTAGGATTTTAGACTAATTACAGGTCATGACTAATAGAATGTCCTTTGTTAGGTGCCTTTTAGACAGATTTGAGAAAATTTATCCCTTTTTACACTTTGTAGTATTCTACCCAAAATATCTATTTTTTAAATTATTATATTAACAAAATATTGAACATATTGAACATGATCAGAATATTATGGAATTTCCCTCCTTTTTTATCCTTTTTTTTTTGTCATTTCAGGTGCCTGGGAGCACTGGAGTAATAAAGTTCAGGAATTTGTTTATCCAACAGATCATGTCCCAGACTATGCATCTATTTTGGTTCCAAATGTTGATAATACCAGAACTCAGTTTTTGATAAACACAATTGCAAAACAAAAGAAAGTAAGTAGAGGATTACATATTTTAGTATACGCCTACCATATTAAATAAATAGAAAAGTACTTAAAAAGTAACTGGATATTATGATTGTTCTTCATCTTCTAGTCATTGTCTCTAGTCATTGCTTCCCAGGTGCATCATTATATTGTTTTATTTTTATTTTCTTAACATGGATCCTCTAATTATTTTTGTTAAATAATTATCAGTATATTAACTATATATAAATATATATAAATATCTGTAATTAGTTTTGTTCAAGAACAAAACTTTAGAATATAAAGGAAGGAATTTAGAGGAAGCCTTCTTAGGGTCATCCACTAAAAGAGACTGTTGCAGCAGATGTGTTAGAAACTGGAAGAAGTTTGGCAATTGGAAGAAAATCCTCTAGCACATTCTTGTTTCTTCCTTTCTCTTTTAATTCTTCAAAGAAATTTCTTGGAGGATCTATGTGGAATGAAAAACACATATGGTGCCAGTGCATCTGGAGACAAGAAAAACCTATCCAAAAATGTAGCATTTAAAAATAGACACAGAAACTATTCTTTTCTCAAAAATAGGTCCGTTATGCATATATAAATATAAGTTTTGATATTACTTATGTGGTTTAAATATCTGTTACAGGCTGTTTTGCTCATAGGAGAACAGGGCACTGCGAAGACAGTTATGATTAAGGGATATATGAAGAGATATGACCCAGAGGAGCATTTGTCAAAAAGTCTGAACTTTTCTTCCGCCACAGAACCATTTATGTTTCAGGTGAAAATATAGATATTAAGCAATCTTGCATACCATTTCCTTGCTAAGTGTATAAAGGGTACTTAATTCTGATGAGAAGTGATTTAGAAATAAATTCTAAAGGATCTTTTTTTGTCTAAGTCACTTCAACATTTCAGAAAATTCTATAAAAATAATTTTTGCAGATCAGAGTAAAATATAGCCACTCACATAGAGATACATATATTCATGATTGCTGTGAGATTTTTCATTAGGAATTCTAAGAATGAATTTTTTTGCTAAAGAATTTTAATTTTCTTCTTAGATTTTTGGTTATACTTTGGGTTTTTTATGATTCTTTAGTACGTAGTATTAGTTTTAATTTTAGTTAAATAAAGAGTTGATATCAACCTTTAGATAATTTTTTCCCTCAGCTCAAGAGCAACTACAGCATCAGAAATTCAATTTTAAAGATCTCTAACATGACAACTTTGTAGAAATTTCTCTTACTCTATGTAACTGGTAAAAATCTATATAAACAGAAATAAATTGCTGTACATAATTTTTTAACAGAAAAAAATTGCTGTACAATATTTTTCGAGTGATTGAAAGGATATTTTATAACACTGTGGTATGATTTGATACTACTAATTTGCTAGGATGTGATTCAGTAAGTTAAATTGGCTTCATTAGCAATTCAATGCAATGAATTTATAGTGATGAGCCTCTGGTAGGAAAAAGAATTCATTTTGGAAAATTTAATGATTGAAAAATCTATTCACAGAATAGGTCTTACAAACTCCATTGCAAAATTAGGCATATTTTTTAAGAACCTAATGCAAATTTTATTAAGAAAATGGTGAAAAATAGTGAACCATACACCTATTTTAAAAAAAAATTCCAGACTCATAGAATGGCTGCTGAGTTTTTCCCAGTTTTTCCCATTCTTGTGTGTAAGATCTCTGATCATGGTTTGCATCAAAATGTGACAAAATAAGGCAGCCACCCTTTCAGGCATGCAAGGCTTGTGGAACAGTCGGTATCTCTGTCCCAGTGTCCTTTACCAGGCATATCATGGGTCCTTAGAACATTCTTGGAAACAAATCCCAGGCTTGAGTCAGCTCAAGACATGGTTCACTCTGCTGGTTTCCTATGGAGAGATGTAGCAGAAAAAGAGGTGGAATGCTTCTAAACACTTGAAAGAGTTACATTATTTTTTTTTTTTTTAAATTTTGAGTCACCGTTCTGAGGCTATTTGAAAGCTTGTGTGATTTTGGATGCATTAGACATGCTAAAAAGTTCTTGATTTCTTATGTAATCACCAGTTTCTCTTTCACACCTTAACCACATATTCTCTGTATGCCTGTGTCTTAAAATACTCATCAATCTGTTGTAAAAATGGGGCAAAAACATTGGAAAAAAGATGTGTGTATTTTCTGTTTCAAAAATACATTTAATACTTTTATCTTTATGACAGCACATGCTACATTACTCATATAGGGTGACATTTGTGGTTTTATGGAGAAAACATTACTTGTCTAAGGAAAACATCTGGTACCATCTTGTAAGGTGTTTTTTATGTTATTGTTTATGTATCTTTAGAAATACTGTAGAGCTGTAGAATTTTGAAGAAACATTTCAACTATATATCATTCTTTCTTGTCTATTGCATCCTCTTTCTTGCCACCAAAATATTAAAAATTTTGCATTATATCCCTCACAAGACACCTGGAAAATCATGATTAAAGGGATCTAAGTTGCCTCTGTGCCCTGCAGTTGTACTGCAAATATTAAAGAAGTTATATTAGTTATTGGAATGATAATGCTGATAGTGAAACAATAATTTCTAAGTTTGGAAACTTTTTAAAGAGCTCTGATAGCCAGAGGTGGATTGCAGGACTGGAGTTGATTCCATAAGGAACTGAGTTCCTTAATAGTAAAATCAAAAATGAAACTGCTAGCAAAAAGAGAGAATCATTGGCTGAGTGCTGTTGCAGGTTTTTCAATGATTTCTTTTAAATATTGTTGCCTTAGATATACAAAGAGAAATTTCTTTATCTTTTTAGAGGACAATAGAGAGTTATGTGGACAAACGTGTTGGAAGCACTTATGGACCTCCTGGGGGCAGAAAGATGACTATTTTTATTGATGATATCAATATGCCATTTATCAACGAATGGGGAGATCAGGTAGACTTTTTTAATATTTACTACTTATTTTCAAATTTTTCTGGTTTTTCATGTGGACTTCTTATACATATACATACACATATATGTATAAGAATATGTATAAGAAGTCCACTATATATATATATATATATATATATATATATATATATATATAGTGGACTTCCTAAATTTTTTTATTAACTGTTAATTATTGGAAGTGCTTTATAATTTTGGTACACTGATGCACACAAAAAAAGAGAGCAAATTATATTTATTGATGAAATATGTAATATAATGATGCTATATTTTACATATTCTCCACTTCCTTATTTTTTTAAGACTAAAAAAAAATCAGCACCATACTAAAGTAGCATATTATCAGTTTCAAGTCTGACATTAATCTGAGAGTACCAGTAAAGAAATCTCTTCCAAGTGAAAGGCCAATACCTTAGAGAGAGAAATAAAGGATATGAAAAATTCAAGGCCTCCACTAAGTTTGCATTATGGCCCCAAGACATGGCTGAAATATTTTTGGTGGAATAATTGTTTCTGATTGGTGACGTGCTGCGTATCATGTTGGTTTTGGTGGCATGTGTGAGCACATGCATAAGGCTTGCTGAATATCATTAGAACACTTGCTGTGGGGAAAACTCTGGAGCTGTAGAATGGAATGAAGAGTGAATAACCTTTCCGAAAAAGCATAAAAGAATCAGTTATTTTGCTTCAAAGGAGGCCCAAGAGTGAGCAGAAAAGCATAACTGCAACATTTGTAGCTGAATTTCCAGCAACAAAATAAGGAACAAAATTTTTCTCCCGCCATTAATTTCATTAATTTTGTTTAGTTCAAAAGAATAAAAACATGATTTCGTGATATTATATGGCAGTAGAACTGTGAAAAAATTTTCCTGCCACTTAAAACCACATAAACAAAGATCTTCCATACTTCTAAGGAAGGTAGTTTAATCTGTTTTTAGATTAAGGTAAAAATATCTCTCTCTGGATTAGTAGAATTACAAAAATAAGTTAAATTATCATGGCGTATTTTCTTCTTTCCTTGCATAAATTTCTAATTTGTACAACTTACATAAATTTCCAGATAACAAATGAAATTGTCCGTCAGATGATGGAAATGAGAGGGATGTACAGCTTGGATAAACCTGGAGAATTCCTTACAATTGTAGATGTACAAATAATAGCAGCAATGATCCATCCTGGAGGAGGCCGTAACGATATTCCCCAGCGTTTGAAAAGACAATTTTGTGTATTCAACTGTACATTGCCATCCAATGCATCCATCGACAAAATTTTTGGTACTTTTTTTTTTGTTTTAGTACAGTTTATTTCCCTTTGTAATGGATTTAAAATTTATAAAAGTATGCTTTCTTTCTCACTTTCATCATGCAGATTCAGAGTTCTTCCAGGGAAACAGCTAAAGCTGTGGTACAGCAAAAATAGTGCTGTGGAAGAGAAATTAATTCCTTAAAATGCTTGTCTTTCTAATTTTGGACAAAAAAATATTAAGAAAGTAATGACATTTCCTGGAAGACTATGAGCACTGCTATTTCTGTGTAGGTTAACATTCCAACTCTGGACTGTCTGGAATGCACTTTGTTGCTAAATTTCTCAATTCTGGTAACTCTGTCAGTACAGGATATGGCAGAAACTCAGTACTTACTGCCTGACGTTTCTATACCAATTCAGAAAAGCCATAGACAACAGAGAAGAATAATTTCACCTGTAATTTTAAATTATGTTTTACCAAGTATTGTTTTAAACAAGCACCTATTTGTCGTGCTCATGCCCTACCTTATCATATCCTACAAGCTGAGATTGTTTATTGTGTCCTGTATTTTTCAGGTATAATTGCCAATGGATACTTTCATCCCTGCAGAGAATTCAACCCTGAAGTATGTAGTATGGTGGAAAGATTGGTCTCAACAGGAAGAATATTGTGGCAGCGGACAAAGGTATAAATACAAGGAAGGTTTTATCTCTGAATAGAGTGACTATTAGTTTAGTTTAGGCAACTATTCCCTAAGATCATATCTATAAGAAAAACACAAACAAAAAACCAGACCACTGAACCCCATTAAAAAAAGGAAAAGAAAAGAAAAGAAAAGAAAAGAAAAGAAAAGAAAAGAAAAGAAAAGAAAAGAAAAGAAAAGAAAAGAAAAGAAAAGAAAAGAAAAGAAAAGAAAAGAAAAGAAAAGAAAAGAAAAGAAAAGAAAAGAAAAGAAAAGAAAAGATTTAAAAACCCCCAGAGAATGGGCTACAATGTTTTCAAGATGAAATCTGGAAAATATCAGATTTCAGTATAGAAGACAGAATAGAAATATCAGTCCATTAATTCCTACGAGTTAATTCATGTTACCCCAAACTTTGATCTCCATAGCTAAGAGGCAGGGAGTGAAATTCTTTACAAAATATAATTTTTAATTTATAAACCCAGAGCAACAGGTGAAAAAATTACACATTGTAAATCTTGGTGTTCTACATTTAGTGATAGATTCTTCTTTTAAGGAATTAGATACTCTTGGTGACTTCTTATAAAGAGTTTTCCCACAGTATTATGTGTGAAAAGTAGTATTTTTTGTTATTTGCATGTTTTATATGTGTTATTAATGATAAAGTTACTAATTTTATTATTAATGATTCTTTCTAGGTGTTAACTGACTTTGAATATTAACCATTTTTTTCTTTAGGCAAAGATGTTACCTACACCATCCAAATTCCACTACATCTTCAACCTTCGAGACCTTTCTAGAATTTGGCAAGGAATGTTAACTATAAAGGCAGAAGAATGCGCAAGCAGCAGTGTTATCCTAAAACTTTTTAAACATGAATGTACCAGGGTAATTGCTGACAGGTATAATAATTGTGGCATTTTATAGTTATTAGGTTTAGCCATTTACTTCATTTATGCTCATACATCTGTAAAACTTCTAAATGTTATAAATCTTATTTGGCCAATATGAAAACTTTTATCTTATTTACATACAGTCTGCATTGGTGTGTTATTCCAACAAATATCATGGTATATACTGATAGATTAACCCAGTATCTGAATGGAAAACATCAAAATATCTAGGTATTATGTCTTTCAACCTACTTTTTTTTCCCCCCCTTTGGCTGCACTCAGCTGATTCCACTGTAGAAAAGAGAACTTTATGGTGTCCTAAATTTATACACATAGGATAATTTAAAATTGCTTTGCTCTCCTCACAGAAAAAAAAAGGGATTGCATGCTTATGACTAAAAATTGGCCCATTTCCTAAAAATCTCTTTCAAAATATTCATAAAACAGATATGACTTGTATGTCTTGGAGACCACTATTATTTTTCTGTTCATTGTGCTTCAATTTCTTGTGAAATTCTAGATGTAGCACTAAAGCTGCTGCTAAAAGCCTGACATATACCCTCTACTACTGTGAGTAGTTATAATTATTTCTCTGTGATCAGAGAAGTCCATCCACTATAAAATGTTAGCAGTGCTGACATCTCTGTCTGATATTTCTCACTCTCTTAACTATCAAATATTATACAAACATACATATTTGATAAAATTTATGTCCATACATTTTTATGTGCAACAGAGTGCTGTTGAAATGAGACAGGGAAAATATTTAATTTTATTTTAAGCTAGGATCCACCCTACTAAGGCAAAAGTATCATACAGAATTATACAGTGTACTATTTTCTGCTTTAAATTAGGGAGCAGTATCACTGGTATTTATTGATATGTTAATGCATGTTTTTAATTTGTTGCGGTAAATTTAAAAATGCATGGAAGACATGTATTTGTACACATATATTAGAAAGAGGGAGACAGAGAGCGTAGTCATGCATTCCCTGTTTCCATGCTGCTTTTAAATTTCCTAGTGATTAATATTATAATGTCGTTACAAAAGACCTCTAGCAATAGTAATGCAATGCATACCTAGGCTATCTCTACAAAAGTTCTTCAATTTAGTTTGTCTTATTTGAAAACTCACAGCACTGGTCTTCTCCACATTTGTTCTACTTTCCTCTCAGTTGTATCACTGAAACAAAAAAGCAGTAAATACATGGAAACTGTTTTTTATGAACTTTGACATTTACAGTTGGAATTAATTTTTTCTGTGGATGAGGTGGTTCTTGTCTCTTGCATTTGCCAGTCGCGCCTAAGTAGTATTTTTTGTTGCTTCACCAGTAATCATAAGCAGAGTAGTCAAAGGTCTGATCTGTATTAAAATCAGATTTAATCTCTTAAGGGAAGCAGATAAAGCTGTTTACACAATGAAATGTAGTTGTTTCTGGACTTTAATTAGTCCCCTCTACCCCAATGTGTATTCCTCTGCTAATTATGGGGCTTTGTGTAAGACTTGTTGAGAATGGAGTCAGGATGTAGTGGCATATACTACCTTCCTTTCAGTATTCCTTGTCTAATTGCAGTTCCATAGGAAGTGTTGTGATACCAGAAATTGTGCTGTTCTACTGCAGGTTGAAAGATGAAAGCGTTCACTCTTTTTCTTCCTTTTATATCTGAAAAATTACATAGCCTGTTGTTGTCTCATTCTTGGTCAAACTTGGAAAACCAAATTATCTTGCTTTATATTTCATGTGACCGACTATTACACTTTATAGTATGGAAGCACTTGATTTTTGTGAATGTTGCCTAATCCTTGTCTGTGACCACTGTGTATTATGTATTGTCTAATACATATTTTTCTTTAAAATGTTACAAGTTTTGGGGTTTTGATGTTGTTGTTGTTGTTTTAGGGTTTTTTCTTAGTACTTAGATACCTGTTTTCTCTCTAAATAATTAGAAATATTATTTTTAATTTGTACTAATTTATGGTTTTCAGGTTTAATACACCCGAAGACACAGCTTGGTTTGAAAAAACTATTGATAAAACAATTGAGGAATATGTGGAGGCAGATTTAAGTGAAGTTCTCCAAACTGAACCATATTTTGTAGATTTTTTGAGGGATGAGCCTGAACCAACTGGTGATGAACCAGAAGACGTTGAGCTTGTAGCACCAAAAATTTATGAGGAGGTATTTCATTTTACGAATCAAATACTAGCCACCGAAGTTTTCCTTTAATTTTTAAGTGTGTTATATTGCTGAACTCATACATCACAGAGTTTTGTTAAATAGCTGTGAAAATTTTTGTGAAAATATATCCAGATTGTTCTAGTTAGCATACAACAAATCATTTTAGTGATGTTAGATTTATTAATGACATATAAATGTGATCTATCTTTTCCTGTTCTTGTTGCTTCTTTTTTTTCTTCCACCATTAGCAAAAAATTTCTGCGTAAACACAACAGCAATAATTATGGTGAATTAGCAAGATAATATCATTACACATGGCCAAAACATAAAAATGAAGTTTGTGTAGAAATATCAAGGGAGTTTTAAAATTCTGAAGTGCCCTACAAGTGTTGCTACAGATTTTTTCTTTTTCTTTTTTTCTCAGGTTCCAAGCTATGAATTCCTCTGCAACAAATTGCGGTACTATCAGTCCCAATACAATGAAAGTATTAGAGGGTCCTTTCTTGATTTGGTGTTTTTCAAGGATGCAATGACACATCTTATTAAGGTTTGGTATTGCTACTTTTTTATTTGTTTAGCTGTTGTAACAGTGTTTATTTGGGCAAGCTCCTCTTAGAGGGCACATCGTGAAAAGCTATTCTTATCCCCAAACTACTTTGCCATCTTTGCATGGTCATTTTTGAGAACTAGGAAAGAGCTACAGTCATTTTACCTGTTTGCATGTTTTACAATTAATTCCTTATTTAAATATCTGTTTAAACTTCTATGTATTCAGACAGATGAAAATTTTCCTCAAAAGGAAATGTGAGACCATAAATAAAGACATTTATATTGTCTATATAAAATTATTTTTAACCATTTAGAATTCAGAGAACACTTCAAATGTATCTGTGCCTGACAGGGCACAAAAACAACCTGAGGTAGAATCTAACTGGATGAGAGACTGGATGAAAGGAAATACAAATTGGGGCTGCAACAGAATCACTGTGTAGGGTAGAGATTAGGGTAATGTGTAGGTCTCAACTAACAATCATTTGTTCTCCTAATCAGAAAAGAATTAATCTGAAATCAAAATCTGATTCATGGGGGTTAAATAAAGGCAAAGTATGAGATAAGTGTCTCAGCTTTAAGAAGTGTTATTTCAGGAATTGCTTTGACTGGATTGCTGAAAGACACACAGAAGCTGCAGTGAAATAAAAACAGAAGAAGAGGTTTTGCTTGTCTCTAGTTCACCTCAAATGAAGTAAATGTTTGTTTGCTTTGCATTTAAACAGGAATAAATAAATTTATTTTAAAATATGGTTTACATGATGCTAGGTGCATTTCAGAAGACCATGAAAGCCTCTGACATTCCATTTTTTATTGGCAAGTTTTAGCCAGAATATCCTTGATATGCAATCAGTGACAGCAGCTCTCCTTTCTACCTAAGGTGACAATAAATCTAGTCACCTACATAATTTCATGTTTAGACTTTAATATATATATATATATATGGAAAGCCTCATAAGGAAGTGTGCAGTAAGCTAAAATATTATAAAAGATAAAAATGAATATATTTCAAAGACTTTATGTAGATGCCAATCTTTTGAATTTTGTGCATAATTTATGTGTGAACCAAAATATAATGTAGAATCTTAATAGTGCACTAATATATCATAAACCCAAAGAATATGTGTCAAACAACAATAGAATAGAAAATTTGTAATTCATCTTTTATGTCTGGAGACTTGGTAAGGAAACTATCACAAAAGAAATATTGAAAGTTGATAGACTGGAAGATAACATTAAAGCATAGTTTATTTGTGTTAAGTCTTACTAAAAGACTTAACACGAGTAAAGACTAAAAGACAAACTACTAAAATTAGGAAATTAGTATGTTTTTTCTTCTAGCTAAAGCTTTTTATTAATATTTTAAACACATTCAGAATCATGCCTTCAAAATAAACTGGAGTTCAAAATATCCCCTTTCATGTATTTATGATTATAACAATCCCATATTCTTATATGCAGCTTCTTCATTAGCCACACAAAATTCCTAAAGAATTTACAAGCGTTCTTGTGAGGAAAAAATTTCTGCAAGTATCCTTTTAATAATTTTTACATTGTATTATAGCAAATTAAGCATAAAGCATAAGAGATTTTTAAATTTTCCTAACTAATGTTCAACTTTATTACTGATATTTTTCTTTATTATTTCCTCTATAGGTTTCCCGAATTATTCGGACAGCCTATGGAAATGCTTTACTTGTTGGAGTTGGTGGATCCGGAAAACAAAGTCTTTCAAAGTTAGCCTCCTTCATTGCTGGCTATAAAATATTTCAGATAACTCTAACCAGGTAAGAAATGCAAGAAATATAGAAATCAGATTTATGGTATTGTTTTGTCTTTACTTGATTACAGATGTTTCTATTTTTTAATTTTTATTTTAATTTTGACGCCATTGAAAAAATATTGAAAACAATACACTCTTATATACAACATTACAATGTTGTTGTACACAACTTTGGATTTATTTTGACTTGAAAAAGGTAGACCATGTGTTAGCTATTCCTGCACCAAAATATTTGTTTTTAAAAAGTATGTTTGCAATGTAATTTATAAAATACTATAATCCAAAAAAGAGCAGTATTCTGTATTGTTTTGAATTAACAAGTAATGTCCTTATCTCTCTTAGATCCTATAATATAACCAATCTGTCAGAAGATTTAAAAGTGTTATATAGGACAGCTGGACAGGAAGGACAAGGTATCACCTTCATTTTCACTGATAATGAGATAAAAGAGGAATCATTTTTGGAATATGTAAATAATCTGCTGTCTTCAGGAGAGGTAAGAGTCTCAGCCTGACAGCCAATGTGCTCTAGAGGCAGGGTACTGTAGAATTTGTTCTCACTACTTTATTTGTCTTGGTAATACATTGTAGAGTAATTATAATTAAAATATTTCAACTTTTTAAGTAAGGAGTGCTCTGGTTATGTAGTTTCTTTATTTCAGTGTAAGCCAGGAGAGCATAAAAGAGCAGTGGTTAATATTGCAGTAGCCTTTTATTAAATGATGATTCGGTTGCCAGTTCAAATTCTATGCTCTTCTGGAGTTGGACTTCTTAGATTTCAATGGATTTTCATAAGTCTAAACTTGTGGTTTTTAGTCTAAACTGTGTATATGCAGAGAGAGAGAGATATAGATGTAAACAGGCAAATATTTATAAATTCTATAATAATGACATCCATGCAATTAATTATCAATTTCTTGCTTTGTAAAAAGATTTCTAATTTATTTGCTCGGGATGAATTGGATGAAATCACACAATCCTTAGTACCTGTGATGAAAAAAGAGCTGCCTCGGCATCCTCCTACCTTTGACAATCTTTATGAGTACTTCTTAAGTCGAGCAAAGAAGAACTTGCACGTTGTCCTCTGCTTTTCTCCAGTAAGTTTTTTCTATATACCTGTTTTCCTTTCTTCCATAAGCAAACTTGCCTATTGGTATAAGATAATTATTCAAGTTTTATGTTTTTAAGGAAGTTCAAGATGCATAAAAAGATTACTGAAGTCTAGTTGTAATTGCAGAGATAATAAAAGTAATAGTACAGCTGTGAGAACTTAACAGCAAAATATTTAAAAACTAAATAATTTCTTACAAGTTAAACTATTTTTTTCCTCTCACATATTCTTTCCTAATACATATCAGTGAATGTATTTTTGTGAAATTATGGCTTTTAACTGGAAAACAGTATTTTATTGGTAATTAAAATACATTATTTGATGCTTCAAAATATTAGAACAAAATATATATATTTGTAATGAGCTTCTTTTTCCAAATTTAATGAATGTTAAATGTTAGCAATTTTGCAAAACTCTATTTGAGAAGAAAAAAATTGCAAGGTGTTCTAAGCAGAAATTGATCAAGAAGAAAATAGACTATTTAATTGTTTGTTCTAATTAAACACTTTCACTGACCTTTGCTTAAGAATCATATTGCTAACCAACTGCGATTCTCTCTTCAGGTTGGTGAGAAGTTCCGTGCGCGTTCTTTGAAATTTCCTGGTCTGATATCAGGGTGCACCATGGATTGGTTCAGTCGATGGCCCAGGGAAGCTCTTGTAGCTGTGTCCAACTATTTTCTGTCAGAGTTTAATATGGTCTGCCCTCCACCAGTTAAAACAGAAGTAGTAGAAACCATGGGTCTCTTCCATGATATAGTATCAGAAAGCTGTGAGAATTATTTCCAAAGGTAATATTTTCTACTAATGGAATAATTAATCTCAAAAATGTTGCTACTGACAGTGTTTTTTGAACTCCTGTTCTCTGTATAAATAAAGGTATTTATTTAGTAAAAAATAAATTTGCTACACCATTATATCCTCAGGCCATGAAAAAAAATTGCTATTATGTTGAAAATTCTTCATCTACATTCCCACTATTCAACAGTCTTTAATATTGTCTATGTGGATAAAAAAAAAAAGTAACTAAAAGTATAAGGGTTTCCATCATGAAGAAATCTGATTTTGAATGAATAAAGACTTGAGTTATATAATTTTCTCTTTTTGTGGAAGTGATCAAATAGCTGTATATATCAAAAATATATGTGAAGTTGATGTTGCCAATACGCTTTTGTTTAGGTATCGAAGACGAGCTTATGTAACACCTAAATCTTACCTGTCTTTCATCAATGGCTACAAAGAGGTTTACACTGAGAAGTTAAATAGTATTAATGAGCAGGCCGAACGTATGCAAACTGGTAAGCAAATGCATTCCATGTGTGGTCTCAAATGATCTGTGTTTTTAACATTAGACTTCTTTTTCAGCGATCACCTGCAGGGAATCACAGTCCAGAAGTGGTAGTATATGAGCACCTTTACCAGACACTCTCCCAGTCACAACCTCATAATGATTCTCTTGTAAAAATACCTCAAAGAAGCTACCAGCCTAACCACTCAGCTCAGCATTGTATTGAACTTTAATATTGGCCTACCAGAATTTTTAATAGAAAGTAGAGCCTGAAAATGGGCAGAGGTAGCATCTGATTTACTGGTGTAGAGAGAGGTAATTGTAAACAGTTATTAACTTGTTTCTGGCGTCTATAGAAATTCTCACCATGCAATCTGTGTGCTTCACATGTGATTTATTTTATATTTCTGCTGTAGAATAAGTAGTTGTTACTTGGGGTCATTTTATAGCTGTGTTTCTGAAATATAGAAAAGTATGGTTGAAATATTCTTCAGACAGATTTTAGATATCTGTTTGAAATGGCCTAATTTTTGGCATTAGTATTTATTGGTTTCAGAACACCAGTTTTCTAGTGTTTTCAGTTTTCTCCAGTTTGCATCTAGACATACTTTTGTAAATCTGTAAAGTCAACTGAGCACCTTGGGAAACCTGGCCTTTATCAGAAAAGATATTGCATACCAATTCAAAGGAATAAAGAATTCTACATGATAAGATTTTTCATACAATGGTAAAGAATGTGTCACTTTACTAATGATTAACCGGTACCCTTTACATGAAGAAAAGTCTAGAATAAAAATGCGTAGGTATTTTATTCATAAATTCTTTACTGAATTAGAGTGAACTGTAGAAGAGTAAGTGGTCCTCAGTATTTTCAAATTGTGTAAGTTTTGCTCTATGGATCTGTTGCCAATTCTTGAAATCCGAATTTATCCTTATTCTACTTTGAGATGGGGATGAAGTCTGAGAACCTTGACGATTCAAAAGACTGGGGTTGGTTTAGGGTTTTTTTTTGGTATTCTTTCTACAGTTTTTTTATTTCCAAAATAATTCAGAAGTAGTAGCATAAGCAGCTTAAGCACTATCAATGAAGTTTCATATGTAGATTTTCATAGCCTCTGATGTGTTATTACAAGTTTCTTACATGTTCTGCTGAAAAAAATGATTGTGTACCAGTGAACATGTGAATGGATATGTTCTACTTCAGCATCTTCATATCTTTGATGCATAGAAAACCATGTCTAATAAATGCCAGTTAGAAAATATTCTAATTATTTTCACTTGCACAGTTGGTACTGCTGTAATATTTCTTGCTGGAATTATGCAGGGGACCTCAACAAGCTATAAAGGTTTCTCATTTATAATTGAATTCTTCAATTCTCTTTGATCTGCATATTCCTATTTTCTTTCCATCTTTCCTTCTCCACACTCTAGGCTTTTAGCAGGGAAAAGTAAAGCAGCAAAGGGTACCATTTTCCCTCTTGTGGCTTCTGGGTTGAAGGTGCTGGATTGGTGGTTTAACTAGATGATATTGAGGGTTTCTTCCAACCTAGGTGATTCTGTGGTTCTGTAGTACGGCAGCAACCTAACCAAGAGGCAGCTGTGTCAGAACAAGGGATATGCTGGGAGAGAACTCTTTTCTGTTTGAAATGGAGTAGCATTAAATTGGAGAGCCATCACAGAGAAATATCACACATCCAATGTGTAGCTGCAAGGGTGTGCTGACTCAAATCCTTAGGGAGAGAAGGCAATAAAGGGATTTACTTCCAGAAAACTTGTAGGATTTAAAGATTCAGTGATGAGGAAGAAATAGGCTGGAGAGGCTTCAGCATGCAATAAGGAACTCAGGAATGGCCAAAATTTCTGTGCTTAAGTCTATGAGCAAGAGAGAAGAGAAAAAAAGAACCCATGAGTGCATGGGAAAGACTGAATATGTTACTATACAGGGAGCAAGCACATCTCTTTCTGGATGCTCTCAGGCACATGGTGGGATTCTTGGGGTGTCCTGTGCAGGGCCAGGAGTTGGACTAGATCATCCTGATAGATTCCTTCCATCTCAGCATATTCTGTGATTCCATGGTTCTATAAAAGGCTGAGTGGCCTCTGTGGGTGGCCTGAGTGGTTTCTACAGCACACAGAAAAGCTAGGATGGGACTGGCCCTCAGCACATGGGTTCTATTTCACCTTTTCTGTCACCAGGGACAAGAGAGGGTAAACTCAATATGCAGGAGCTGGAGATCATAATTATGCTGTGATCTTTAGGTCCACTTTTGACTCTACTTTCCAATTTTTTCTAGAAAGGACTCTATTACAAATCAATCATGAATCCTTAAGTAATTTATTCATGTAACAACACGAAGCATTGTTCAGAATTTCTGATGACTTTATGATGCAATATATATGTGACATAGTTCCTTTTTTGTTGTTTTTGTTGTTGTTTTCTTTTGAAGAATTAATTTTATTTATCATGATTTTCTGCCTTGGAAAATTACTTATATCTATGAAAATTGAATAGTAGACACAATCATGATAGTATGACTGCTTACATCCACTTTCTCTCCTTTACATAAAATTGAATGAGAACACAAGGTAAACCTATGAGAGATCTGTGCTTAGGTTGTGTGATCTAACTAGGAAAAAAAAAGTTTCTGTATTTCTGGTTTTTATCTTTTACTTAATAGGTCTGTCCAAGCTGATGGAAGCCAGTGAATCTGTTGCTCAGCTCTCTAAGGACTTGGCTATTAAGGAGAAGGAGCTGGCTGTGACTTCTGCTAAGGCAGATAAAGTAAGTGAGTGTTAAATAACACTAGAAAATACAGCGGGTAAAATGCTACTGCCTAAGTTTATCATAATTTGCAAGAATTTTCCTCATCTAAAATGAGGTTTTACTCTCTCTATAGTTTTGATTTATATATATATATATAGCTTCTGAAAGAGAGGTGATTTTAAACTGCAGCAGAAGTTGAGTGCTTTCCTTGTCCTTCTCCCATTTCTTACCCACTCAGATAAGCATCAGATTTCATTTTTTCCATATTTTTGTCCTAATTAACATAATTAAATTTGGGATTTATGTGCACTTACTAGCAGCGAAAAAGTTAACATGACATTGGGACTTTTCTACTTCAAAATTCCTTGGAAAAATGTTCATTGCAGTCCAGTTTCAGATTTTGTCTTTTACATTACCAAGCTATCTGTGTGTTCATGAGAGTGGTGGTCTGGTAGAAATCTGGTTTCCAGAATGACTGTCTGGAAAGGCATGCTAGGGAATGGATCAGTATAGGCATTCTGTTTTCTGAAAGACACCGTAATGCTCTGATGGTGCATGTTTAATATGCACTGGAGAGGGAATTTTGGCTGGTGATGACTTAGGGACTGCCTGCATTCTTTGAGGCCTTTAATCTCATAAGAGAGAAATATGTGACAGAAAGGGATGAAATTGAACTTCTCACATTTAATTTTTATTCAATAGTTATATGATACCATATATAGTTAGCTATAGTGGGGGTTAGATTTATATACTTATTAGCTGTTACATACCTATTTTATCATGTGTCTGGTAATCATTTGTTCCACCATTTTGATTTATAGATTTTATGTGTTTATTACCAATTCCAGGTACTAGAAGAAGTCAAACAAAGTGCTGAAGCCGCAACTAAAATAAAACTTGAAGTCCAGGAGGTGAAAGATAAAGCACAAAGGATCGTGGATGCAATTGATATAGAAAAGCAGGAAGCAGAGAAAAAACTGGAGGCAGCTAAACCAGCACTAGAAGAAGCAGAAGAAGCTCTGAAAGTGAATAAATTTCATTTTTATTAGTACAGTATTATTTGCATCACCTGTGAGAGGCCAGAGCCACCAACACACAGCTGTCTCTTGGTATTAACTGCTGTGACCAGCTCCTCGCTGTTGCTGGCCATGTCTCTCAAGAATAATTAAGGCACACATATATAGGAACTGTTTTATAGTATTTCTTCCCTTCCATCTGGATACTTGATCATTATGAAGGTGGAGATCTTTCCAAAAGCTACTGATGCCTTTAGAATATCTGTTATTCTGAATTCAAGGGAATACTTCTTGTGCTAACAGAATGTTTTTAATTCGAACTTAAGTAGTTACACCTGTATTTTAAGACAAATAAAAATCTATCTCTTCCTTCACCAAAATCCACAATGCTTTTGATTTTAAGACTAAAACAGGAAACAAAGGGGATTCAGGGCAATCAGAAGCAGGGCTCAGAAATCTGGAGGCATTACTGTGCTACATAATTTCATTATTCTGCTCTGAACAGTAAAAAACCTCTGAAATCAGAAATCAATTATGGCCTTCCATTTCAGTTATAAGAATTTATGTGAAAGAAGTTATTGAGTAGAAAAAGGAAAGAAAGGATCATTGATTGCTCTTACACTGATATTTAGATAATGAGATAAATGAAACTTCCAAAAATAGTCACAAAATTACTAAAGTTTCACCAAACTATGAAACTTATTAATTAGACCAGGTTTCTCACTTTTTTGGTGTATCCTCAATACAAATGCACCTCAGAGAAAAGTACTACAAATGAACATGAAAATTAAGATATTGAATGGGAAAGTAGAATGATGGTGTTGATGCAGGATTCTATTGCACCTCTCTTCAAACAGACCATCAGACCAGAGGATATTGCTACTGTTAGAAAACTTGCAAAACCTCCACACCTCATTATGAGGATCATGGACTGCTGTCTGCTACTATTTCAAAAGAGAGTGGATCAAGTTACCATGGATCCAGAAAAGCCTTGCTGCAAGCCATCCTGGGGAGAATCATTAAAAGTAAGTAGAGTTCTCAAATGGTGTTTCTTAAACATCAGAAATAGCAATTAGCTTATCAGAGAACATTTGATGCTGTTTACCCAAAATATGACAGAATTTTATTGAAGGGCAAACATATTGTTTTAAGATAAACTGTATCTGTATACTATGTCTAACTGGTAGAAATAGTAGGTGAATTGCTTAGAGACTTTTGCAGCAGAAGCTTTAGTTTCTTTGACCCTTCCTGGCACATGGCCTGATGGTAACAGTAACAAATAATGCTCTTGCATTTTATTTAGACTTTAGACTTTCACAGTTTAAGAAGTCATCAAAAGCTTTTGTTTTCCACTGATATAATAAAATGAGATAAGCAGTTATTCCATGAATTGGCTTTAGCATGCAAAAAGTTTGTTAGAAAAAATGAAACCAAATTATTTCAATTTTCAGAATTTAGATAATACATCACAACTGCCAAACCTTTTTTTTTTTTTTTTTTTTTTTTGCATTTAGTTAAGTTACAAATATATTTCTGAGTCTTTCTTTGGGTCAATTTTTTTAATTAAATGATGCTTCTTAAATGCTTCTGAAGTGCAACACAGGAATATAGGAGATGGAAAGTACATCAGTAACTTTTGAATCTAGTTACTGGAGAGTAATTGGTTAAAACTTCAAAATAACAGAAAGTGTGTGGGAGGAGTTACAACTGAATAGCACATATATAATATTAGCAATATGAATTACCTCTTTTTTACAGAAGAATTTTAGGAATGCTTTTTAACAGCTTTAACACCTATGAACAAGACTTTGAATGTCAAATATGTAAATAACTCGTGTGTTGTTTTTTAAAGCTTATGAGCGGCCCGTTCTTGAACAACCTAAGGAACTTTGCTAGGGATACAATCAATGATGAGACAGTAGAATTAGTCCAGCCTTACTTTGAAATGGAAGACTATACCCTGGAAAATGGTAAAAAGGTGTGTGGCAACGTGGCAGGACTCCTCTCTTGGACAAAAGCCATGGTGGTATTTTATGGTGTTAACAGAGAAGTCCTGCCTCTTAAGGTAATACATCCTCTCTTACATTGTGTTTGCTTACCAGTGGCTAAAGAGGGTAGGAGCAGAAACAAAACTATTTTCTCCTTGATTCTAGAGAGAAAACAGAACAAAAAATTAGCCTAGATTAAATTTATGTGATCTGGTTTACTGTGTATAGGGAAAGGCGTTTTCAGTCTTTTTATTATGTCATAATTACTTTATAATTGTTTTTAAAATGTTGTACCAGGATCTTCATTCCTTCTCCAGAGGGTCCTGCAAACAGGAGTTTGCAGCTATTTTAGCATTTTTGTTTTCTCCTGGTAACTTAGAAGCAGTGGAGCACTGACATCTTGCCCAAATATTGGCTTTCTGAAGAGGTTACAGGAGCTATGTTGCAATAGTAGGGAGCAAAATAAGGAAAACATTTATAAGAGTAAATTTTTACTTTAGTGTGCGTGAGTGTTCTTTTTCAAGTTTATGAGTGTTCTTTTTCAAGTTTATGAAAGTCAGTGATTTTTTTGTTCTAAACAAACTATTTTATCCTTAAATATAGCACAATTTAAAAAAAATTGTAAAAGCTGTGAGCACATGGCTATCCCAAATTTTTTTCACATTTTGTCACTGGTAGAAGTGTTCTTTACAGAAGCAACAGTAATATAGATTAATATTTTTAAAAATAATTTCATTTCCTGTGTTCACCATAAATATAATTTTAGGAACAATAGCAAGAGTCACTGTTTTAGGACCAATTCCTCGTGTGTAAAAGCAATATTGTTAGCTGATAAAGGACCAGTCTCCTGTTGTGATTGCTGGTCACTACAAAATTCACTAATAGAAGAGGAAAATACATATAGTCAAGCAAGAATACTGAGTGATTGTTCTTCTAGTTTAACCAATTTGTACAGATCAGGAACCTTTCTTCCTTAACCACCTTCTTGAAGTGTAATTTTTTTTAAAGGAATAAAATTGACAATATATAGTAGAACTTTAGGTGCTATATTGTTATTGAACAAAAAAAAATCTTATCTTTGGTATACATGTGATATAGTTTTCAGCTTAAATGTTTTTATGTTTATATAAAAGTTATTTTGATGTACTGTTGTCTTGTGATTACAAGCTAAGTAGGCTTAAATAATAGTTCATTGAATTATCTTGAAATCATATATATGATTGAACTTCTATTTTTTTTTCTCCTTTGCAGGCTAACCTGGCAAAACAAGAAGGTCGCCTGAAAGTGGCTAATGCAGAAAAAGATAAAGCTCAGGCAGAATTAGATGAAAAGCAAGCTGAACTGGATAAAGTGCAGGCAAAGTTTGATGCAGCAATGAAGGAGAAAATGGTGAGATAAAAGTATTTTAGTCTTACCAAAAATGCTTGTACAACATTGTTATGTAATTAGAATTTGCTGCAAACACACATTTACCTGACACCTTGAATAGCATGGCTGAGATTCAGGTGTAATAGTAGAAGATTTAACCTATATATTCTTCCTGTGAAGAGGAGCATATTAGATGCCCTGAAGTGTCAAATATGTTAATTTTATTGATAAATATAAATAAAATATTTATTTTAATAAATAATAATATTTTATTAAATTATAATAAATATAAGAGGATGAAAAGTATATAAAATAACTCCACCATTTTGCATTTGATGCTTAAGTAGGACATTTTTTTAATTTTAGGACTTAGAGGATGATGCAGAAACATGCAAAAGAAAGATGCAAGCAGCCTCTGCACTTATAGATGGACTGAGTGGTGAGAAAGTTAGGTGGACTCAGCAAAGCAAAGAATTTAAATCTCAAATTAAAAGGTACCAAATCCATTACAGAAAAACAAAAAAGAAAATGCTTGTAAAAAATGAAGTGTTGGTAAACAAGTTAGTAGCTTTAATTGTGGTACTTAATCTTCTTCCTGGAAATCTTAATATAGCAATGCAATCAAATGAACTACTCTGAAATTTGAATTTTCCTCCCATAAATAAGAATACATGGGTGCTGAGTACTAGTATTTCAGTTAAGAACAATACCTCTGATTTTGGAATTTACTTCCAAGAAGATTATTACCAGGGCTGTTATGTATCTGTATTACAGCTGCTTCTGCAGTCCCCCCAATACTGTACATCCTTCTGGTGTCACTGGGGAAGTGAAAACCTCAGATAAGCTCAGCTTCTGTAGAAGACTTATGTTACTACAAATTTGCTATGGGGAAAGTGGGCATTTCTGATGGGAGTTTCAATAGAGCTATGTTTGTAACCTTGATAAATACAGTATTTCAGACATATTTTAAAGAAATAAACCATTTTCTTAGCTCATTTATGAAAAAAGAATAGCTGTCATTAGGGCTTTATTGTGTTGTAGGGGTGGAGATGGTGTTTTCATAAAATATTACTCTTAAGTTTTGCCTCAAAAATGCTCTGGAAACAACTTTTTTAAAAATCTTCTTATGTTTCAAAAGCTGGTTGTCTAAGTAATGAGAAATTGAATTTGTGCCCCACCTTTTAATGGTGATTTTTCTTCCTTTTCTAGACTTGTGGGAGATATATTGCTCTGCACAGGCTTTCTTTCCTACTGTGGACCTTTTAATCAAGACTTCAGAAACCTTTTGCTCAAAGACTTATGGGAAATAGAGTTGAGAGAGCATAAAATCCCCTTTTCTGATGATTTGAACCTGATTTCTATGTTGGTAGACCAACCAACAGTAAGTTCTTGGTGCTTGGAGGGTTTAATTTGAATTTCTGTTAGCATATTCTACAACTACTAGCCAGCATTATGCCTGCTTAGAGAAGAACTATAATCCCCAGTATTCCAAATATTGCTGTGCTGGGTAGTTCTGTGGTTTCCAAATGCTCCTGGCAATTTCCACTAAATCTTGGTGCAGTAATAGTGACAAAACCCAAGAGAGAGAGAGGTGATGCACAATAGAATTTCTCACCTCCTGCTGACCAACACCCAGTCAATCCCTGAACCATGATCAAGCCTCTTCTGAGTGACTCCCCCAGTTTATATAGCGGAGATGGCATTCTGTGGTATGGAATATCCCTTGGGCTGTTCAGGTCAGCTGTCCTGGCCATGCTCCCTCCCAGCTCTTTGTGCACCTGCTCTCTCGCTGGCAGAGCACAGGACACTGAAAAATCCTTGGCTTGGGGTGAGCACTACTGAGCAACAGCCAAAACATCAGGGTGCCAATAATATTCTCACACCAAAGCAGAAAAACACAGCACTGTACCATCTACTAAGAGAAAATTGACCTTTATTTCAGCCAAAACCAGGACATTTCTAAAACAGTGGGTTTGGTTGTAATTTAAAATGGACTACATAAAGTCCTTTTATTCCATGTAAATGTATTAGAAATGGGCAAAGAGTGGGAAGTGCCAGAATCTTCAAGTTTCCTTTAGTAAACATTAATTCCCAAAAGCTCTCTTAGACTACTTTTTGCTTAATTTATCCCAATGCTTAATTTGTCTGTCAAGCTGTCTTTTAACATTCTTAGACTTTAAAATATACTTTCTGTGATTCTCTACAGTTTTAAAAAGCCATAAGAATAAAATTCTGGAAATATTTTTATACATGCATTAATACTTCCTCAGCAGGTTCAGATATGCATTCCCTTTGATGTCCCTGTTACTTCTTAGAAAAATTTTAATTGAAGAAAAATTCCTGTGATAATTTATTTCAAACTACTCCTTTTTCTTCATCTCTCTCTTTTTTTTTTTCTTTTATTTAAATATTTTTTCTTTAGATTAGTGAGTGGAACCTTCAAGGATTGCCTGGAGATCACCTCTCAATTCAGAATGGTATTATTGTCACTAAGGCATCAAGATACCCGCTTTTAGTGGACCCACAAACTCAAGGAAAAGCATGGGTGATAAATAAAGAACAGGATAATGAATTACAGGTAAACAGTGTCTTAAAGGAAGGGTGTGTGCTCTATTATGCTCCTTCAAACATTATTACTTTAGAAGGAGGTTGCATTTGAGTCAATGTGATCTGAGATAAGTTTAACATGTATGGAGACTGACAATTATGTAGATGCCTCAGCAGGGAACTTGAGAACAGCTGTAAATCCCACTCAAGGGCTTGGAAAAGACTATCCAACTTGTATGAGTTCTAGCAAAAAAGTGTAAAAGTATTTTGTTCAAGATGGGTAGGTATGGTCCCAACACAAAAGAGGACAAAGAGGTGATAATTAAAAACAAAAGAGTATAATATGAAATTATTAAATGAGAGCAAATTGAGCGACTGTTAGTAACATTACAGATAAAGGCAGGATAAGTTACAGCTCTGAAAATGTGGGCAAAGTGCCTCAAGTGTTGCAGCCCATAATTTAGGACCTGAGAGGATATTCATAATAAGGTTGCAGCTCTGAAAATGTAGGCCAAGTGCCTCAAGTGTTGCAGCCCATAATTTAGGACCTGAGAGGATATTCATAATAAGGTGGTCACTACAAAAGGAAGTTGACGAAATCCAGCTGAAGCCATACCCATGAAAAATTTGCCTATCCTAACATTACTGCAGTCTTCATAGCTCTTTTAGAAGTTAAGCCAATATGCTAAAATGCCTGCTCATGAAATATAATACAAAGATGTTCATGTGTCACTATTTGCATCACAAATTATTTTTTCCCAAATGACATGGCAAAAAGAAACTGCATTTTAAAACCCTTAGCCTGAATACTGAGAAAACTCATATGTCCTGAATATCAATAAATTTTGGAGGGTTTAGAATTAGTTAATTATGTAGCTTACTATTTTATGCATGCTTTTTAATAATTTCATATAGTATGAATCCCATTTCATGAAATATCAATCTGAATTCATAATATTGTAGCAGTATTTTAGACTGAGTTTAGATTTCTAGAAAGAATTTCTCAGCACTTCAAAGCTAAAATTAGAAAATCTAGACCTTCTAGGACATAGAATAGAAAATTAAAGGCTAGGTGTCTCTGATTTCTAAAATATACATAACATCTTTAATATGCCATAAGCTGTATCAGTTTGATTTAGTACATTATTACTCTCATCATGAAGTCCTGAGGATTCAGTTACAGCCAACCTTTTAATTCATGTTTTTATGGTACTTTTCACTGTACACACAGAAGTATTTCTGCATAAATTGCTACATGGTCAACATTTATAGCACCTGCTTTAAAATGCAACTAACAAAAAACAATGAAAAAAATTTCCATAGTTAGGTCTGTGGTTTTCATGTAAGACTGTGAAGAAATTCTTTGTCCTTACAACAAATTTATAATTTGCTTTTTGAGGTAACAACTCTGAATGACAAGTACTTCCGGCAACACCTTGAAGACAGTCTTTCACTGGGACGATCGCTCCTGATTGAAGATATAGAGGAAGAATTGGATCCAGTCCTTGATAATATATTAGAAAAAAATTTCATAAAATCTGGATCTGCTTTTAAGGTTAGTAATCAAACAAAAGAAATTGTAAAAGTAGCTAGCCTTGTGACAAATGTTATTTTATCGTTGTTATAAACACCTAGGTAAACTCTGTTTTCAGTGGAGACTTGTAAAGAATCAAACTGAACTAATAAAATATAAGAGAAAGAGCCTCAGCTGTGTAGTAAGTTGGCAAGTCTAAACTATGAGTTTAACTGCCAGGGTTATTACTGAAGTTTCCAAACTGGAACCAATTATAAACTTATCTGATTGAATGCTTAAAATTCTTTCTACTAATTTCCAAGCAGTGCAGATATGCTTAAGGAAGTGGTTTGGTCCTACTCCTTTATAAGCCAGGTATTTGAAGACATCTTGGAGACTCAAAAGTTGGAGCCTCATTTACCCCCCACTGTCTGATGGCAGATGATCTTTCAGGTCCCTTCCAACACCAACAATTCCATGATTCATACTGCAATATACAGTGATCAGATTTCCTTGTGCACATGCAGCTGTTGAGTTAAACTGCTGTTTCAGAATATCTTAACCCTATAAAAAATATTTTGAATACTTTGAATGAATTTTTACTTTGTTTGGAAATATTCTTTGAAACCTGCTTAGTCTTAATAAAGATAAAATTTATGTCCAGTAATTTCTGTTCCATTGTTGGATCACATAATTCCTTTTACCTTGGACATAAGAGAATGATGACTTCTACAAAGGTCAGCAGTTTCTACTACCTCTTCATTTGAGGTGTGCTTAAAAACCAAATGGTTCTGAAACTGTTAATCATAATCCACAGTGGAAGTGATCCCTATATTTAACTGGAGGGAAATGCTACTTTTATAACATACTGTAACTTATACATTTGGTCATTGACTTTTATTTTCATGACAAATCTAAATTGTGAAATAAATTTCCTCTTTTTGGCACTTCAAATAGTGTAATTTTTTTTCTGCTCAATATTACTGAGTTTAATAAAGCTCATTTTCCTCTGTTTAATACTGTTGTAACTTGACCCACAGGTGAAAGTTGGTGATAAGGAAGTAGATGTTATGAATACATTTCGACTGTTCATTACTACAAAGCTACCTAATCCTTCTTTCACACCTGAAATTAATGCAAAAACATCAATTATTGATTTTACTGTTACAATGAAAGGACTTGAGAATCAGTTACTGAGAAGAGTAATACTCACTGAAAAACAGGTAAGTTAACATTACAAATAAATCATAGTGATTTTTTTTTCATTTAATTGGTTTTGGTATGTAGAAAATAAAAATGTTCAAATGGAAAAAATGATATTAGCTATTTTCTAAAATTATATTCAGATTCAGTATAGACATTTCCAAATATCAAAAATTAATTGGGAGGCTCTTAATGTATATATGACTGTTAGTACAACACAAACAATTAATTACCTGAATTTAACATTGATAAGATAAATCACAAGATACTGAATAAACACTGCTTTAAAAAAATTGTTATTAAAAACATCTTTTAGATACCAAGAAAAGTAAAATGCACATTCCATGACTGGATCCAACTCTTCAGCTCTATCTTCAATCACAAATCATTCACTTGAAAAATCAGAAACTGAATTTTAAGTATCTCTCATAAAAGTTGGAACCCATAAAATGTCATGCCATTTTCTTTTTTTTCAATAACAGGAACTAGAGGCAGAACGAATTAAACTCATGGAAGATGTAACTTCTAATAAGAGGAAGATGAAGGAACTGGAAGACAATCTTCTTTACAAACTAAGTGCAACCAAAGGTTATGTATCAAAATATTAATCAGATTAGGCAGATAAAACTAATTCACACTAGGTCTTTTCCTTACAGATTTTGGTTTATCCATCTAAGATTCAGTAAGAGAATGTACAATGGCAGGAGTATGGGGACTGTGAGGGATTTGGTGCTATAACATGCCACTATATGCAACTCAGGACACCTGAGCTTAACACCTAAACAAGTTTTTTGAAATACATCAATATTTTTGAGAACTTTCTGCCCCTCAGATGAGATCAGGTATCTGACCATGGGCAAACCTTTAATCCTTTAATGGAAATATAAATTGGAATGGCCTGGCTTAAAATTGCTTTGAAACTCCTCTGCAGTACATTATGAGCCTGAACATGACCCCTTACTATCTCTGGTGGAAAAAGAATCTGGTAACAGAAAATCTGTGAGAAACTGCTGGAGATTCATGCATATTGTTGAATGATCATTTCCCTTAGGACCATAAGTCTTTTTAACTTTGAGAGTGACAATGAATAGACTTCAAAATAATTTAAATCATTTGTTCACTATGTAGACTGTGTGCATAAGATAGGAAACTTCTCTACTAGGTGTTGCAAAGCTGTTGGTATAAATACACTTAACATATTTGGAATGAATTTGATCAAATATGTTGCATGTAAAAATAATTTTTAGTATTACATATCCTGTCTGGTCTCTATTTTAAAAGCTTTCTGTAATTCAGTAAATAGTTTCATTTTTTAAAATCAATAATTCCTGTAATTTGGCCTTTTGTTTTATATATAGATTTGGAGTGAAAATATTGTTACAATCATATCCTGAACACCCAGTATTTTACTTTTCAGGTTCACTAGTGGATGATGAATCTTTAATTGGTGTCCTGCAAACAACGAAGCAAACAGCTGCTGAGATAGCTGTCAAGCTGTCTGTGGCAGCAGAAACTGAAGTGAAGATTAACACGGCTCAGGAGGAATATCGACCTGTTGCTACACGTGGAAGCATCCTTTATTTCCTTCTTACAGCAATGAGCATGGTCAACAATATGTATCAAACTTCACTGGCTCAGTTCTTGAAGCTGTTTGATCAATCTATAGCCAGGTAGGAAGACACAGATTTTTTCTATTATTCAGATGTTTGCCTTTCCAATGTATTTGCTCTTTTTCATGAGGCTTCTTTGTGCTTTGTTTTCATGACTTAGGTCCAAGAAGTCTCCTGTGCCTCAGAAAAGAATCTCAAATATTATTGAATATCTTACTTTTGAAATTCACTCATATTCTGTTAGAGGCCTGTATGAAAACCACAAATTCCTCTTTACCCTCCTCCTGGCTTTAAAAATTGATATTGAGAGAGGACATGTGGAAAACAGAGAGTTCCAAACTCTCATTAGAGGTAAGTTTTAAAAATTGTTTTATGTGTAGAGCTAATTCAACTTTTTTAACTTTTATGCCACTTCAAAATCTTATTTCTTTGTCTACATGGTTTCTATCAACATTTCTGTGGGAACTGGGCTTGTTCAGCATGGCAAAGGGAAGTCTTAGAGGGCATCCAATAGTAAACTTCCCTGTGAAAAGGCAATTAATAATGCTAAGTTATCCTTTGCTATAAAATAAATGCTATGTACACAAGAGTACAGTTAGTATCCTGGAGAAAATTACTTAGGTCAAAATATATAAATTAAAAAGAAATGTCAATTATATCTTGATCCCTGGAATATCACGTATTTTATCAGAAAGTACATTTCATTCTGTGTTTTTATGCACAGGAGGTGCAGCTTTGGATCTACAGGCTTGCCCACCCAAACCAAGCCGCTGGATTCTTGATATGATATGGCTAAATCTAGTGGAATTGAACAAACTTCCACAATTTGAACAAATTTTGAACCAGGTGATATCTTCTAATTATCTTTTTAATGTTAATAACCAGTTTTGTCATCATAAAATTTATCTGTGTTTTGTTTCCACAAAAATACAGAATAACAGAATAGAGACAATTAGGAAGCAGGAATGGTGGTATGTTTATTTATCTTTAGGGTATTTGGTATCATAGTAATTGAGACAGAAAAAGGAGAGAAGGAACAGGAGCAAAGGAAAAAGGAAGTCAATAAAAGAGAGATAGGATAAAAAGGTAGAGGTATCAGAAAGGCTCATAAAATTAATCTGAGTGTTAGGTTTTAAGTTACAATGTTGTCTGTCTTGATTCTGGTGTATTTTTGCAAGTTTGCTGCTTGTTTTTACATACTGATTTCTGTTCCAAGGGTAACATTTTTATATGATGAGATGACTACAAATGCCATGTTTTACGTAGGTATGCATGAACTTACATGCACATAAGCTTGTGACATGTTCAATTTGGTTAATTTATTTTTCTTTTTTTAGTGCAGTTAAACCATTCCCTAAGCATTTCTTGCATCTAAGTGCTCCTTGTTAATCAGGCTGATAGCCAGGACAGCAAGTTCTCCTTGCTGTTACAGCATTGGCCAAGCCCATTTTGTGATGGCCCTGGAGGGTAGCAGACGTTTTAGCTAAATGGTTACCTGCAAGTGGTCCTGGCTATTTCTAAACCCTGCATGAAGGCAAGAGTTGGATACATACCAGTGCAGTTCTTCCAGTTTTTGGTTTCTTGAGTTACCAGAATATTAAGTTTGGAGAAAGTTGGAGAAGCTTTAGATAGGTTGTTCACTCTGGGCTGTCAGGGCACCAGAATCCCATTTCTATAAAAGTCCTTTCACCAGGGCTTTTCTAGAATGTGTGCAAACAAAATTTTAGACTCTGAAATACTTTGTGACTATGTTACCACAAAAGCTCTCCTTTTTAAATAAATTTTTTATCACTGTCTTACCTTTGCCAGGTAGTTGCAAAGTTAAAAAGTGGCAATTAAAATTATTTCAGTCATAGATAGAAATGGAATATAGAAGGGTGACAACTAGGATATCAGTTAAAAACTCAAATACTGTGAAAACATCTTTTTAATATTCATTTTTATCCATTAGAAGTACGGTTATATTCGATTAATCATATAAAATACAACTGTATCATTATTCATTTAGATGAAAAAAAATTATTTAAAGTGACCAAAAAAGGACTGAGAATGGTATTCCCCGTTCACAAGAGGTCTCCTGTGCTTTTCTTTTTCTCATGCTAGTTTAAATTTGTTTTTCCCTTCTAAAAAAACTAAGTCCCAGAGGCCTAATTTAACATAGACATCTTTTGTTTTAAACCTTTGTCAGTACATTCCTTGTTCTTTTTCCAGTGGTCTGAGAATATTGCAGTAGCTGATCCTCCTCAGTCACTGCATTGAAGGCTCAGTTGCAATTTCACTGTGTTCTGCCCACCAGTACTCCTTGTCCCATTAGGTCAGGGGTTCTAAGAGGTGCCTTTATTGTGATCATATTTGTGGTCAGGTTTATTCTTTCTCGAGCCAAAAGCTTGCCAGAATCTGCTACTTTTAATTTGTGATTCATTGGCTGGATAAACTGTACTGGGACAGATTTTTCTGGTCCTCTTCATATTTTGTGACCAAAAGGAATAAATTAATCAATCACAGTGTGTTCCTCTTGTAGCGTGGAATCCTCCTGCTAATCACTGATTTTTCTTAAAGTAGATGCATGTGTTTGGGAAGGGAATGCATAAATAACTGAGTGGCTTGAGAGTCTGCATCTTAACACTGATTGCAGCAATTGAATTAGTATTATTTGTAGTATTTTAATATCTATTCTCATGGCATATGTCTTAAATGCTATAGGCAATGATACTTGTGATATATCCTAATATAATAATGGCCTCTCATTAAAAGCTACATTTGCAAGGGGATTTTACTGCAACTGAAATATGTCTATTTGTGTGTTAATGCAATAAATTTAGATAGCTCACCATGATAAGCAATGGAAACACTGGTTTGATAAAGATGCCCCTGAAGAAGAAATTATCCCTAATGGATACAGTGATTCGCTTGACACCTTTCGCAAGCTTTTACTCATCAGGTGAGCATCTTCAGAAATTTTGGGAAATAACACAGTTGCAACACATCTCAACCTATCAGTTTGCTCTTATCATAACAGTGTAATTTCAGTTATCTCTGGGTGACATTAAATAGCAGTTCACTCACATGAAATATGTTTTTATTCAATTACTTCAGAGCTATTCTCTGCCATCTAAAGATATTTATAGAAAATATTTTTTATAGCTTTGCTTTTACGTCAGGAGAAATGCAAACTGGATTGCATAATGCAGCCTTCCTTGAGAAGCCCATGAAAATGTAGAATATTCCAGATAGTTTTCAATTTTTTTAAATTAAATTTCATTTAAAATTAACCATTTTAAATACCTTTAAACAAGCATTAAAATATAAAATAAAAAAATAGAGAGATGGTGAAAATCCAAAATAAGTATTCAAAACCCCGTGTGAAAGGTGTGCTATAAATTAGATTTTTTGCATCATATAAGATCTCTAAGATCTTGGGATAAAATGAATTTCCCCAAAGAAGCATTCAGCTGCCTTATGCATGAGATCATATCTTATTCCATTCATTTTATACTTCCCAAGTGCTGTAAGAAATAAATCAGAGATACTAATGAAATACCCCAACAATATTATTTACTAGACTGTGATTTGTCTTTGGAGCAGATTCAACCTGTGCCATAAAAAAGGCTGGAATCTGATGGAAATACCATATTGTTTAATGCTCTACGCCCTAAGAGGGAGGGGACCATCCAAGTCTGAAGCATTTAAATAATCTTCAAAACCTGAAGATTGTCAAAATAATATATTTTATCCAAAAGTAGTTTGTTTTTCCATGGGAAAAACACTCATCACCAGCACAAATACAATCCAGTGCAGAAGAATTGAATTCTTACCCTAAAGGGCTAAACAACCAAATAAATCGTCGGCAGAGTTTTACTAAAGGGCAAAAAAAAATCGTAACATTTTCCTCTTTGTGTTCTCAAATACAAAAGTTCTGTTTAAAATGAAGAACGTCCCAAACTAATGAAGGTGCCTAGAAGAGAAAATTCCAATGCAAATATGTAAGGCAAAATTGTAAGCAACAGGAAAGTATCATAAATAGAGGGAAGACCATCAGCTCTGCCTGTTGTTATGTCTGTAAAGACAAACCTAGAAACATATATACATGAATGTGTGTGTATGTATACATATATATAATGATTTTTAAAAATCCCTCTAATTGATAAAAATAAAATTTCTAATTTGAGTCTGATCTTGGAGGAAGAGGCAGTGAATTTATATCTTTGTATGTATTTTATTTTCTAGATCTTGGTGTCCAGACCGAACACTTTCCCAGGCGAGGAAATATATTGCAAGTTCCTTGCATGAGAAATATACAGAGCCAGTTATTTTGAATTTAAGAAATACTTGGGAAGAAAGTGACATGCGAACACCTCTCATCTGTTTCTTGTCTATGGGATCAGACCCAACTGATCAGATTAATTCCTTGTCTCGGAAGCTTCATTTGGGTATGAAAGTAATTATTCATTGTCATATGTTAAGACACAGATGGGCAGCGTAAGTAATTTCAGAGATGTTTTTTCCTGAGAAGTATTTCTTGAGTTCTCTTGCACTGCTGTTTGTTCCTGAAATACCATCTTAGAGATAAAATAATGTTTTAAATGGAAGACATTATGCTAAGAACCATTCTGTGTGAAGTTGGACAGTAATTCAAGTCTTTTTTTAATAAATTGTTATCATCCTTCCTGGTGATGATAACTTTTTAAATCCCTATCTTGTAAAGCAATTAATTATTCTTTTAAAATTCTGTTACCGTGACAATGATATTTTCTTGTTTTAACTCTTAACTACAGGTGCCTGAAAAATCAGTAATCTGCTTTGAATACTACTTTGTAACAAAAAATAGCTACAAGAGCTACATTTGTATATTCTGGACTTTAATTCTACATTATATGGAAGTTTTGAAAAAGTGTGGATACAAACTGAGTTGAGATTAGATCCTGTATATTCCTGACATTAGTCACATTAGTGTGTTCATAAATTCAGTTTTACATCTTTGCATTTTGTTTATGTACACTTTGAGATAAATCTCTGTTCGTATTTCAAATGCTCTGGTGTTGTTAAAATTTGGCACAAATTTACATTCACAGTCAACATTAGTCACAGTCTTTAACTTCTGTAAGTATATTGTCTATGTGTATTTCAATGTTGTTATACAAAATGTCAAAGTTTAGAAAATGTATACAATGTCAATGTTTAGAAAATGCTATATATTATTAGCATAATATGATGGTGAAGGGCTTTCATATGCTTTCATATTTATATATTTTTGCATTAAATTTATTTAATTGTGCTGTATTTATATCACTTGTTGTTGGGCTGAATTGAAATTCTTACTTTTTATCAATAATGTAGGTTCATTAATCTTATATTGTCAAATATGTTATAGAATGTAGGACCATCTCAATGGGCCAAGGACAAGAGGTTCATGCACGCAAACTCGTAGAGGCGTCAATGGAACAGGTGGGGAAAAAACATTGCAACATAAGCTGATGGTTTTGGTATTCTTTTACACCCCTTTAGCATCCAGTCTATAATATTTGGCATTTTCATCTTACTGTCAAGCATATCTCGGGGTGACCATGTCTTTTTGAATGCCTGAGTTTAAAAACATTTCTCTGTGGCATATATATGTGACAGTGGAGTCCAAGGCAGTGCCTCTGCCAGCAGTGCTACTGAGCAGCTTCCCAAAAGCAGCACATTCCTTACTCATCGCTACACTCTTGACAAAGGGTAGAAGGACACTGGGGCCTGGTCCTGTCCAGATCTCACCTCTTTATTGGAAATTTTTTTCATTTTTTCCCCTCCCATATAAGAGATACCTGGATGTTGCATAGCTTCTACTGAATGAAACAGTGAGTGCACATGTAGCTTAAAGTTGTAGATACAGAAGGATGTGCCTGCTTCTAATACTGTTTCACATTTTTCTTACAACACTGCTAGTGACAGGACCACTTACTCGCCAGCACTTGGTGTATCTTCTTTGTTTCTTTAATTGTCGATCTTTTGGCTTTGAGTCCCAAGCATGTCTAAGAATTTCTAAACAATATATAAGAATTTTTCTTTAGATGTTATTATGGCGGATGATATTTCCCAACAGCAAAACCATGAAAAACCTAAGTAGCAGCTACAGAGAGATAGTAATTGAAACTTCAAATACAGTAGAAAAGTTTTAGTGCAAAGGGTATACCTTCTGGTCAGCTGGACGCTTCAAGGAGCTGTGGACAGTCTTTCAAATGAAGACATACAGCCATAGTTGCCTGCAAGCTCAAAATATGGGATGTATTTTATATATACATATATTATATATATGTATATATATATAATATTCATATACCTGTACTTTGGAGGGGTAGAACATCTCCAGTAATAGAGAGCAGAACATGAGTATTGGCATATAGATGTACACCAATTTGGAAAAAGAGAAAAAAGACATCTCTTCATAGCAAATGAAAATTTATAAGTGCACACATACATCTGGTATTTCTTTCTTTGTATGTCTAGAATGGCCACTGTAAACTCCCAGTTCATTGCAATGGTGAAAACTGGAGCATCCCTTCCTCTCTTTTGCCCTTAAATTGAAGCACAAGGACACTCAAAACAGCACTCCAGTAGAGCTACCAGTAACAATTTCTGAGCTACATGCCTTGGTGCTGAAGGGAGAAAAATGTGAACATCAGATTTGAAACTACTAAACAGAATTAGTGAATATGAAGACAAATACCTATTTGGCACCTCTGGCCAAGAGTACATAATATGATTAAAACTGCTGTGCTGTGTTACAGGAAGATAATTGTCAAAAACTCTGTTTGATTCATTTGGAAATGTATGAAATTGATTAAAGATCTCCGTCAGAAAAGTTGATCCCCATAAAAGAAGGAAAAAAACCACCTTCATTTAATTTTTTTTTTTAATATCCATCAATTCACCACAAATATGTCAATTATATTTTTTCACCAACAGTTACTGATGTTTTTTAAATGACCTAAAACAAAATTGCTAAAATGAAATTACAAGCTGTAATGAAATCCACTGTCCATCACTGTTTAGAACTGATTAAATAATGTCCCATTTTAATATCAGGCTTCTAATTCATCAGGCTTCTAAAGTGATGCTAAAAATGCTGATAGGATTTAAATTCATAAACAAAAGTTTAGAGAGACAATAATCTAACTAGAGCTTTCATGCTCAGTTTGAGAGATGAATAAGATCAAAATAAGTGGAGCTTGAATTTCATGCAAATGCCTTTATTGCAGATAAACTAATTGAAGTTAAAAACTTTTAGAGTCTTATTACCACCTCTTTGCACTTATTTAGATTGTTATTAACAAATCAGTTTTTAAAAATACGTATTCCTTAAATTTCAGCTGTTACTTTTCCACTCATGTTCTTTTGGATCTGAGAAGAGGATTGCTTATCACTGATGTTTTGCTGGGAGAGTACAGGAACCTCTTTTTGCCACTAGATAGCACTGATTCTTTACTTACAATATTGAGCCTGGTTATGTTATTTTCATTGAGAAAAAGGGAATGTGGAAATAACTTTTGCACTAACTTATCCTATTTGCTTTATCTGTGCCAATATCCTATAATAATAAAAGAGAATATATATTTAGGAACAGAACAGAATTTTGAAAAAATTACATGGAAAACCAAATTTTATTCTTATATAGACAGCTGGCTTTAGCATTATAAATAACTTGTTCTTAATATTATATGGTAATAGTTGATATCCTTGTTTAGGGAGGCTGGGTGTTACTTCAGAATTGTCACCTTGGACTGGAGTTCATGGAAGAACTACTGGAGACACTTCTTACTGCTGAGATCCAGAATGACACATTCAGAGTCTGGATAACTACTGAACAACATCTTAAATTCCCAATTACACTGCTACAGGTTTGTTCAAATATTTAATTCAGGTACTTAATGAAAATTATTCACATTAATTATGTAAATGGCTGTAAAAAAATGGAGGGGAAAAACCCAAGGAAAAAATGGACTTTTGTTACAATGTAAATATGTCAGTGTTGGTGATGGTTTTAACCAAGAGAAATTAAAGGTCTATGTTCAAAATCTTTGTGCCTAATCTACTATGACTGCAGAAGAGAAATGTTTGGAAAGACCTGTTTGTAGCCTTGCAGTACTTGAAGGGATCCATAGGAAAGATGAGGACAGACATTTTAGTATGTTGTGTTGCAACAGGTCGAGGGATTCTGGTTTTAAACTGAAGAAGGTTTTATTTATAAAAAGATATAAGTTTTTTACAATGAGGGTGGTGAGGCACTGAGACAGGTGGCACCCAGAAAGGTATTGGATACTCCATCCCTGGAAATATTCAAGGTCAAGTTGAACAGGACTCTGAGCAATGCTATCTGTTTGAAGATATCACTGATCTTCAGGGGGTTGGATTGTGGATGGCCTTTAAAAGGTCCTTTCCAACTTAAACTATTCTATGATTCTCTGTACTCCTTTTATGCAGTTTAAGTACATATCAACTTCATTTCTACAAGGCTTCAGTTATTTGCATTTTATTTATAACTAGTAGTTGTGGCATTTTCATATGTTGCTATTTTTGTTTCAGTAAACAAATCCAATTTCTTTTTCTTGTGACAGATTGCTATAAAGTTCACAAATGAACCTCCACAAGGTATACGTGCCGGACTGAAAAGAACATTTTCTGGAATTAGTCAGGATCTGTTAAACGTTAGCAACCTGCCTATGTGGAAACCTTTGCTTTACACTGTCGCTTTCCTGCATTCTACTGTTCAGGTATTTCTTAAAAGGTTTGCAAATAGTGGTGTAATATATGGAGTCATTCTAATAGAGTTTCCTGAAAAAACACATTCTGATATTTTTTGCAGCATCATACTGCAGGACTAAAGCTTTAACGGCTGTAATCTGTATTTCAAGGTTCATTATTATATCTTTTTTTTTTTAATGGCTTTCAAACAATTCTCATATAATGGGCATTTAGAATTTTTTTTTCTCATCTAACTTCAGCTGATCGAAAGTTAGTCATTGGGTATATGGGAAAAATTTCTCTCTGTAGTCAATAGAAATAGATAAGCATGCTGAAACAGAAAACCAGTTTATCTGTCACAGCTGTCTTTCTCTAAGAGTGAATATTTTTCTAGAGATATATCATTCTCTCCCTTGATTTTAAAGGCAATCCAGATGCCTAACTTAGAGTAGCTATTTTCTAGATGGCTAAAATCAAATTTTTGTAACATCTGTGCCAATGTTTTTTCTACATTAATTCCAGTGTGAGAACAAAGACATCTATACATTGTTCTTTAAAGAGAAATAAGTTTTGACATCACAATAAAGACTAATATTCTGAGCTCTCTGAATGTGCCTCCTTTTCACCAAGGATCTCAAAATAGTTACAAAACACTGTTTAAACCTTAGGTTCTACTAAGCATCTTGTATTTTTTGGTGTAGGCAGCCAAAGTGAGAGAAGGACAATTTTTGATGTTCACTGTTACAGCATTCTGCATTATTTTCTTTCTTCTACCCTTTTTAAACCATGAAAAAGTTGTTCTGTGTACTGCCGCAGGATTATACTGTTCTTGTGGAACTAGAAGATCTATGCTTATTCAACCCATCAGTATTTTTAAAAACTATTACAGGCTATTAATCTATAAAGAAATTTTATGAATTGCCAACCAACAAGCAATATATACATTGTCCTGTCTTTAAAGTGACCAGGTCTTAATATCCTTTGGTGACAAGATCATGATGATAAATATAGCTTAAGATGTAATTCAAAAAACTTTGCAGGAAATCATTACACTTTTCTGCATGGTATTATTGGTTAATGCTGTCTCATCTGCTTATAAGCAGATGATGGTTCCCAACACTCTCATTGAAAAATAAAAGGTGGAGGGTTTTTTTCATTCTAGTTCTTTTTAAATATTGTAGCTAGGGTGCCTAAATGTTACTTCAGGTGTCAAAGACTGTCAGTGATTAGTGAGCTAGTAATATAAAATCTGATAAATATGGTATTACTTAGATAATTTTAAAATGTAATTTATTAATTTGATAAATGTCAGCGCTATTCATAAATTCTTGGATTAATTTGTTCTACATTCTGATAAAAAATCATTGAGCAAATTAACAGAGATGACTTTAATATACTTGTGAAAAATCTAATAGTGCTAGATATTGAAAAATTTTGAGCTACAGAATATTTATTCTTTCCTTTCGTAGTTGAATATTTTTCTGTTAATTTCCAAGTAGGCGGGCAATAGTATATTTCAATAATGTAATGGTGGCAACCTTAACATAAAGTTATGAATTTTGAAAAAATGTTCTTTAAAAAAAACATATTGAAACAATAAGACAGAAGTGGCAGTATAAAACTCTTTGGAAAACTGAGCATAAATATAGGAACTTGAAAATTTTAAATATCATTAGTCGATAGTATATGTAAAAAGAAGAGAAAAACTGTACCATGCTAAATTAATTAATTGTTTAATATAAAAATCTCATTATCCACACAGAAGTGTGGCATTGTAAACTTGTGACTTTCAAATTGATTACTAAAGTTATTAATACATTATTTTGTTGCTTTTTCTGTAAATATTTGTCCCTTATGGAATAACTTAACTGTATTATTGATATGTTTGAGGCATACAGCTATTTCCTAGGCTACATTTCTTCTCCAGTTCAATTCTTTACTCCACTGGTATTGTTACTGAAATTTATTAAGGAAAGAAAATTATAAGTTGTTTCATAAATATATTTGGTTTTAATTTTTTCCTAAGGAGCGACGCAAGTTTGGACCTTTGGGTTGGAATATTCCCTATGAATTTAACTCGGCAGACTTCACAGCCAGCATTCAGTTTATAATTAATCACCTAAAAAAAATTGACATCAAGAAGGTGAATGCTAAAATCTTTATATAGTACATTTTAATGCTTTGAATGGCAGCAGAAATTGTTTTTTCCTCATGTTTATCATAATTTACTCATTGCTATTCATTTAGTGCCACTTCTAATGATCAAAGGTTGAGGTTCTCTGCAAGAAAATCAAGCTGAAATATTTTATGTGCTGTCATGCATGTAAAAATACGTATTTGTTAAGAACATTAAAATTTGTTTTTCTTTTTCACTGTATCCAAATTTAACAAGTCTATATGTTATCTGTTTTGGAAAGAGAGCTAAAATATTTACCGAGTTTGACAGAGCAAATCAAACCTCTCTACAGCTACCATTAGATCTTCTACTGCTTAGCAGGGAATAGCCATTCCTTATGAAGCACCACTCAGCCACGAGAGAAAAATGAGAAATAGGAAGAAGGGGTGGTGTAGGGAGGATGGAATGTGGGGTAAGAAAAGAGGCAATAGCAGCTGTGAGTGATTTTAGGTCAAACAAGTAATAGTGAAATATATATATATATATATATATATATATATATATATATATATATATATATATATATATATAAAAAATGAGATTTTACTTCTAGAGATCAAGGTATATGAGGAGTGGCTGAGGAACCTGGAGTCTTTAGCCTGGAGAAAGGAGGCTTGGGATGACCTTGTCACTCTCTACACCTCCCTGAAAGGCGGGTGTGTAGCCAGGCGGGGATCGGCCTCTTCTCCCAGGCAACCAGAGCCAGGACAAGAGGACATAGCCTCAAGCTGTGCCAGGGGAGATTTAGGTTGAACATCAGGAGGATTTTCTTAGTGGAAAGGTTGTCAAGCATTGGAATGGACTGCCCAAGAAGGCTGTGGAATAACTGTGCCTGTAGATGTTGAAGAAACAGCTGGACATGGCTATTAGTGCCATGGTCTAAATTGGTGTTTGGTCAAAGATTGGATGCAGTGATCTTAAAGGTCTTTTCCAATGTAAATGATCCTGTGATTCTGGATTTATAGTAGCAGGATCAAGCCCAACCCTTCTATAAAATTACAGAAGGGTTGAGCTCAGTAAATACATTAGAAATAACCTATTGTTACATATAATTTTTTCAGTTTACATTTCAGAATGAGTTTTAGATTGTATTTAAATTAAAATCTTCTTCTTACATATAATAACTATAGTCTTTCATGTACTTTACTTGCATCCAGGGGATATCATGGAACACAGTACGCTACATGATTGGAGAAGTACAGTATGGAGGCCGAGTCACAGATGACTATGACAAACGTCTTCTCAATTGCTTTGCAAGGGTAGGAGATCTCAGAAATACGGTTATTTGTCATGTTTATTGGTAGCCGTAATACAGAAATCAGAAGGTCTTCTTTCTGCTGAATATGCATTTCACCAGTTTTCGAAGTAAATCAAATTTTTCAAAACATCATTCTTTGGCAGTGAGGATCTTCCCTTTGGTTCCTCTTTGGTGAGGAGCAGAAGCTTAAAAAGACTCAGCTGGAGTCAAACTTAGTAGACATATTTATTAACGATTTACAGTTGTCTTAAAGTAAAATTAGATGCAGTAGCTGAAACAAGAACCCTAATCCTCCAAGAGTAAAAGTGAGGTTTAAAAGCCCCCTAAGTAGCAAAATAATTGCTGTCTTTCTTTTTTCCCCATGGATTTTTCACAGGTATGGTTTAGTGAAAATATGTTTGACAGTGCTTTCTGCTTTTATACTGGCTATAAAATTCCAGTATGCAAAACTCTGGAACAGTACTTTGAATACATCCAGTTACTTCCTGCCATGGACACCCCAGAGGTGTTTGGTCTCCATCCCAATGCTGATATTACGTAAGTAGGTCTCAACATATTGAAAATGGAGAATGTTTCTTTTAGTATTTGGGAACAAATTCCTATCAAGTGTTTAAGTAAAGTATATTTTGCATTGGAAATCTAGGATTCATGTGAATTTCACTGTTGAAGTGGAACACTTCCTGTGTATGTACATTGTTATAAATGCAGTATCTTCAGCTGTGTTTTACACGTCCATTTAAAGCACTCTTATTACTTACTCCTCATGATTTTACTTTTTTTAATTGAAAACATTATGAAACTTTAATATGAATGCGTGATTGGTTGATCTATACAGTTCAACTAGAGAAAGTTTCTAGTATTGGCTTCTGTTTCAAGCAGTTTATTTTTCTGTGCACAATTGTTATATGATTCTCTGGATTGTCATTTGATTTACAAGCATGCCTTTGGGATGCAACTACAAACTTATGTTGCAGTCGGTCTGGCCATTTCCATTATTTAAAAGAGGCTTTTCAACTTCACCAAGTACTAGCTCCACTTTAAATTTTATCTTTGACTGAATTCACTCTTCCAGTCCAAACAATCTGTGTAACAGCTTGCCCTTTATTTCTCTGTAATATTATATGCCCTGGGAAAGGATATGAACATCATCATATTTTTTTCACTGAAGTTCTTAATAATTCTTCCATGAAATACTGCATTTTCATATGCAGTATGTCCACCTTCCACATTCATTTTTTCTTCATGTAGCTATTTTTCTACCTTTAAATATTGAAATGCAGAGCTGCTGTGAAAACCTAACATCATCTAATATTTTTGGATGAAACAGTAATTTCCCACAATTTTTCAGTGTCAAAGTTGAGAGGCTGGTGCCATGTCAAGAGGCCTGTATTCTAGGTGCGCTGTGAGAAGAGTACACAGTCTTATTGTCAACTCCTACTAGCACATACCACTCTTAATATATGCTTGTGAAGAAAAGAATCTGAGAGTAGATTCTGTTTCAAGTCATTCCCTGATACTTGCAAGACCTCCCTACAGAAATGATTAAAGAAGAAAGACGAGCCAAGATTTAACAGAGAGCTAAACAAAGTCTTGAAGAGAGACATGCTGTAGATCCAAAATTAGGCTTGTAGGAGAGCTAATTTATAGGAGGAAATTTGAGACTAATACTCTTGGAGGAGCTTTAGTGAGTAGGAACAGCTCTCTGATTTCTCTTTAGTTCTCAGTTTTTCTTCCACTTGGTACCTCCACATATTCCTGTTACTTTAGCCCCTTTTTTTCTCCTGTAGATTTTGCCTTGTAGGTATTTCTTTAGAGTTTGGGAAAAATGTACAATGGCTTAATGCTTTTTTCCATGTTTTATCATGGTCATGTTATAAGCAACAATGCACAGCTGCTGTGTCTGAATTTCATCTTTGATGCACAGACCAAATGGATTAACATCCCATAGGGTATAAAATTCTATTCAAATTCTCCTTGTAATATCTTACCAAGTCATCTCAGAGTATACACAAAGCTAACTGCTAGGATTGAAACCCTGAGAGATCTAAGACCTCTCCATGTTACGATTACCGAGGACAAGAAAAATCTTATCTCTCACTAATTTACCGAGGCAGTTTTACATTTCAGCCAAAAGCTCAATCTGTTGGTTACAATTGTAAGGCTTCAATGAATTTCAATGCTTTCATTTAGGATTAACACCTGAAGTCATTGAGAATGATTTTAACTTGCTGTATGAATCATAGGTTCTGCAAAGCCACATAGTTAACAGGTACCTGAGCAGGAAAGGAATATTCTGACAATCTTCTGCCAAAACCCCTTCCCAATTGGTTCCCTTCTAAAGCCTTAAATGTAGCTGGATTTTTGTTAAGCTATTGCAGGCTGATGAATGTAAGGTTTTGAACACCGTGCTGCAATAGATATTGCTGTCTTCTACGAAAAGCTGAGGCAATGGTTCTGTCACGTGCATTTTTTCTTAGATTTCACTTCCAGTGAAAATCCCTGATGGCACATATTCCAGCTATCAAATAATAATAGTATGTTACGTCCAAATTCTTGAGAGAATACACTTAATAATGTTTTTTGGAGCCTAGAATCCACAGAAAATTAATTTTCTTTTTTCATCTTATGACACAATTCACTTTGCAATACTGTTTTGGGGAAAAAAATATAAATACGTATTGAGCACTTTATCTTACATACTTTAAGCAACACTGACACTATAAATGAGATTCAGTTAATGTTGCTGTATCTTCCTTTCTGGTTACTCTAGACTTGCTTAACAGTAATAGAGAAAAATAGATCCTTGTAAAGTGCAATTTCTCTCATCACAAAGCAGACATCTAAAATACATGAGCTGAACAGAGCAATCGAGACAAAGAGCTGTTATGGAGACATCTACACATAAATATCTACATGTGATGAGGGTCAACCCATCACGTGCAACTGATTCTGTTCTCAGGAACACGGTACTTCCTCTACAGACTTCTGCCATCTTTTTATTGTTATTGTTTGCATCTATACTTCATTTTATTTGCAATCTAAAGTAAAGTGAGGTTTTCCAAAGCCCAGAAAAATTTTGTTCCAGAGTGGTTTTTATGTTGAATATGTCCCAGTGGTATGTAAATGAAATTCTTTCTTGGTATTTTAACCTCACTTCTGCAGTGGAAAATTACTTTTAATTATGTAAAGACCAAGATACATATTTTTGTCTTTTCTATTTTTATTTACAAAAAAGTCTTGTTCAAAGAGTAATTATTATTTATGCAAGATTCACGTAAGTTCTCCTCTTCAGAAGGTTCCTAGCTTGTGTCATTTAAGAAAGGAATATCATCAATCAGTATCACCTTTGATTCCATTCCTTTGATGCTGTTTCTCAAAAGCCATTCTCTCCTTTTCCCCAAATGTCGCAGACATTTTTTCATAGAAATCCTTTGTTTGGGATTTGTGCATCTTCTGAGAAGCTGAGGCCCCAGAAAGAGAATGTAAACAATGATTATCAGCTGCTGTGAAATGTAATAGGATGCACCTGTGATTGGTTCATGTTCCATGTGTACAATTAAGGGCAAGCTCTCTGGAACACAGGGACAGAGAACTCTCTTGTTTTTAGATTCTATTCTATTCTATTCTTAGCTTAGCAGGCTCTGCAACTTCTCTCCTTATTCTTATTAGTATAGTTATAATGTATTTTATATCATATATCAATAAATCTAGCCTTCTGATCAAGAAACAAGATTCTCATCCTTCTCTCACCCCAGTGACCTCCTCAGGTCGCTGTAATACCCAAAGTTTGCATACTGCCTTCTTTTTAAAACAGTTTCTATTCCTTTTTTTTTTTTTTTTTTTAGATTTAGAAAGACCATTTTTAAAATTCTGTAATTTATTATAATTTAATTGATGTAATAATCAGGGAACCCATACCTTCTATATAAAATAGTCTGACAGCAGAATTGGAAGAATGGTGCTTACAGTATGAAGAGGAAGGTTCACATATCTCTAATCACTACTTGTTAAATCAGCAAGACAAAAAGGAAAGGTTACAACCACCAGTATGTCATCCAAATTACCAATAAAGCCATGAGTCCAAGAGAATTTTTATCTTTTCTGCTCATATGTGATCTTGAATAAATCTTTCATTCTTTTAATGGGGACATAAATTGAAAAAAAGCTTGAGAGTTTTGAGTCTAAAGTCAAGGGTTATGAAAATCCTTGAAAGCCCCCACCATTCCTACCTTTAGAAGCAGAAATTATATCCTCAGAGAAGCAAAATCCCAGTAGTATTTCTTCCATTTTTCTGATTTATAGTCTTTCTAATTGCATTCACACTTTTTTTTTTTTTTTCTGAAGTACTTTAGTATCTAGCTTCTCTGGTATTGTGACACTGTATCCAAAGCATCTTTAGGTGCTTTAGTTCACACATTCTATCCTTGGTTTCATGTCTTATATAATTATGTATGACAAAGTAATAGAAGGAGATGGGTATCATAGGAAAGTTGAAAAGTAGTGCTGACATGCAAATCTATGCTTTGAATCAGTGTAAATGTATGTCCTGCATCACTCATTGATGTCTGTTCCTCGTGTAGCTGATTCCGTAAGGTAAAAGTAGGCACTGCTGACACTTCAGTACTTCAGGCTTTCTTTCTTATTTCCTCTCATAGCTCTATGCCACTGGATAGCACTCCAACAAAAATACTCCTGTAATTATTCTGTTGAAGGACTGATGTGGTCTACCATCTTTCATTATCCAATGCCACACAAATTTAATTCACATTTTTGTATTGACTCAGAACATTAATTTGCATTAGCACTGCCCATGCTTCACTATGGAATAGAAGTTTTTTACCTGCAGTGCTGTAAATCTAGCAGCCCTTGTCATTAATCCTGAAACATCTGAAAGCAGAGTGGATTTACTAATTATCAAAGGGGCAGCTTTCAGAGTTATACCTCCACCTTTTCCTGTTTCTGCATTACACTTTTAAGAAGTAATTAAATGAGGCAAATATTCTTCCTTGTTACAAAACTTTTATTGCTTCTTCTCAACAAATAGCTCTTTAGAAGACATTAATCAGGAATATGCTCTTTCCTCAGAATCCCTGGTATTGTAGGTTTTTCTGCCCCTCACAATCTCAGCTTGTAGACCTCCTTCTTATCCCTGAATTAGGCACACAGCAAATTTATAACAGGGAAGAGGGAAGGTCATATTCTTTAAAACTTTGGTAAACCAAACCTTCATGATCAGTGTATTATGCAGTGTGTTATGGTTGGTGCAGGATGCGAAAGAAACCAATTTTGTGCGAGTTTTGATTTGACTTCATAGCACACTGTTTTTTGTGTGTTCTACAAAATTATCATTAACCATTAAAAAATTCTATGTAATTCATAGCATGTTCCTCATCCTCTCAGATACCAGAGAAATACATCGGCTGATGTTCTGGATACCATTACCAACATTCAGCCTAAAGAAAGTGCTGGAGGATCTGGAGAAACTCGTGAATCAGTTGTTTATCGTTTGGCTGAAGACATGCTAGAGAAACTTCCTCCAGATTACATACCTCATGAGGCAAGCTAACCTTAGTCATGTCCTACTGTTCTCTCTGTTGAGTTTTCCCATTACACATTCCAAAAAAGAAATGCCGAATTGTACAAAAGATCATATAAATAGTAGCAGAGTCAAGGAACCAACACCCTTATTGCTACCAGCATGAATTAAACTTCATGCTACCAGCATGAAGTTTTTTTTATCTAAAATCAAGACATCTAACAATTGGCCATGGAGATATGCTGGGGAGACTACGCTCGGATTTGCAAAGCTACTTGGGAAAACAGAAAAAAGTCAGTCTTGACATTTTGTGATAGCAGTCTCCTGGGCCTTCTGGGTGAAGTCCTGTTCTAGCAAAATCATGTGTAATTGGGTAGTATCAGACAAAAAGTAAAAACTACAGCAGTTGTAAGGAGATAAGTGTTAGTTGAATACTACACAAATATAATATTTACTTTTCTGAACACACGGGTAGCTAAAATGTTGCATACTAAAATGGCATTTCAATGATTTAGACTTAACTAAATTTCTTCTGTGCTTTTATAATTTAGGTAAAGGCTCGTTTAGTTAAAATGGGAGTACTAAACTCGATGAATATTTTTCTTCGTCAAGAAATTGACCGCATGCAGAGGGTGATCACAGTTGTCCGCACCAGTTTGAATGATCTGAAACTAGCCATAGATGGAACTATTGTTATGAGTGAGGCAAGTAAAGTGCTTCCCACTACATATGGAATACTATGCTTTAAAATATTGATTTATTTACTTTGAATATTATTTAATTCTTTCAGAATTTAAGAGATGCACTTGATAACATGTATGATGCTCGAATCCCTCAAGTATGGAAAAGAGTATCTTGGGAGTCCTCCACACTTGGCTTCTGGTTTACTGACCTTTTGGAGAGAAATACTCAATTATCTAATTGGATATTTCAAGGAAGACCAAAGGTGTTTTGGATAACTGGATTCTTTAATCCGCAAGGTAAGGCTACTGAAAAGACTTGAGTAGTAATGTATTGAATAGTAGTATTTCAATGGTTATGCTGCCAGCATGTGTCACAGGAGCCAAGATGGAAAATGGGTTCAATGGGCACTTACAGCCCAGAAAGCCAACCTTAGCATAGGCTGCTGAATGGAGCGTGGCCAGCAAGGCAAGGGAGGTGGTTCTGCCCCTCTGCTCTGCTCTGCTGTGCTCTGCTCTGCTCTGCTCTGGTGAGAGCCCACCTGGAGTGCTGCATCCAGCTCTGGGGCCCTCACAGAAAGGATGTGAACCTGCTGGAGTGGCTGAAGCAAAGGGCCATGGACACAATCAGAGGGCTGGAGCACCTCTCTTATGAAGGCAGGAAGAGAGAGTTGGGGCCATTCAGCCAGGGGTAAAAGGCTCTGGGGGTGACTTTTATAGCACCTCCCAGTACCTAGAGGGGGCTACAAGAGAGCTGGAGAGGGACTTTTCACAACTGCATTTAGTCATAGGACAAGGGAGGACAGATTTAAACTGAAAACGGGTAGGTTTAGAACTGATACTATAAAGAATTTTTTACTGTGAGGGCTTAAGGCATTGGAACAGATTGACAAAGGAAGTGTGGGTGCCCCATTCCTGGCAGTGTCAAAGACCAGGTTGGATTGGACTTGGTCTAGTGGAATTCTTTTTTTTTTTTTTTTTTGTGTATGTGACCCTGACCATGGCAGATGAGTTGGAACTTGATGATTTTTTAAGGTCCCTGTCAACCCAAACATTCTAAGTGATTCTATCGTTCTCTGATCTTTCAGTCTGACCCAAAGCCACAGTTTTTATATTACAAGAAGGAAAACATATGGTTAATAAATAAAACACTTAATCTTGCTGACATATTGTAGCATATTATACAACTTCTAAAGAAAGTATACTTAATAATAATGATACAGCTTTTAAAGAAAATACTATTCTTCTGGTTTGAAGCTGTTTAACTCATTCCAAACTGTAAGTTGCGAGTATGGAAGAGCTTTAATCTAGAGCAAGATGTTACAGTAGCGACAAAATGACTTTTTACAGTACAGTAAGAGCAATCACTCACTGGAACAACCTCTTCAGAGACATGGTAGAGTCCCCACTTCTGGAGGTTTTCAAGATGTGATTGGACGGTGCTAGATAACCTCATCTTCCCTTTCCTATGAAAGGTTGGACCAGGTGAACTTCCCATGTCTCTTCCAACGTGGGCTATGAATGTGCAATAGTACCACAATTTATAGCAGTTCTTTGTCTTTCACAAAGAATCATCAAAATGTATGTATCCATTTCACAGGTTATTTAATGAACAGTTTCTTCAAATCCATTAAAGAAATGCTGTGAAGTACAAGTAAACATTATCTATCATTATCTGTTACAGCTTGATATTTTTACCATTTAGAGGAAAGAGGAGGTAAAACAAATTTTAACCATCTTCATGAATAAAAAAGGTATAAGGTGTGTGTTCCTAAGAGAATCTCCTTCAGCCTATACAACTACACATACAAAATTCTCATAAGAAACTTGTGTGTGAAACTTGTGTGTGTGTGAGGGGTTTTTTTTAGTGTTTTTGTTTTAATTAGAACTAAGCTCTGAAATTCTTGAATGTTATATGAGTTACCTTTGCTTTGTGATGCTTCTGTTCTTACTGGCCTTCCTACTGCCAGAACTGTAAAAACTACTAATACCCAAGTCTGGTTTAGAGTCACTTTCAGAAACAACTGAGGTGCCTGGAGTTCATCCAATTTATTATTAAAAGATGGTATTGGGATGCCAGTCAAAACATCATTTGTATACTAAGTGGCACAGCTAATAATCATACTGATCTCTGATGATTCAAAAGCAGCACTCAGAGTGGTGTAAAAGAAGATAATGGACCACATTTTTTGACAAATTAAAACATTTAGCCTAACGGGCAACCGACCTGAGACACAAATGGTCTTGAGCTTTATTATTGCTTCAACCTCTGTGTTAAAAAAACCCAACAGTAGTCCTTCAGCTAGAGAGAGGTTTGCTAAGTGCAAAATGTGTACTGTGGGTAGGGGTGAGGTGAGTATATTTGTAAGATCAGACTATATTTGTAATACTGCTCACCAGGAAAATCACTATTAAGAATGCAGTTCTCTTTAACTTCTCTTTCTTCCTCTTGAAGAAACAACCAGGTGTTTGGTACAGGTGTGTCTGGTTTTGTAGCTTTTTCCTTTATAACACATTCAAACCTCTTTGTTGCTCAGTCCTCTGTGCTTAAACTATTCAGCCCTTTGCATCTCAAACCTTTCCTATTTCAAATTTCTGTAAAGTCTGTTCAAAACAATACTCAAAAAACCACCTAACTTGCTGCTCAGTTATGTCATCCTTCACCTTAATTTCCATCTGACACCCTTTTTTCCCCTAACAAAACACACGTTTTTCATTCCTCATAGGCACTGCATTGAGTAGATTCCTCACACCCACATAGTGGTTTTATTATCATACTCAGACACATATTTTCTGTTTTCCATCAATGAAATTTATTCTACTTCTTTCATTTAAAACATCCCCTTCTTTTAGCTAAGTTGCCTTTACATAAACATCAGCTCGCACAATGGATAACTTGTTTGCCTTGAAATTCTCTCTTGAAAGACACCTTTACCGTGGATCCTGTAGTTAATTGCCTTATGATAATTTGTTAGTCAGCGTCCTGACCAAATATTTCTTAATAGAAAATTAATAGAAGAAAAAAGTACATGCCATTTAAAAATATTTTTCTTGGTGTAATGCACAGTATACCACTTTTGTCACTTGTTCCTATTTTGGTCGCAAAGCAAAGTTTGCTATCATTAGTCAGGATGCTCCATTTCCAATACAACTCTGATTATCTGTCTGCAAGTTCAGTGCAGAATCATGCTAATAACTGAGCAAGATTTTATTTTATAATGTGAGATAAATACTAAATGTCTGGCTTAATTTCTCAAGGATTCCTGACAGCAATGAAACAAGAAGCGACTCGAGCACATAAAGACTGGGCTTTGGATAAAGTTGCAGTACATAATGATGTGCTAAAGCTGACCAAGGAAGAAATCATATCACCTCCTTCTGTACGTATGACATGCAAAGATGTTTCAGAATTAATTTTGGTATTTAGCTTATATTATGTACCATTGAGTCGTTTTGTATTGATAGAGGAAAAAGTTACAACTGTCTTCACCTTAATGCTTTTGCTCAGCATAGAAGCCAAACACTAAGTATGAAGATATTAATTAAGAAAAATATTTAGTTAAAAGAACTGTTTTCATTGTACCACCTGTTAATTTTTGGAATTTATAGTAAACTTTACATGAAACTTTGTAGTATATAGACTTTATGAAAGAATTTTTGTTGCCCTCCATTTCAGTAGCATTATCTTCTGAAAAAGGATTATATTATAATTTAAAATAAAATGGTTTGAAGAGATTCAATGTCAGATATTTTTTACTATAAAACATACACTTTTTTTAATGGTTTAAAAAAATTATGCTTTATGTGTTGTGATGTATCTGCTTACTCTTCACACAGGAAGGAGTTTATATCTATGGGCTCTTCTTGGAAGGTGCAGGCTGGGACAAACGAAGAAGCATACTTGTTGAGTCTTCACCAAAGATTCTTTTTGTCCAGCTGCCTGTGCTCCATATGTTTGCTGTTGATTCAACCAGACCTAGGGATCCCAGGCTCTATGTTTGTCCTCTTTACAAGAAGCCCAAGAGGACAGATCTGAACTTTATTACAGAGGTATTTTTAAAGACAGCAAAGTCTCCAGACCACTGGATTCTGAGAGGAGTGGCTCTTCTCTGTGACATCAAGTAAGCTGCTTTTCCTGCTATGGCAGAAGAGTATGTGGCGCCTGTAACAAACTAAATGTGTAATTCTTCTACTGCTCTTTATTTGGAGGCTACTTGTCATTATACTAGAAATTGCATTTCAGTCTTGGCTTACTGATGTTTTTTCTCTGCTGTCAGCAAATTCAGTCTGCCTTGGCTGTTTGTTGATAGTTTTGAAGTAAATCTTTCCAAATAATTTCATTGCTTGTGGTCTTTCAAGTATGCATTATATTACTTTAAATGGATATTTGCTTTAAGAATGTCAAATAAAATGTTATTAAAACTTACAAAAATAAAAGCTCTGCTTTTTTATTCTTTCACATGTAGAACTTTTAGCTTGTGTTTCAGTGATGTATGATGACAAGAAAATTTAAAATCTCCTAGACACAAACTTAAATTCCTAGATTCTGTGTGATACACATCTTATTTGCTGTGAGTCTGCAGGAAACTATATGACAAAAAATATAGTTGATCCATATTTTTTGGATGGAAAGCTTTCTGGGAAAGCTTGGGCTTTCCCAGATCTCACTTGTTCTAGTTAAACTATCTAGATTAAGTAAAACTACACCAGAAATGTTTGTGGCTGGAATATCTGACAGAGGCCAGTATGTTTTTTGTCCAGTTTAGCTGTGTGGGAACAGAAGTAGAACAGTTCCAACTACTAAATATGGAATTTTTTTTTAAATTATAGAACCAGATTATTTACAGGTATAATTATTTTGTCTGCATTTCCTTGTAGCTCTAAAGTGTGGGTTGCAATCCATGAAATGACCCTCACAGCATTATTCTGTGATGATATTCAGGAATATCCTAACCACTAGTTTTCCAGATATAATTAGTATTAAACTAATTCTGTTTATGTAATACTAAACAAGATATGCAGTCTACACTATCTCTTTAATAATCTCCAATAAGCTTCTTCCTTCAGATACCTTTATTTGACAACACAGTTTTTCACTTACACCCCATGACTGGACTTTCTTCCTTTTGCCATTCAAGAGTGTTCAAATGCATCTGCTGTGGCAAAGTGCAGCTACTACTTGACAAAGTCTTGGGCATCTGTTGAGATGATAAAAGGCCCTTCCTCCTGCTTGAGTCCTTTGGCTTTCTACTGGAGGTCACTGTCCTGGGATATCCTCTTGCAGAAAGTCCGTGGCATAAAGGAAATAACAATACACAGACACAACATTATGAGTAGAGTAAAAAAAAGTGAGATCTCCAAATGCCATTAAGTAAAACATTTCTTCTCTCCCCTCTATAGATTTACTTAGATTCAAATACAAGAAACCTGCTGGTGTTGGATAACTTTAATGGCTTTTATGTATTTGTGCCTACATCTGCAAAAAAGGAAGAAAAAAACCTGACTTTCCAATTGCAAAAGATTTTTCCCCAAGTAATTGCAATACTGATATGAGAACTTGTGGTGGGTTGACCATCAGCTAAGAACACAGTGGCTTGCCCCGCTCTGCCCTGCCCAAACAGAATGAGGCAAAGAATTGCAAGATTAGAGGCTGAAAAGAAGGGGGCCAAGATGAAGACGGTTTAATAAGTGAAGCAAAGCTGCACGCAAACGAAAATTGAATTAAGGAATTTATTTTCTGCTTCCCACTGGCAGGCAGATGTTTAGCTGTTTTCTGAGAAGAGCCTTAGCACACATAATGGTTACTTGGTAAGACAGATTTAATGAGAACAAATGTCCCTTACCCTCATTCTTTCCTGAAGTCTTTGGTGCTGAACATGACATCATGTTTATGCAATATCCCTTTGGACAGTTTGGGTCAGTTGCCCTGGCTTTTTCCCCTCCATGTTCTTGCACGTGTCCTGTATACTCACTGCAGGGACAGAGGGGAAAACAGTTTATATCCAAAAACCAGCACAAGAACTACATGTATTCATTCCTAGATGTTTTTTTCCTGGTCTAGCCTTTTAGCTTAATTACAATGGAGAAACAGTGTGTAACCTTGAATGCCTCCACAGGTAGAAGATGTGCACTGACACATTTACAAGTGAAAGCCTATATGGGAAATAGCAGGGAAGGTACAAATTAATGTGCTGAGTTACATAACTTACACTGCAGATGATTTTATTCTCCATCCAGTATAATAGCAAAAATAGAGATGAATAGTATATTGTTATCTCAGCTATATCATATATTGCATCAGATTCTTGAGATCATCTCTTTCTTGTTTGTCAAGAGTCCAATCCCCATTTCCCATCTTCTCTGAAGCTGTCTAGGGGTTTGTTCCATTCTCTTTCCTCAATAACATGCATTAGCTCACTACTTTCAGGTCACAGTGAATGTTAATTTTCATACAGCTTTTCAGTTAATTTATGGAAATAATCTATGCTTTGTGACAACAACAATCTACTATGTATTCAGAAGACTTTTTTTTTTGTTTCTGTATGCTTCAAGAATATTTATCAAGTATTTTCATGTCCTAGTCATACATGAGATAGTATTCTTACACTTTATTTGTTTACAGCCAGCTCTTCCAACATCTAAAGAAGTGCAGTTAATTACTCGAACCACAAGTCATTCCTCCCAGGAATTATCTATAGGAATTCAAGATCTGAATTCAAGACTTTTCACTCCCAGGAATCCTCTATACCTCATGAATATTGTAATAAGCAGTCAAATTCCTAAATTAATGCAGTTTGTTGTGTTTTTAAAAGTAACTACACAAAGTTACTCTCTGAATGTTTTAATGTTGATTTGCTATTCAAGTTACTGCTGTTTAAGTTGTGAGACAGTGTTGTGGTGCCTAAACTGACAAAGGAAGGAACACCATATCAGCAAAACACAAATATTTAACAGATGATCAAGAGAATACAAGTACTTGAAATATGACATTTAATTAGTCTCTATGAGAGAAGACCTAACTCACAAAGGTCTGTGTTTGAGAATGTAAAGAAGAACATGTCCAGAGTTGGCTTAGAGAGTGCATTCACTATGTGCATTTTTCTTTCCTCCCTTGGTGTCACCCAGAAGAATTTTCCTGCCCTTTTACTCTGATTTTCAGAGGTAATCCAAGCCAGTGAGATGAGGGAAGGCACTTCTTTCCTTCTGCTTTAGAATGGACACCTTAATTGGGAGCCATTGATCTGCTGGTACCTCAAGATACTCACTTTTCACAGAACCTTTTCTTCTTAGGTGAAGATTCATGAGAAGGCTGGAGCTTGGCAGTGTAATGAGATTTTATGTGACAGTGGCTAAGAATTAACAAAACTATGGAAAAGAGCTTGTGAATGGCAGGAAGGGGATGATTTGTTTTCTGTCCAGGTTCCTAAACCTCACAAAACCACTGACTGGAATGAGCTTGTTTCAAGAAGGTAACATTTCAGCTAAGTTTTAACTTGAAAGATTTGTTAATTCCATAGAATCATTTTCTTCATCGACACCCTCTGTTTCTGCCTCTAGATTTGGGTCAGCTGTAATCAAAATTTGGTCAGAATAGTCATAGTTTATGCCACAACCCACTGTTTTCTTATTCAGTCACCTCATTCACTGACCATATCTATTTTTAATATTTAAACTAATACATAATTTTTGAAAGTCTTGAAGAACAACTGGCAGCAGTATATAAGTGTGTTTCTGTTGACACAAATACTGAAAATCAAATGTATGGAATGTGCTAGGTGCTGTTTTAAGTATATTGATATTTTTGTAGGAGTTGGTGCCTTTATCTGCATCACACAAGCAGGATATTCCTGAGGTGAGTCTAATTTCATGAATGCCAAAACCCCATGTCTTTTCCAGTGATTAGCACTGCCTTCAGAGCACCAAGAGCCATGCATACATTAACTTTTAGAAATTCAGGAAAACTGTTAACTTAGCAATGGTCCATGATAAAGGTCAAATCCAGAGAAAGACTTTGCAACTAGAAATATGTAGGCACAGATTTTGTGGTAATTGGGAGTGGGGCTGGGCCCAGCCTCATCCCCAATGGGCACAGCTGTGAGCAGCAGGTGAGCAGCATTGGAGGCAATGAGCCATGGAGTGCCCAGGGGCACGGACCAACCACAAAGGGAACAGAGGCACACAGGTGCAATGCAGGAACATGAGGGGTATAAAAGGCTGGGCTAAAGAACAAGAAGGGTAGATGCTTGCAGCTTTCTGAGGTGCTGTGATGTTACTCTGTATGGGTTGAAACTTTCTGAAATTGTATGGTGATACCCTGTGTATTGTGGCTGTCTCAACTGCAATGCATGCTGTGACAAATACCTTGTGGTTTTTATATAGCAGATATTAGCATGGGTAAGTAAGGCACAGCTAACACGTCTGACTCACTTCTATGCCTCTCTATTTCCATTACAATTTCTAATTTATTTGATATAACTCTATGCTGATAATATCAGTGGGGACATCAGAATAGTCTCTGACTTACTGCATTGACTATTTAATAAAGGAATGACTCAACCAAGGTTTTAGTTAGTTAGATGACTAGTAATTAGGAATATCCAGGAATACAAGATCCAGCTTATCCAATTTCTGCTATCTTCACATTCCCAGGTGTCAAAAAGGATTAGTGATTGCATTCCACCAGTTAAAAAGTTAATTTTTAGGACTTTAATTCTTACCTTGCTGTTTGATCTAAAAATTTGCCTTAGATTCTTGTATCCTTTATAATGAAGCAAGATACTCTTCACACTATTCCTTTGAGATTTAGTCCTATCAAAATTATTTTATCATTTTTCCTGAATACTGAGATCTCATGCAAAATTCATCCTTAATCTCAGTGCCAACATTTACCTTAATTAACAGACAGTTATCAGTATTTCCCACCTAACTCTCATTCAGCTCCAGGGAAATGTCATTCCACCTTCTGAACATTAGGAAAACACGATCTTTTATTATTTCCAGGACAAAATGACACACTTAAAGAATTTCCTCTTGGACTCCTTGCCTTTTCCCTCACCCCTGTCCCAACTCCTGGACTTTCTTTGTGGTTCTACAACTTCAATATCAACAGGCTGACTCCTTCAATTCACCTTATGCTTCATTTTCCCAAGTAATTGTGGCAGGATTCCTTAGCAGGTAAACTGCAGCTTCCTGCATATGTTCACTACTCAGTAGTTCCTCCTGCTGGAGTTTATATGCTTATGCTTGATATTCAGGTTAGTTGAGTGGCTGTTCAAGAGGTTAGCTGATTAAAATCCCAAATATTATTTTCTCAAAGTCTGCTGGCTAATCATCAAAGTGGGATTTCTGTGAACAGCCACTTGGAGACAGAATGATCATTTTTACAGACACAGTAATTCAGGGAACTGCATTCAACAAGTAACTGCCCTTTGTCCCTGCACCTTCAGGTGATCTGTGAGCAGGCTGCTGGATAGCAATGGAAATGAAGGATGGTTAGGGTCACCTTCTCTTTTTAGGGGAATGTTTATGATGTGATAAGCAACAGCCTCAAAGACATTGTGATGAGCAGTTTGTGATCTTCTTCTCACACTTTTTGAGCACAAAAAGTCAAAATAGTGAAACGTAAATTTGCATGTAAATGGAAATGAAAGCTATTAAACTAGTAAAATTACAACCTAGAGAATTTAATCCAAAGAGTACCCTTCTCTCTCTCTTTAGTCACAGCCATGGTAACACATGGGAAATCCAAGAAACAGGTTCCCAATTTCATTCATTCATGCAGGGACTATTTTGATAAGAAATGCCAGACCATAAAGTTTTATTTCTCAAGAGACACATCCTGTCCCTCTTCAAAAGACATTTTTATAATAAAATATATTAGATACTGCAGACAAGCAACTAAATGCTTGTCTTAGCACTTGGGAAGCATTTTACTGAGGGGACACAGGTCCTGCCCACGAGGCATCAAGCAGCAGAGTAGACAGAAGTTCTCTCCATCTTTTTGGGAAAGACCACTATTAGATCATTGCACAATAAGTACAAGGCAGTCTTCCTCTTCTGTACTGAGGTTTCCCTTGCTGGGAAAACATTGAATGGAGGCATTTCCAAATAATTTCCTCACAGAAAAAAAAGCTACTACAACAAAAGAGGGAGATGGAAGAGTAATATTTCAGTCAATTTTACTTAATAAAAATAAGAATACTTATCATTTCTTCCTTTGTTCTGTGGGTCATAGCTTCTTATTTTCTCGTAACAAATGAGGAGAGAAATTGAATTCTTTGCTGATAATTTCTTACCATTATTAGTTCATCCTAGCAGCCTTCTGTAGTCCAAAACACTATTCTTAACAAAGTTTTTTGAACAAGGTTTTTAATATGGAAGTTTTAAATAAAAGTCGGGGATTTTGATAAGAAATTCAAATGTAATAAAAATTATTTTCTATTATATTACAAGAGTGCAACTAGCTTTGACATTTCTAATTCTATAGTCCTAAGATTTTTAAATATAGGAATAACTGGATCATATTCACAAATTGACACAGTCATATGAATTCTTCAACAACATTTTAAGGAGACTATTTAAATCAATTTCTTCTTTATAAGACAGATAACTGTATTGTACTGAGATTAAATACCCACCTAAATCATTCCCTCCATACAATTATTACACAGAATAAATTCCACAAGGCAGCTAGACTCCAAAAGTAGATACAATTATTTCAGTTCATTATGTACTTTACAAAACTTAAGTTAAATATATATATATATATTTGCACTCATTTCTTTGTTGTCATCAAGAAACTTATAGCCCAAAGTGCAGAAGCCATACTGTCTGACAGCTGAAAAAGGTTTCTGTTACTTACAACCACAGCCTTATGTCTGGAAAAACAAGTGAGCAACAGATTATGTTCATTCATTCTGAGCTTGCATCTAGAATTATGGAAAGTTGGTTGATTTCAACCCCTGCATTCCAGCCCTGCACATCTTCCATGAGACATTTCACGAACTGAGCACATTCTCCTACATGTGGGCTGGTAACTTAAGTAACAGAACAATTAGTACTTAAAAGCAATAAATTAAAATTACTGCGATTTAATGCAAAATGTGTATGATGGTCAGCAACCAGAAGAAATTTTCTTGCTTCCTCATGCCCTTGAAAAACATTTAGAACTTTTTTTTACAGTGATCTGTCACATAAGTATTTTGAGTAGTCATGTCCTGACTCAAAATAAGATAATTCTGAGTTTTACTATGAAGTATAAATTAACCCAGAGTTCAGGTTTCAAGGTGCAATTAATGTAATTTAGTGTCTCCAAAGATACTGAGGTATTTATAGCTCCAAGACTAAATGTGCTTTCTAAAGACCAATGTGCTGTAATTGCAGTTGTGGCATATATGTTTGTAACTCCCATTTACATAATCCAGCTCAGGGATACCTTTTTTCTTTTCCCAGGAGGCCCACAGAAGGATTCCACTTAGATAAACTTTTATTTTGGTTAAGGTATTGATATGAGTTACAGCTCCACAAACATCATGCAAATTCAATGATTCAGTGCTGAAATTCTTCTTCTTCCTTTCCTAAGCACATATTTCAAATTTTTAAGTGATTTATTTGAGTTACTTCATAGGTGCTTGTTCTCAGCTCAGACACTTTTAACTTTTATTGAGCTTGGAAAGATCTTTACTGAAACTCCTCTTAGCTTTGTAGAGAAAAATCAAGCCAAAGCACATTCACTGCTGCAGCACACTACAGGTATAAAACACAACAGCAAATGGCTCTTGCCTTTCAGAGGCAAGTAGGCTGTACGCTTGTACAGTCACTGTACAGGGCAGCCACTCCCTCCAGTTTTCATTTAAGTACTGAGTCTCAGAAAACACTTAATTCTGCAGATGTCAGCAACTTCAAATACACATGTACAAGGTAGAAAGGAATAAAATTCCACTGAGAGTTCACATCTATTTGCACTGCGATCCAAGAGTGTATCTCTATCCCAAACAAAGTTATTATGAAAGATGGTGTTCATAAAAGCTAGTAGTTACTGGTAATGGAGAAGCACGAAGTGCATAACTTGCAGTTAAAGCTGATAATATTCCTTAGGATACTGCCCATGGCAGTTTAGGAAAATGTCTGCCACTCAGCACATGTCACAGCAGAAACACACAATTTCTCTGTGACACACACTTTTCCTTTCAGAAGGTTTCAGAGACAAAGCATTCAGTCTTGTGGGACAAGGGTGTTACTTTCTGCAATATACAAGTCCAGTGGTGATAAATTTCAGATAGCAGAGAGCCCAAACCCTTGAGAAGGCTTTGTGTACTGCCTGCAATTACATTTATGCCATCTCCACAGAAAGGGATTATCAGAGGAGATTATTGAAAGAGACACCGGACTTTTTCAAAATGCAGTTTTGCCCTCCAAACATAGTCAGTTGCATTAGGACTGCTTTAATGGTCATAGAAGGACGATAATCCCTGTGTTGCAGTGTAACTGCAAGGCAGCTCCTGCTTAATGCATGAGAGGTCTGGTCCAGATGGAAGGTAAAGGAACAAGAGAGCTGTTACCAAGTCCTGCATATTAAATAGCATCTGAATTCCTTCAGCTACAGGAAAAGAAGTGCTTGCCTCAAGAAACAAAATTCTGAAGTTGAGCAAAGCTTCATCAACTCATTGCATTGTATTTTTCAAACTGAAAGGATCCCAGCTCCTTTCAAACTTGGATAGTGTCATTTTAATGATTCACTTACTTTCAAACTGTTCTTTTCTTGCATAATCACTGACACAAGACCAAGTTAAAATTTAATATTATTAAAAAAATGAATAAATATAACAAAAATCCAGCAGATCCAGATTTGAGAGACAACTTTCAACAGTATTTCCCCACAAAAATATTTGAATTTATTGAACAAATACTTTTCCATCTCTCCATCTGTCTTTTAATACAGTCAACAGGATTTGTTTAGTGTTGTGATAATAGCTTCTTAATGATACAGTGAAAATGCACCTGTTCAGAGTTTACTCTGATCTACTTTGCTTTTTCTTCTATTCATATAGATAACACTAGTGTATGTGTTTTGTTAAGAGTATAGAAATTTGGCAAGAAAATAAATTCCCTTGTGTTTCAGCAGGTCCTCAGAGACCAGAGGGTTTGATTTCTGATTATAACAAACTTGGCCCTAAGTCTGGTCATGTTCAGTAGGAACTTCCATGAGCCACTGGTTCACAAATACTGAAGTTTCAACCCTCTAGGTCTCGTTGCGGTGAATAGGAACTTGTGCAATCACAGATCCATGAATAATGTGGTTTAGTGAAGGAATAGAAATCCAAATTCGAATTGAGGTTGATAAATTCACTTGATGCAATAGAGATATTAATAGTAGCAATAATTATAGTTGCGTGCAGAAGCTTATGAATAAAGACATCCTTGTTTGGGAGGAGGGAGAAGAGAGGAGAAGAGAGGCGAAGAAAGGAGAAGAGAGGAGCCCATCAGTGGTCTCCAAGGTCCTTGTCGGTCGTCTCCCTAACCAGATGACATTTCTACCCTGCTTGTACACAGCCCAGTCATAAGATTGGTATAAGATTGTACCCCTTTCCCTCCTTCTATATATCCAGATCTAAGGGGGGAATTGAGTAATTAGTCATGTATGCAGCAGCATGTACTTCACTGAGCCTATTAACAAATGCAGAGTTTGCCTGTTAATATTTAAACGTCCCTTAGCTAAGGCAAGAGTGGGGGTTTTGGCCATGGTGTCTTTCAGAGTTCTTGTTATATAACTTTTCTCTATTCTATGCATTCTTTGGAGCCTAAACAGAACCATCCAATCCACACAGCACATCCTTCTTCAGCCAACTCATCCTTTCTTGGCATCAGCCATGCCCAGCTCCATCCACAGGGATAACACAGAGGATACACAGTGTACCCCAGGCTGTGATAGTTAAGCCATGGTCTGCCTGGCTGCTGGGTCACCATCCCCTGGTATGATGCCATCACGCCTGAAGAGCTACCTGGGAGTATTTCTGGGTAGCAGAGTTCATCTCCAAAGTAATATTCCTGCTTCCAACAGGATATATATCACCTTTGTAGCCCTGGTGAGGCTTCTCAATGGAGGCATGAGTCTACTAAGATCTGGCAAAAGCAGCTGGCCCTCCTCTGCACACAGGTGCTGGGAATCTTCTCTAAGCAGAAGTCTTAACTGGAAAACTTAAAAAGCCTGGTGCAGAAATGATAGCGAGCAGTAAAGATTGGCACGTGAAATAGGTGCACCATGCTAAGGCTGGCGGTGCTATCCAGGTGGAGGAGGTTTCTTTCTCTTTATTTAAAGGTTTCTGTTGCCTGGCTTGAGGGTAGTGATTTTTAATTTTTTTTAATCTTTATTGTATTTCAATTTAGAAAAGTCGAAGGAAATATATTTTCTGCCTTCAGTCAACCAAACCACCAGGGCAGATACTTTCTGTCTCGAGTTAGCTGTTGAGATGTAAGCACTGCCCTGGCAATTCACACTCTGAGGAATTTCATGATTTCATGATCTCAAAGAATCGATGCTCTAACTAGTTACATTTCCAAAGCATCAGACTGATGCTGTGTTGTATTTGAAATTAATACACATCATTAATATTTAAGCTATTAACTTGTTTATATTCTAGCGGCATCTAACTGACAAATGTGAAATATTTCCCCCACTTCGTGGTTCAATTTTCAGCTTTCCTTCTAGCTCTGATGGCTTTCTTCCAGATTCTGCTGTAGAATGTCACCAAATATAGGTGCTTTAGTGCTGGTTTAGTTCTAGCAGTCAGTGCAAAGTGAATAAATAAGAACAGTAATGTGAATCTAGCACAAAGCGGATTCAGAGCCTTCTTTAGCTAGGAAAATAAGTATTATAAATCCTCAAGATTTACACATCATACTTCTGCCAGGACTGACCTGTGCCCCGTCTTCAACTTAGAAACCACGCTCTGATCTGATCCGCGTGCAGCTCTGCAAATTCAGGTTATAAATGGATAATTGCATTCACTATTATTAAACCCAATAAAACTTGGACGTCACGAACAGCATGAAGGTCACCAAAACGCTCAAGCCTGAAGAGATTCAGAGTAAAATAAAATATGAAGTTGAGAAGGTGGGGGACGGGATCGCAGAGGCGCTGCCTCCACTTTTTTCTTTCCCCTCCCCAACCCAATCCCCGGCGCTCCCGCCTCCCAGCACCGGCCCGTGCACCCTCAGCAGCTCCGCATCTCCGTCGGGCGGGGCCGGGCCGGGCCGGGCCGGGCTGTACCTGGGCCGGCCCCTCCCCGCCTCCGCCGCCGCTACAAAAGCGGCCTCGGAGCGCCCAGCGCGGCCGCCGCTGCTTGCTCTGCCCGGCGCGGGGCCTCGGGAGCCGGAGCCTCGCCGGGCCCCCGCGCATGGGGGCCGCCCCCGGACATGCCCTCCTCGCCGCTCGGCTTCGCTCTGCTGCTGCTGGCGGCCGCGGGAAGGTCGCTCCCGGTGAGGCGGGTGAGTGAGTGCCGGCCCCTGCCCCGCGGCGCCGCCCCGGCCCGGCCCGGCCGGGCGCCCTCAGGGATCCCGCGGGGGCTGCGGGGCCGCCGTGCCCGCGGCTCCGGGAGCGCCTCGAAGAGAAGTCACAAGTTTCAAAGCCGTCACTTTTCGGGCGCCCCCGCCGACGCTTGCAGCACAGGCGGCCCCGGCGGGGCTGGAGCGCGGGGAATTCTCCGTGCGTGGAATTCTCCGTGCGGGGGTCCCGCGCAGGAGCCGCACGGGCGGCACCGCCGGGGGCTCGGCGGGCGGGCGGGGGCTTGGGGCGAGCGAAGCGGAGCGGAGGAAGGAAGCGGAGATGCTGCTACTGCGAGGGTATTGCCCTGGAGGTAATGCTCCCCCCGGCATCAACCCACAGGAAATAACACGCGTGTCTGTAATGGCAAACAAGCGCAGTGCCGTGGGAAAACCAGAGCGGGGTCCTGGCGGGGGATGGCAGGGTCGGCTGTGACACAGCGTTGAGGGTGGGAAAGCAAAATATAATCCGTGTGAAAAGCAAGAGCAGGCAGTGGGGAAAAGGGAGAGGATGATGGGCGGAAAAGGTTGGCTGTCGTTTGGCGAACTGGGGACAGCGAGGCAAGAGAGACTGATGGGGAGGGATGGAGGTTACAGCGTTGGGGTGGCAGCAGGAGGCTCTTGCTATAGGAAGAACAAGGACGGGCTCAAAGCTGGCATTGTGGGCTGCAGAGGTCAAGGAAAGGACAGTGTAACTGATGATGGATCAAATACACTGTCCACTTTCTTTCCAGTTGCTAAAACCTTTTGGGGTTACAGATTTCTACAATACAGGACTAAGAGGATCTGTTTAATACCAAACTGTGTATAAGCCTGTAGGGTTGTCTAGCGAATTGGCTTTTCTTGGTGGGTTTGTTTTACTTGCTATCTACTTCAGGCCCTTAAAGGTGCAACAGGCGCAATTTGCCGTAGGAAAAATTCCAGTTCATTGTTAAGATGACCAAAGACTGAAACAGGGGCCCTGAGAGGCTGGGGAGCTTCCATTTGTGGAGGTATTTGGTATTTGGCAGTCTAAATCCCTGAGCTACTTGGGCTTCAACCACAGAGCAAACTAATAGTGGAGCTGCCAACATTAGAGAATCAAAGTGAAGTATATTTCTGGGCTAAGGGGCCTTTTTAACTGGGAGCAGGTGAGAAGAAAGAGGCTTCCATGGCCTCAGCACTATAACTTCAGTCTTGAAGTAAAGCAAGTACTTTTATAGCCTTTTCTGACACTAGAGGGTCTTATCTGACAACTTCTCTAGAGCAGTGATTATGCCTGTTGTGTGCTGAAAAACTGAATGAAGTACTCTACTCAGTCATAAGCATACAGAAGTATGAGACTTTGGCTGAATTATTTTCTCAGGTTCAGTTTAGAATAGTGTTAAAGGTGGTATTTAAAGGAAACTGAAAAACAGTCAATTGCATGTAGTAAAACCTGTGAAAGACAGGTGTGAGAGGAAGGCAGAACGATGTGATACAGAGCTGAGGGAAGAAGAATTTATTGTGCTGTAATGTTTTACTTAGACTTTCTCTCCCTTCACCCCCTCAAACAAGTGAGGAAGGGAAGAAGAGAAAGCTAAGAATGTACGTAGAAGGAAGAAGAATTTTGGTCTGGAGTTTTTATCTGAGGTAGTGCCGCTTACATGCCGTCCTCTTAAATGCAGAGTGATGGGTAATTCCTAGGACTGGATCTTCCCTACAGCATTGAGGGTAGTAAAGTGACCAAGAGCTGGTAGCACACGGCTGCATTGCAGAATCTCATTACTGATGACAAGCTTGTGTCCTTTCTGTTTGGCCTTGAGCAGTGATGCCCTGCTGCTGAGAGAGCTGACCGGCAGCTGGCCACTGGTTCACTGCCATCCAGCCTCTCTCTTGGATCTGGATTTCAGATCCTGCTTTTTTTGTGTAGCACTTTTGCTCAAAGGTTTGATAAGATAATCTCAAAGAAGTAGTTTAAATGTCAGTGAAGAGCACGAAAGAGCTGTGCCACAGCTGTGATTTGGGAGGTCCTGTTCTTCAAACTACCCCTACTTTTGTTTTTGAGGATAAATGGAAATAATAGAGGGAGTCTGGGTAGAAGTAGAAACAGACGAATTCAGTAGAAAGGCACAGATATTGTGTTCTCCTCACCTCTTGTTTCTGAAGTGCTCTGGTATGGGAATAGAAAAGCACATAGGTAAAGATCAACATATAAAGCAATAGGTAAAGATCAACATATGAAGCGATAGGTAAATATCAACATTGAGTGTGGGTGTGTGTGTGTACGTATGCTACTGGTGCTCTCAGTTACTAGTTTGTTACTGAGCCTTATTTAGCTACAGCAGCCAGCTGTTCTCCCGATCAGCAGCAGGACTTTGGTAGGCTGCAGGTGTTAGGGGCACGTTTAGTTAGGTACTGCTCATTGCCCACCCTTCTGAAGCTGCTGTGGCTGCTTTCTAGTTCTGCATGCCGCATCTGCCTCTTTACCGTGGGTGTGTAGGATTGGATATTTGTCTCCAGGAGGGCTACTTTTGAATCCTGATAAGCTGAGAGGAGAAGATGCAGTGTTAGGGGGGAGGTTTCAGATGCCTTGTTAGTGTGCTGTACTCTGCCCTTGAGGGCATGGAGGTCCCCAAAGTGTTTGCATGCCCAGCCCAGGCTTACAGGACCATGCCCATTTTGATTTCTTGTCTTCTGTTACATGCCCTAATGCTGAGAAAACTGAACTATGGTTCCTGACTACTACTGTCCAGTAGATCTGTGTTCTTTAGAAGTCATTAGGGTGGGAAAATGACTGTAGATAGAGCTTGTCTGAGAAACAGAAAGAGAAGTGAACCTATAAACTAGTGACACCTTGCAGAAGTGAGGATGGCGAGTTGGACTGCATGTTGGTTAGCTGGATAACCAAGAGGTTATTTTTACACCAACTGGGTGAAAATTCCTCCATTAGTAGGTTGGTGGGAGGTTCTGAGTTACTCCTTTTCTCCATTTTCTGCTCCCAAAAGCTTCACAGAAGTGTTTTTTGGTCTTTTTTTGTTGCCTGCACTCTGAAAATCAAAATATGCTAGACCAGTGTCAGCAGCACATACTGGCAGAGGTGTAGAAAGCAGTGGAGGAAAGGGTGGACAAGGTCTGACACTGGGCTGTCTTGCTGTAGTTATTATTCAAGGATACTTGGCTAGCCTCTAGGTAATGGGCTGCTTTCCCAGGAATATGGCCAGGTTCTTAAAAACTTAGTATTTGTAGGCTGTTTAAGTTCATTACTATGTTATTATGGTGTAAACTTAAATTAGATGATTGTATTATATAATTCAATGCAAATTAAATTGCTATCCCGAGTGGCTAAAACCTTTAAGTATTCATAAAGTAATGTGGGGGTTTTCTTGTTTGTTTTGTATAGAAAACTCTAATTTTTTGGAAACTTTATATAAAGATACAGTGTGTGTGTTATAAAGCCAGATGGCCTAACACAGCAAATTTCATGATACAAATTAATAAGGTACTTGTTACAATATCCCAAACATAACTATATTGGGGGGGAGGTGGGGATGACACATGGCATTTTAGGCTTAAGGAGCCTAGGACATGGGCATGTAGTGACAGGAAAAGGGGGAATGGCTTCAGACTGAAAGAGACTAGTTTTAGGTAAGATGGTCGGAAGAAATTCTTTACTGTGAGGGTATTGAGGCACTGGAACAGGCCCAGAGAAATTGTGGATGCCCCATCCCTGTTGGTGCTCAAGGCCAAGCTGGATGGAGTTTTGAGCAGCCTGGTCTAGTAGAAGACACGGCAGAGGGGTTGGAACTAGGTGGTCTTTAAAATCTCTTGCAACCCAGGCCATTCCATGGTTCCAAGATCCAGAGGATCTCCAAGAGCCAGAGGAAAGGACTGTATTTCACACAACAAAACAATGACTTGGCCCTTGGCATTGTTTAAAAAACTGTGATGTCTGTTCCAGGAAAGTTTAAGTTAGTGAAACAGCTTTTAAATCCTTCCCCCTATTTCTGTAGCTGTGACCACACCACCATCACTTCCCCATCCCCAACCTGGAAGACAATCTGAGAACTGGATAAAAGTATTTGAGGAAAAGCACAGACAGATATGGCTGGGCATGGAAGGGCAGATGTTATGGCTGTACAAGCACACGTAACTCTCCTTTGTGAGAAGAACTTGTATTCTCAAAGTGAGATGGAAGTGATGGAGCTTTGCATAACTAAACCTCCTGCACTCTGAAAAATCTGGCTCTCTAGCTGAGGTAAAGTTCAGTGAAACTGGGCCTGATATACAGAACATAAACAGTTGTCTGCCTTCTGTCAGATTCTTAAAGGTACTGGATCATATCCTGTTTCTGCGAGCCTGTGTAAATAGGGCTTTAATTTGCCGCATTGACTGATTGCCAGTTATCTGAGAGGACACACCAGGAGCTGTTATCTCTGAAATCACAGGGCCTTCACTAGCTTTTAACTTGGAAACAGTCCTTTTCAAAACTGATTGTTTCCTTCTGCAGTGCTGTAGGGGAATGAAAGCTGTTACCATCTTCTTTCATGAGCAGCTTTCGCGTTTCTGTGATGAACCAGCGTATGTACTGCCGCCAAGGCTGCCTGCTCAAGTTTCCTTGTACACTACATCAGTTCTATTAGTTTGTGTCTTAACAAAAGTGAGTGTACACAATAGCAGGTATGTCTCAGTTTTGAAAAAAAAAAATTGTCTGCAAAGTAGATAAGAGACCTTTTATTTAAGCTCTACAATGTTGTTTTCTTGTGAGCCCAAATTAAAACATCAGGCAGGAACTCATTTCATTAAATAAAACTTCCTAACCTCACTACTGAAAAAAGACAGAGTTTGCTTGCATCCAATACTTCCCATTAGAAGAGGGATAAGGTAAGCAGTATCTAGGGATCTCTTCTTTGCCAAATAGAAGATAACCCCTTCAAATGTCATGGTGTCATATGCAGCGAATTTGAACTTCTGAAGGGTGAAAAAAAGTTTGGTGGTGGTGGCGGAATCCTGTTCTTTGATGCTTTGTTTTGTTCAGTGTTGGAAACTGGTATTTGTGAATTTCAACACGCTGGGCTATGATTGCTGCATTCCAGTGATCCCTTGCCTTGGTGTGGATGTGGGGGAGCTTAGAAAATATGTGCTGGAGGACAAGAAACTGCCAAAAAAGTTGCAGCAGCATCATGATCTGTGGTTTGTGAGCATAAACATGAAAAGCCCACCACTTCCACTGCTGAAGGAATGTAGATGAGTCTACTCTTACTGATAGGGATATGGACCCATACGAAAGGAAACTCCCTGCACTTGATGGGGATTTCAGTAAGCCTTCAAGACAGTGTCCCAGGCATACAGTGTGGCACATCTTTGTGGAGGGGAACCTGATTAGATTTCTACCAGCTGTCCTCCCCTTGATCTTTATGGTCTCGTCTTCCCAAAGAGATGATCAACTGCCACTGCCTCTGATGTACGTGAATGAATTGATTCAGGTTGCTGAAGTGGGGCCATGATAACATAAACAGCTCTTTCCCAAATGTTTACATGAAACCTTGTGAGCAGCCCCTGCCCCAAGGTCAAATATGGCTTCTTAATAGTCTTGTAAATACTGCAGTTATTGTATAGAGAAAACGGGGGCTTAATTTAATTGAATGAACAATCAAAAATATGGTAACTGTGTAGAGGAAATTGTAGTTTAGACATGTGAAAAAGAGTATTTCCTTCAGCTGGTCATTTTACTGACTATGTTTTATTGCTATTTCACCATAACTGATTGCTAATAGATTGCTGTATTAGTGTAGTCTGGTATTGACTGCTATTTTTCTTGCAATTGATTGCATTTCGTTGTTAGCCTTCTCGCCATCTTTTTCCTCAATTGTTTTATGCTGGTTTTTAGAATGGCTGTATTTTTGTCTTGTGCTCCTCTGGTCACTGAGCTCATCTGTGTTCACCTGTTCTGTTCTTGCCTTGTCCCACTTGTGCACATGTCCTGCTTGTGCTTGTCCCAGTGCCTTCTCTGTAATTTCAGGACAATTTTTGAAACTTGCATTCTATTATTGATAGGTACTGTTTTACCCATGTGCTCTCTGCTGCGCTGTACAACAAGTTCAGGAAAAAGAACTTGCTTTCTTGTTGTGCCTTGGAAGCAGCTTAAGAGTTGGGACCTTTGTAGAAGAACCATTTTGCATTTGTGAAACTATGAATCCTTTGAGCACAACTTGGAAGCTTGTGGCTTTTGTGGTGTCCTGCCTTTTTCTACTCCCTTCTGGATTTTTAGAGAACAAGTGAGCACGAGTTAGCTTGTCATCTAAATTTTGTTGTAGTTGGGGCATATCTGCTCGCATCTTACCATTGTTCAGGCTCATTTTCCCCTGTCCCTTCTGTAAAACTGCACAGTTTCTCTCCTTCTCCCCCACCTCCCCCAGCTGCCCCTTCTCCCCATGACGCAGTTTCTTTGTTAGATTTAATGAGTTTAGGGCAAACAGGAAGGGGGATGTGGGGTGTGTATATGGACACATATGCATAGGACAGTCTCTGAAGTCTTGCTCTTTTTAAGACTTTGATTTCTGACTAGGATGCTTTGGTAACTCCTCTGACATCTGCAGTTCTGGTGCTGCTCAGTCTGGAAGCTGAATCACACTGAAAGGCAAACCAAATCAGGTAAACCAAAACACTTGTTTGAGCAGCCTGAGGGAGAGCAGTGCTGTCTATAAATCCTTCTCTAAATGGGAAGAGTGGTGACCACTGAGACTTTTGCCTTGAGTGTGTCTCTGATGCAGGGCAGACATGTATGGAACTCTCCTTTTACAGCACAGCATGTGGTTTTGGCAGCGTGAATAGGCTGAGACTTGCTGTGATGTGTGGACAAGCCAAAAGCAGACAAGAAGTTCAGCTGCCAGAAGAGCTGCTCTGGCTCTGCTTAGTGTGGGTATTTCTCTGGTGCTTTCAAAGGCAGTCCAGCTACCTGTGAGCACCATGTATGTGCTGAAGCAAGCTGAGAAATGGATGTCAGTTTTTACCCTGATGTCTACCAAGCACTCAAGAGATATAGAGAAGTCATTCCAATGAAATGGGTCGATTGTACCTCTTAAAACTAGGCTATTTCATTATATGTAGTAATTATCTTCCTTTTCCTCTGAGTTCTGCTAACAGGAAACTTTTATATATTATAGGAAACAACTGTATTGTTTCTTTTGCTAGTATTCCTATTCCCATTCTGCTCCATAGGAATCAGCCCTGCTCATGTTGTGACCATGTTCATCCTCATGTATTCTTTCATTGTGAAAACTGTTTTTTTCTATTTTTTTTTTTTTTGCTTAAAGCATATTCCAGTTGTTCAATTGCAGCTCGACTCCTTTACAACTGAGTTTCAGAGAGTTTATTTCTTATGTAACCAGACTGAGTCAAATTTCGCATATGCTTATCTCTTTTAGCAATTCAGTCTTTCCTGACATCTGAAAGAAACTCTTATAGAATGAGTGTAATTGGACTTTGACAATATAGGGTGGGACTGGGGACATAAAGGGCAGATCACAAGTAGGTGACTTCTCAACTGCAGCAATGAGGCCACAGTTCTCTAAGAACCTTACAGAGCAAATAAATCAGAGGATTACTTCATTACCTCTGATGGGTGTCAAAATCTGTGACCACCTTCAACAAAACACAAACAAATCAAAGTGAACTTGAAAATCACTCTCAAACAGAGCTGAACTTCTAAGGGATTCTAGAATATCTCTTTTTTAATTTGAAGTTTGCTGTGACTCTATAAGGCATTAGAAGGATAGTAGGTGAGGGAGTGTGTTATGTCCCTGCAATTGCAAAAATCTTATCACCAAGTCTTTAATGTTTTTCAAAATGACATAGTCAGCTTTTTCTGGGGAGCAGAAAGGACCAAGGGTTTGTACTCAGTCAGATGGGGAGACTGTTTTTTAACTCACGTGTTACATTTGAGGTCATGTATGCACAAAGCATACAGGAAAATATTTGTTGTTCACATTAGGAGGAGCCCTGGTGGATGTAGCTTAATATTTTGTTCGGTGCTGCAGTTCATCTCTAAAGCCCCAACACTGGGGAAGGTTTGGAGACATTAGAATAACTTTCCCTTGACTTCTGCCTAGTATGCTCCTGTGATATTTGTCTCTTTCCTGGCTTTTCAGTGAGCAGATGATAAATCCTAGGTGCAGTGTGCCATGTGTATTGTCAGCCCCCCAGCAGGTGTTTTTGCTCTCTGCTGTAACATTGCAGATAAAGTAATGGCAGAGGACTTTCTCCCTTTGGTTGTTTTCTGCTTCTGCAGGTGCCCAGTAGAAATTCTGAAGCATGGACTTAATGTAACTACTAAACTGTGGTGTGAAAAAGTACTTCTTGTTACCTTTCAAATCTTCTGGGAGAGACTGATATGCCTGGTATCTGCAGTCCTCTTTCACAAGATCCATTTCCTGACGTGCACAGGCTCCTGGAAATGCAGTAGCCTCTTCATAGATCTTCTCCAGGATGGAAATTGATGACTTTGCTTCTTCTCTGACATGTCTAGAGTATTGTACTGAAGAGTTGTTCTAAGAGTTGCTGTAAGTTGTTTTGATATGTAGGAAGGGTTGGGTGTACAGAAGCATTGACAAGTGTCAGGTGTCTTACTTTGACTGGAGGGGGAAAACCATGAAACTCAAAAGGCTTGCTTTATAGATTACAGAATGTTCTATTCAACAGCTACTTTGTGAAATTATTAATTTACTCAACCCAATGTCATCTTTGTGTTGTTGTGGCTCAGAGAAGCACCTTGAGAGCTGGGATAGGCTGGCAAAGTATCTGTCATGTTTGCAAAGTCCAGAAACATGTTGCCTTATGGCTGGCTGTGACTTCTCTACAGACTGATCATTGTGCTGAAGGGGTCTGTACATAGAAATCCCCTTTTTGTGCCTTTCAGAGAGTGTGAGAACATAAGTGTCAATGCTTGAATTTTTCACTCTGCTTCAGTATGTGAAATTGAATGGCAAGCATGAAGTGAGGGAAGCACCAATATCTAGGAGGGTAACAGCCTGTCTCCTATGCCCCAAAATCATCAGAGGTGCTACAGCTGTTGCGGAGGGAGCCAGACCCTGTAAAGCAGTTGCACTTCTTCCTAAGTCACCTCTGAAAGGATATTGGTAGAGCTGTGGATGAGTTGCAAATAAGATATACAGCTCTGTATCACTAGATCAGTGATAATCACTTGGGTCAGTCTCTCTTCCTCCAGTCCTATTCCTCCCAAATAAGATTGTTCTACTGTACAAAGCATGTTATGCAGAATGAATTAAGCTTTTAGGTTTTATCCCTTGGGATAGGAAAATTAAAGGTGTAGTATTTAGTCTAAATTATTTGAAATAGCAGTTGGTTTTTGCTTTTGTCAGAGGCTGTGATGCTCTCTAATGTACTGCCCTTTTCATTACCATTTCTTAACGAAGACAAATTCATCAAGTACCATTTGAAATGCATCACTCTAAGAATAACAAAAAGATCCCGTTCCTTTTAAACTCAGTGGCACTGCAGGCAGAGTACACTCTGGAGAAAATTAAAAAAGAGAAGACAGGATGCTATTATGTGCTGTTTACAGTGACACTGTTATAAATTGCACAGCAAATAAATTAAGATGTGTTTGCAGTGGACTTCTTTCAAAAAGCCCTAAATCCTTAATATGTATGATCTCTCTAAATGAAATACAGAGCATGACAGATGGCATGGATGACTTTCAGATATAAAGGTAGTCAGAAACATCCTGTTCAAACAGTATTTCAGAAACTGAAATTCCAACACATTTATTGTTGTGATAGATGTCCTTTGAGCCTAGATTTTGGCAATCCTGTTTATTAGTTGAATTGAGTAAAAGTTGACACAGGAAAGTTAAAAAACCTGCATTCAGTTGCATTCAGCTTTGCTCCAATGGACTTTCAACGGGCAGCAATTTTTTCTTTTAATTAACTACATTGAGAGGAGAATCTTGTACTAGAAGAAAACTGTAGAATAATAATTCTGTAACTATTCAGCATGCTCTGTATTTGTTCATTGCTCTTTGGGGATTAAGACACCTGGTGGTAATGAATGAGGCTATTAAAGCTTTGTAAAATAAAACTGATTTTATTACTAATAAGATGTAATGATAAAGGAATGTTAGCTTAATAGTTTGAACTCTTTAACTTAATGGCCTTGCAATAGCAGAGATGGTTTTAAATTGCAGGAAACAAAGCTGGAGTTGGAAACTGCATTTCTTGATTTTTTACTTGTTTTGCTACCTAAATGACATTGGAACCACAGAATGCTGGGGCTGGAAGGAGGTTCAGCCTTCTTGCTCAAGCAGGGCCACTTATTTATTTGTGTAAGGTAACGTCAATGCCAATGGGTCACTGAGCTGTCAGAGCTCTGGATTTCCTGATCTGTTTTCCTACTTGTTGCTTATGCTGAATGATTGGTGGGTCATCCTATAATGGTTGAATGAAGCTTTTGTCTTGTTCCTTGCTCCTGCCTTCTTTTGTGCTCTGCCACCATTCATCCATCTTTAATTAGCTATAACCTGAATACTGTGGTATTTCACCAATCTGGGCTTTTTATTTGAGGTGAAAGCTCTAATAAGTCTCTATCCAGTAGACTTAAAATCATCTTGGATTGGACTCAAATAGACCTTTACAAGATCACATCAACAATTAGACATTGGGTAAGAAAATAGGCAAATGAGTACATGGATTAATCTCTTCCCCTACATATTAATTCTAAAGGAAGCTTTTATATTAGTAGACTGTTAATTTTCTGTAAAAGAAGCTTTGTGTTAGTGCAGCTTTGACTTCTGCTTGGATTTTGCAAAAGGGTGCCACAGACTTTTCAAATGTAAACAGCAGTCCATATTTGGACCTTTACTGTGATCTTCCAGGATGCTCTTCCTCTTTCTAGAAGGATGATAGAGAGGGGTTTTGGAGTGGGGCTTTTTTGTGTGTTTGTTTTGGCTTGAGGGGTATGTGTGGTGTATTGTGGGGAAACTGTTTGAAAACCCAGTCAGAATAAAATGTTTTTTAACAGAAAATTAATTCCTGTGTCAGGATGGGTGGGAGGTATGTACTTCCAGCTGCAGGAAGTAGTTGGGGTTCCCTTTGGGGATAGGACTCAAATTTCTTTACACGAGGAGAGGAGAATGTGGGGAGCAAGCTGTCCATCTTGTTGCTGCAGCAGTCCTGGTTAGTCAGAGCAGTCAAGGGAGAGGTGCCATCCAAGGCAGTGGTTATTGGTGACAAGGAATCTGCCTGACTGTAACTTGGGGCTCATTCATAAGTTTTCTTTTTGGCTGATACAGTGTTTGTGCTTTCAAGTAAAGGCTTTCTTCCAGAACTAGAGAATGGTGTAGTCAGGTGAGGAAAGAAGCAGAGGCTTCTCAAGATTTGTGTTAAATGTCTTTGTAGTCCCTCATTAAGTCTGGTGGAACATCTTGTACTGATGATGAGAAATGTCCAGATTTGGGCCTTGGGAAAGTGTTTCCTTTTTCTTTAACTGTCTTGCATGGAAAGATTGACAGTTTCAGACTTCTGTTATCTTGCTCTCTTCATTTTAGGGAGATTGAGTCAGGTGAGTAATGTTCTTGTGGTTTTACATATTAATTATTGATTAGGGAAATGGATTGTAGTGTTGCCTTACATTTTGCATAGGAAGTAGGAGCTGTTGTCACTCTTGCTATTAGAAATGTGTGTGTGTGTGGAGATAATCCATTTGGTAAGATGACCCCTTCCAAATACCTGTTACAGGGAAGGAGTAGTGTTTTCTTCTACATGCATTTAATTCACCAAGTCTGTGTGTTTGAATACTAATATGATGGGTGCCTTGGAAGGATCTGTAAGAGCTACAGAAAGCAGTAGAGGACAAATTGCTTTTTATATTGAGTCGAGGTTGAAGGGCTGTGTGTGTCTGAAAATATTCTCAGTTCCTGTATAATTGATTACTGGTGGAGAAGGGGTTACAGCTGCACAGAGGAGAACTTCATCAATGAGACTGTTTGTAGTATTAAACACTACACTCTTCAGAGCCAGACACTTAATAACAAACCAAGCTGTCACTGGGTGCTACACATGCTACTGAGGGAGCTTGAAGGCTGTAATACTGGGAGAACAAAGCTAATGTAAACATCGTTTACAGTTCATGAGGTTAACCTTCTACTTGCTCCAGCTTTCAATGGTTAGTTTCTTTCATGTCTGTGTTTTGTATTGCCTGTTGTGTGTGGAGTTCTGAGCAGCTTGGTTCACAACTTTGCTTTAAGCTTTGCAAGTTGTCTTTTCCTCTGTTGTCTTTGAAAATACTCTATAGTTTTTCTTTAATAGAAGGACTTGAAGTTCTCTTTAATTGTGACTTTGCCATTTTGGCTGAGCTGCTTTTAGCATAGTGCTTAACTAAAGCCTTAAAGAAAATTCACATTTTTGAGTAATTCATTAATATGCCTGTATTGTATGGGGAAGGAGAGAGAGCTTTGTACTGACAGATCAAGGAGAAACTAAATTTCCATTTAGTGTGCTGGAAAGAACTTGGATAAAAATATTGAATTCCAAATATTTTATCCCCAAACTACATCTGATATGGTGATCTTTATGTTGATGGTACTTTATGGCCTCTGGAGTTTTTTTATTTGTTTTTAATTTATAGCTCTTCTTATTCCTCCCTCTTTCTTCTTTTTGGTCATGCTGGAAATATTTGGAACAAAACCAAGTTGTGGGAAAAAACAGATTTATTATATTGTCCAAAGTATCTGTATTCTGCTCAATGGACAGCTGGGATCAGCACAGAAGAAAAGTGTTATATGAAAGACAGCATGGGCAGCTGACTATGTCACTGAGAAATGAGAAGATAATTTTATAGCAAATTTTGTACCAAACTTGGAGCTCTGTCAAGTATGGGATGACAGGCAGCCGACATGGAAATACTCACTTTTCACTCTCATTGAGATCTAAATGCTTCGTGCTTATTTTGCAATGCTTATCTTTTATTTAGTTTTATGGTCCAAATTTGAAAATAAACTATTTGAACAGTTGAGAAAGGAGAGTGTCAGCCTACTTCGGTCTTGACTAAATCATTTTCTCTTTAGCTGCCTTTTCCCTCTCATCTGTCTTTTCCTCCACCCTGGCGCCTTCTTAAGTTTTTGACCATTTCTGGTCCAAGGAATCTGACAAGAGAAATGTTCTGTGGGTTAGTGTCCTTTCCATTAAAAGTTCTGGTAGAAACAGAGCAGACAAGCTGGCCTGTCTGCTGTGTGTTTGTCTGCTTGCCCAAGCTGCTCATCCAGCGGGCCCCTCTAGGGAGCGTGTCCCAGCTCTGGCCAGTGTTGTCTTCCTGTCCTCCATGTGGTGAGTTACTGCCTTTTTTGGCTGTGTTGTTTCCTCCCTTGAATTCCATGAAATGGATACTTCTGAACAACTTAAGATGGAGACTTTTGGAAAGTTCCTGCCACCCCCCCACCCCAGTTTTTTATATAGTGATTATATAGGAGCCTGCAGAGCTCCTGGAGCCTCACTGTATTGTAGTGATGAGCATTTGTTTCTTTTGTTTTTAAAAAGCCAATAAAAATGCACTTTTGTCTATTTCGCCCCTCCCTTTTTAAACACTCTATATATCTGAATGATCTATCATTTTGGAGACAGGAATTGTAAAGGATTTAACCTCAGTGTTGCTCATGTCAATAATTGGAGACTGTTGTATAAATGATGTTGCAGGAGGTTTTCATGGACAAGGACTTACTGCATCTGAATAAATTCTGGTTGCCAAAAAGGAGGAGGATGCATCTTAGTGACTGGAACAGAAGCTGTTCCTGCAGGTTGTTAGAACACAAGGTTTTCTATGTTTCTGCCATTTCGAGCCTGTTTTTGGAGCTGACCTTGACCTTTCCTTTCTTTTTTACTTAATACTTTTAATTCTACCTGGGTGATAAGTGTTTTTACTTACATGGCGATGTTTGAGCAGAAGTTTCACATACTGAGGCTTATTTACCTGTTTTAAATCTAAGTGTTTCAGTGAACTTTCTGCTGTCATAATCTACAATGCTGAAGCAAAAAAGATGCCTGAGGTGAAAAAGGACCTGTTGTCTGCAGTACAGCAGTGTGCTACTTTGGTAGCTGCAGGGAACAGATGTGTTTTTGTTGGGCAAGGTGTTCAGGCATGAAAGCTTTTACCAATCTCTAAAAGCAGATGTGATCTACAGCCCTGATACCGCAGCACTTCCATCTACGGATTTTGACTTGTTTACCCAATTAATTCCTTCAAACTGGAAAAGTAGAAAAAAGAACGTAAGGTACCATCTGCAGCTGCAAAGCTGAAAGAGTAAAAATTGTGTGAAAGGAAAACATTATCATATAAAAAGCACAAGTATTTTTAACTTTGAAGAGAGAGTGATGCTGATAGTGTCCCCAGTTCGTCCAGCTGTGCAGATGTCTTCTCAGAACTTAAACTGTTCTGGTAAGAAATGGAAGTGGTGGCTAAAATAACTCCAGTAGCTGTGTATAAGGAAAAGGTAAGGAAGCTGATGGCAACAAGTACAAACAAACAGTTTCAAGAATGCTAATGAAGATAAAACTGTCTAATCAGTCTGCATAATCTGAGGCTAAAGGACAACTGGCTCCTTTATCAGAAACCAGCCCACTGGTCGTGGGATGGAGGAGCCTGGACTGTAGTTCGCTGGGCTCCACAACAGTGTGGTGGTACATAATGGTAGCAGTCTATGAAAAATTCAATTTCTATTTGTTTTCAGTAGTAACTCTTAAGTGTTTAATCTGATATGCATCCACCTGTTTTGTGAAAAGACTGAGAAGTTATTGAACCTCATAAATATTAACCAACCTGTTATCTTTGGAAAATTGAGTCAGATACAATTTTTATTACTTCAGGCCCATCTTATTAATTAAAACTATTGTTTTAATTAATGTTTTAATTAATTTAATTGTTTTAATTAATTAGTGACACACTTCATGTTTTGCAAGGTAGTTACTTTTAAGCAAAGTAATTTGAATGGTAAATTTAACTCAGACCAGAAAGAAGTGAAGAATTTGATACTGCAGGTGACAAACCACAGTGGCAGCTAGCCTACGAGTGCAGTGAGTTCTTGGTCTCTTGGAGTCTTCAAGGCAAGATTAGATCTGTTTCTGATGGGTTTTTTCTAGTCAAGCTGGCATGTGTGAGATGGATGCAGCAGTTGGTGAGAGGCTCTAGAGGGTGCTATGTGGGAAATTGATGAGTTTATCATGTGAGTCCTTTGGCCTCAAGGTCACTGTGGTTGCAAAAGGTGAAAAATCACAAGCTGTATGGCAGGGAGTGTAATTGAGGAACATTTAGGGGCTGTTTGTCCAATTGTTGAAGTCCTCAAGTCTTTGCTTCTTTTGAATAACACATTTTATTCCTAGCTTAACATTTTGGTACTGGTAATTCATTTTATGTGCTATATAGGTTTTTACTTATTATTCACTTTTAAGATGGTGGATAATTAAGATTGTTCTTATGTCCCACTGGGAGCTGTGCTGCGTTTGTTTCTGCTTCACAGCAACACTTAGCCCATCAAATATTTTTCCTGTTTAATTTTGCCTCTGAGAGCAAGGTTGTTTGGCTTGCAGTGCTGGTGGTATGAATGAATCATAAGGCCCAAGGAGACAAGGGGAGTGAGGTGTGAGGAAGAAAATCACCACCTTTCTTTGGGCACAGAGAAACCACTGTTTTCAACAACAGTGCTGCTTTAAATGCTGATAGTTATGCTATAAGATGACCCAGTACTTCAAAATTACATTTTATGGGTGAACTGAGATGAAAACATAAGTCTTGCAGAGCAGGTTCACTCGGAGGGAAAACCTTTCCTCTGAAAATACATGTCAAGCCAAGCCTCTGCTATTTGAATTTCTAAGTTTTTTCTCTAGCATCTTCTCTGTGAATGTATTCTGTTCCTACAAGTGTTGTTTGATTTAAGGTTGGTGTCAGAGGGGGAAACGTGTAGCTGTGAAACTACTAACATGGAATGAGTTTAATTCCTTTAAGTGACCCATCCATTTTCAGCTTTATTACTGCATGGTCACTGCTTCCCTCAGTGCTGTTAAAATTGGAGCTGGATGGAGGAGAAGCTTTGTGCACAACTTCACCTTCCTCAAAATGAGTAATTTGGAGACTTGACTGGAGGGGTGGCTCTCTCTTCTGTGTTTCCATTTATCCAGCTTACTTGAAGCTGGCTGCATGTTTTTCTTTGCTTGCCTTACCAAACTGCTTCTCCCTTGGGATTTATCCTGTCTCTTGCTTTCTAAAAACTGGTGTGCTTACTGCTTTAACAGCAATCTTCCTCTGCTGCTCACTTTCCCCTTGATTTTGAAGGTGTCCCCAAGGAAAAGTGGCAAGAAATGGAAGTCCTGTCAGCTTTAACATCAACATAATTGCAGTTCACTTCTGTAGCTTAAACCACAATCGTCTTTAGCTGCAGACACCTTGGGGAGAGTAGGGGAAGGAAAGAAGGAGTGAGGTGGAGGCAGGCTGCTATCTGTGGAGAGTTACGACTGTCTTTCAGGCTGGCTGTTGCCCACAGTAGACCTGCTGGACTGAAGGCTGTGCTGTCTGGCTGAAGTAAAGAAGATCCAGCCCCAGGGCTGGTGAGGATTGTGCACGAAGAGGATACACTGATTTCCCATGCATTGAGAAAATGATCTAATGAGACCCCAATTGATGAAAAACTAAGTGTGCTAGAAGTGGTCTGAAGATGGGGTAGAGATAAACTTTTGAAAAAATTGAAGTTAGGTCTTGCCTCCGAGTTCCTCTCTTCTGCTGCTGTCTGGGGACAGAATCATTGTAGCTTGTGGGATTGTCTTGCAGAGGTAATGCATGGACCCTTTGCTACTGATTCAGCTTCAGCCAGAAATCCTGGCACTGGCTGCACAAGAGGGACTGCATATTAGTATTTGAGTGTTTGGTATGCATGGTTAATTCAGCAGATTGGAGGAATAACCTGAGCTGACTCCTGTAGCAATAGGGTGGTTCATACGTTGCTTTGCAGTCCTAGAGTAAGGAAAGTCTGTGATTCAACTTGACCTGTCTGTACTTCTGTAGTCAGCTCCCTGGCTCAGAGGGATTGCAGGAAAGAGAAGTAAATCTCTTCTGGATGAATTTGTCAAGTGCTTTTACTTTTTTAGGATTTGGAAAGCAAACAGATGACGTCTGGAGAATGAGCTTCGCTGGCGGAACTTCTCCTGTATGCTCTGCTCTCAAATGTGTCCTAACTGTGGATGAAAGCACTGGCCATTTGTAAAGGTGCTGCATATAACTGCCTTGGCAAGGACAGGCCATACAGCAGATAATTTGGACAGTGAACCTTGAGCCACTGTGACAATGAGCTGCTGAGGGAGTTAATTTGCATTTGTTAAAACCCAAATAAACTGCTGCCCTCAACTAGGACTGGTAAAAGCAATACAGATTTGATTGCATTCTACTCTGGCAATCTCTAAACGATAGTAGATGCAGAACCCATGAAATTGTAAACTGAAGTTTTTGGGTTTGTGTGTGGTGTTGTTTTTTAAATAGCTTTGTGATGATTGTTTTTCTATTGAGTAATTTTTTTAACTGGAGAACTCTGTTTGTTTACAAATAAAAAAGTGTAGATGGGGAATGCTTTCAGTGAGAAAAGGGGTTGTGAAGATTAGTGTGTCTGATTTATTTGGCTGGTTTTTTTTTCTTGTTGAACTGATTGCAGTGATGAGATGACAAATGGGTGACCAGTCTTACCAGTGTTAGAGGATTTGTGATCTTGGAAAAACTAGCTACACTTTGCACCACAGCTCTTTGAGAAGGGTGACTGTTAAATAGTCATTTGAAAAGCTGGGGGAGCTTAACTCTGTTGGGATATTTGGTATGGAAAGTGGAAAGATTTAGAGTTTTTCCTTCCTGGTGAAAATACAGATTATTTACAATGAAGTGACGTTCATATGTTTTTCTGTGGTAACTTTTTTTAGCTTGGAAACTCAAATGTTGCAATTCCATGGCTTTGTGGAACTGCCAGCTCAGTCTGTCCCTCTGCTCAGCCAGCACTGGGACTGTCCAGTTGCTGGCTGGTACAGAGAAACCAATCAGTTATAAACATAAAGATCCTTTTAAATACACTTGGTTCAGTGTGTCCTTAAGAACCAGCTTAACTAATTGCATTGTAAATCTCAGCAAGAGGAGTCAGAAGTCCAGCTTTGGCAGATGATCTTTACTTTTTTTTGCTTGAGCAGCTTAGAGATGACTCAGTTGCCCAAATGTAGGCATCCAGAGCTGCTCAAAAATGTTACAGTATTCAAGACCCTGTGGGGGGACTAATTGATATGATGTAGGATATAGGGTAATCCTGTTCTTCTCTGTAGGTGTGGCAGGAGACAACATGAGGGATACATCAATATTAAAGGGAGCTATAGGTACCTATGATCAGGCATCTCAATTCCATCCTAAACCTCCTTGGCTTTTCCCAGTTGTGTATATCCCTCGTTTTTCTTCTATTCCATTTGATAGTACATGACTGTGATGTCCTTCAGGGATCTATATTGTAGATTTATATATCTATATTGTAATTTAAATATCCTTATTAGTGGATGTAGTGGGATTGAGTGCACCCTTGGCAAGTTTGCAGGTGGCACTAAGCTGAGTGGAACTGTTGATGCACCGGAGGGAAGGGGGGCCATCCAGAGGGACCTTGACAGGCTTGAGAAGTGGGCCCATGTTCAACAAGGCCAAGTGTGAGGTCCTGCACCTGATCAAGAAAATCATCAGTATCCATACAGGCTTGGTAAAAATGGATTGAGAGCAGTCTTGCAGATTAGGACTTGGAGGTGCTGGTGGATGAGAGGCTGGACATGAGCTGGCAGTGTGCACTCAGAGCCTGGAAACCCAGTTGTATCTTGGGCTACCATCAAAGCAGGGTGGCCAGCAGGGTGAGGGAAGGGGTTTTCTCCCTGCTGTTCTTGTGAGATCCCACCTGGAGTGCTGCATCCAGCTCTGGGGTCCCCAAAAAATGAAGGAAATGGATCTGTTAGACTGGATCTGGAAGAGGGCTGTGGAAGTGATCTGAGACTTCTGCAAGGAAAGGCTGAGAGCTCAGATAGCTCAGCCCAGAGGAGAGAAGGTTCTGAGGAGACCTTATGTTGGCCTTTCAGTACTTAAATGGGGCTTATAAGAAAGGTGGAGACTTTTTACCAGGGCTTGTAGTGTCATAGGACAAGGCTTTAAACTAAAGCAGGTAGAATGATTTTTAGATAGAAAGAAGAAATTACTTTGTATGAGAATTAGTATTGTGAACCACTGGAACAGGTTGCTCAAAGAAATTGTGGGTGTCCCATCCCTGGAAGTGTTCAAGGCCAAGTTAGATTGAGCTCTGAGCAACCTGATCTGTGTGAAAGATGTCCCTGACCACAGCAGGGATATTAGAACTAGATGATCTTTAAATGTCTTTCAACCCAAATCATTCTATGATTCTGTGTTACTGATGAATGAAATGCTGAGTTGCTCTTCCAGTAGCCTAGGCTGAATTTTGTTTCTAAATCCATGAGAGTATTTATGAAGTTCTGCTCTCATTTTCAGCTTTATAGCTTCTGCTCCTCCTGTAGTGGTCTTCAACTCTGCCTTTGTTCATTCCTTGATGTTTGTAGAGCTATAATCTTGTGTATCTTTCTAAAAATACATGCTAAACTGTTATGTTTTGCTTGCCCTGTTGTATGACTGCATCAATAAAAGTCCTTTGCTAAAGAGCGTGTCTAGATTTGCAATGCACAGTAAAATCTCCTTGTATAATAATGTAATTCTCATGAGTGCTGTACACTGTCTCCCACTAAAATTGTTGGATTGCTTTCTTCTCTCCAAGAGTTTGAGTTATAGTTGCTTTTGAATTTTGCATTTTTCTTCTATCCCTCTGCATAGTTTCTCAGTAATTTTCTTCTGGCATTTTTGAGTGGCTCATGTAATACATCCTTGACAGGAACACTTTACCAGGACAGATGAAAGACATTGTAATGAAAATAACATTTTCTGGTAACAGCTGCTGCCATCCTGAATGTGTTACTCCCTCAGCAGTGAGCATATGGATTCATGGGACCTACAGTCACCCAAGACAAAAATCTTTCCAGCTTTGGGAAGTTCTTCATAGGACAAAAGAGCTCTGCAGGTAACTGTTCTTGTCCCAGGTCTATCCATCACTGAAGACACAAAAAATAGAAACTTGAACCCTATAAACACAGGTTGATACCACATTTTCAGACTATCCTACTTGACCTTCAGGAGTTTGATTTTATTTCTCTAGAAGGTGATGCTAAATTTTGTAGGATGCTGAAATATTAGGCTTTACTTTATTCCCTTTATTTTGAAACTGTATACTGTGCAAGCTGATTTAGGTCTTTAAAAGTTTGCTTTGACATCTATGTCTCTGAATGCCAAGTACTTTCTCTTGAGCCAGAAAATTACAGGGCCAAGAGATATTTTTCTCATTGAGATGCACCTTGTCAAAACAAAATTTTCAGGGTTGGGAAAACTGGTTATTTTCAAAGCACAAATGAAAGATCCCAGGATGGACCTGGAGTGTTTGGTGCTGGAATGGAAGCCCTTGTGGTTAGGGCTGAACTGCCTGCCTGCTCAGACAGTTCATGTATTTGGAATGATTGGTGGAACAATCAGCTGAACTGGGAGAAGTTCAAGAAATAGGAGTTTGCCTCAAATCAGTTTTGGTTTTGTTCTTTAAAATGGCTTATCTGTGATTCTGTGCAGAAGCATTCTGCATATCTAGACCTTTGGGAGATGCCTGTGCTTATTCTTTTTGCCTGAATCTAGTAAGAACAGATCTTAAGAATGGAGGGGGTGGGAGATGGGGGATGGGATGGTGGTGATAAGTGCCCTTATAGGTGCTATTATGGGCTGCTGTATGATTGAGCCCAGCCTAACCTTCCTTTCTTCCTTAGCTGGTGCAGGTATATAAACGGGAAAAGAAAAAGGCAGGAAGGCCAGGATGGGGCACTGTGTGGTGTGGTGGTCTTCTTCAGCTGAGAGAGAGGAATGCTGAGATTCAGCCACTGGTTTAAAACAAGCAAAAAGAACAACAGCAACAACACCACTAAAAGAGAAAGAAATCTGGGCTAAGCAGATCTGAAGAGGCAGACAGAGGAATGTCTTTTCTGTGTGTTGATCATATGTGTCTAATGAGTGCTTCCTCTTGCAGCTGTGAGTTCAAAAGCTTGATGTCATGGAACTAGAAGTCAGTGACAGAACAGAGGGCTTTCCATGCCTGGACAGATGGTGAAACACTGTTCTCAAGATTTGCCTTTATTGAAGTCCTGAGACTTTTTGTTTTTCTTCAAGGACTTAAAAGTACTAAGCTGCTGCAGCCTAGGGGCAAGAACAGCTGGCAGGTGTCACCAGGGAGTTTCTCCCTGAATGCAGTAGCTCCTTTTGAGGGAACTCTTTTTTTTTGCTTTTCAGTAGCAAGGAGGATGCTGAAAGATTTCTTTTTCTGACGGTCCTGAGCTTCTGAAATAATTGGTTCATTAGTAACTAAGGAACCAGAAGCATTTACAGGAAAAGCTCCTAGAAGCTGGCTTCCCTCTCAAAGATAAGTTGTTTTGATCCTGTTTGTTTTTTCTGAAGGATGAGGAATTTGTACAGAGTGATCCAGCCACTGATGAAATATTTTGTAAAATATGAGTTGGGAAGCATAATTAATATTATATCATCTGATCAGTCAAGCAGCCCTACAGAAGGGACTGAGAGTAATGACTTTATCTCAGAGGGTCACTTAGTGTTGCATAATGTCAAATGACTACATTAAACTTGATACTGGGCAACGTAATGTGGGAAGAGAATGTGATAAATACAGAAATCTAGGGAATGTCAGTCCTGAAGTATGATCTAATTTATCATCTCTTTGAAGGGGTACCTTTAATGATACTTCTTTTGAATTATCTTTAGTAGAGACATCATTTTTTGATTTACCTTTTCCTGCTTTGACATAGCTTCAGTTCTTAAAGGAGAGTAACTGGACTGTGAGATGTTGCACATAATGGATTTAGATTAACTTCTTATGCAGAAGTTGAACTAAGTAGTTACAAAATTGGGTTGAATATCATCTCTTTGGGAGAGTGAGGGTTGAGCAATAAAGCCTTCTCCCACACTAACACACTTCCAGAATGCTTCTTGAAGATGCAAAGACATTGTACTTGAAGGACTGATCCTCAACGGGATTGTTTTATCATGGGGTGAACAGTGAGTCAAAGGACTCTGGTAATACCAAGTTCAGTATAGTACATTTCAGTAAAGCTTTGGATACTGTCTCTCATGGGATCCTTCTGGACAAAATGTCTAGCACACAATTGGATAAACACATCGTATAATGGGTAAGCAACTGGTTCATGGGTCAGGCATAAAGGGTTACAGGGAATGGGCTGGCATCCAACTGGAGACCTGGCACTAGTAGGTTCTGCAGGGTTTTATCTTAGACTCTTCAACAACTTCAAAAACAACTTGGATGCAGGACTGGAAGGGATACTGAGCAAGTTTGCAGACAGTACAGTACGAAACTGGGAGGAGCTGTTGACTCACTTGAAGTCAGAGAGGCCCTGCAGAGAGACCTCGACAAACCAGAGGGCTGGGCAATCACCAACCATGTGTAGTTCAACAAGGGAAAGTGCTGGATTCTGCACCTGGAATGGGGAAACCCTGGATGTAGGGACAGACTGGGGAATGAGATGCTGGAAAGCAGTGGCACAGAGAGGAACCTGGGGCTCCTGGTTGACAGCAAGCTGAAGAGGAGTGAGGAGTGCAGCCAGGAGGGCCAAGCATGTCCTGAGAGCATCAGGCACAGCATTGCTGGCCAGACCAGGGTGGGGATTGTCCAACTCTGCTCTGGTGTATTGATGAAAACCTATGGTTTATGTTACCTAAGGGATGGTTTGTTAAGATTTGTATTGTACCAGAAAAAATGTTACGAGTCAGAACAAGCAAAAGGCTTGTAATGTATGATCTTCACTTATCTTGAACTTAGCTGCTGTGCTGATCCTGAGCAGAATAGCCTTGAAATAATGTCTTCCTTTGGACTTTGCAAAAAAAGGGCTGTGAAGTTTAAAAGTAACTCACTAGTGCCCTTCTGTGCTAAAGGCAGTACATATAATCTGAATCCTCCTCTCGTGAGGTTGATATCCCAGCATTACTATCCAAGGGAAGAATACCAAGGCTGTGCCAAATTGTTGTTCAATGCCAGGTTCCTTAGTTTTTGCTTTTGAAGATTAAGATTAGCAATTTGGAGGTTGCAGTGGTTGTAATGTTACGTGTGAGCCTTCAGCAGCAAGTTAAAGTCTTGCTTGTTATACAGAAATATTAAAAACATGAAAAAGTTGTAGCGTAAGTGGTCCAGTTTAAAAACAGACAAGCAAAGACAAAAAAAAAAATAATGCAAGGAGGAATTTCTCATTCTGTTGCATGTGAGACCTTATATGTGGTGGTGGGAGAAGAGAGAAGGTAAACCCAGGGATCGCCAGTTGCCTCTGAAGCACTGAGAACTCTCCTTTCCACTTTAATTACATTTCATGCTACATTTTGTCTGGAGGCTTTATACCCTGTGTGCTCAGATTTCACTGTATTAGAATATTGCTTTTGTGGCATTGATCACCTTGGATCTGTGTGGATGCTGCTTTTTGTTTCAGCAGGAATAGTTTCAAAGATGTTGAAAAGTGATTAAAATGGCTACTTTTACAGTATGACCTGTGAAGACAAATGATGGCTACAGAAAGGGGCTTTCCTATGAAGGTGATAAGGATTTGTAAAGAATTCTGACTTCAGACTGTTAAATGTGCTAATTTGGAGTGTGCTCACTAGAGATTAATTGCACTAATTGTATGCATACACTGAGAGGCTCCAGTCTGTCCTCTTGACTGTCCTATTTTTTCTCCCTTTGTTTCATGCTCCTTAGGCTGTATCATCACTCAGCTCCTTAATGTCTTTCATCCATTCATGCCTTTTAGCTTCTCCACCTTAACCAGTCAGCTGTGCTTCTGTCTTCTCCTCTGCTATCCTTCTGTGATATATTTTCACCACACATAACTACTGCTGTTTTTCCACCCATGGTTAAATGTAACAGGAAAAAATAACCCCAAGTAAACCCACAACTTCATGCTCTCAGCAATGAAAACAGTTCTGAGTTTAACAGAGCTATGCCTTTTTCATTTGCTCCAAATTTTAGGTACTGACCCAGGAACCATGGCCTTGTATACTTTCATTTAGTGCTTTGTTGCAGAAGGCTCTAAATAACTTTTCAAGAAAATACAGTATTTCCAGAACTCATATTTCCATAACTACTGATATGGTGAATCTGTGGCACTGTATAACTTCTGATTCTTGGTCATGTGGACCATAAGCTCTGAAAAATAGAAAGTAGCATATGCTAAAATCAAGTTGAAGTCAATTTGTCAGATAACAAACCACAGTATTTAGCTGAATGACAGTGAACTGTTGCACAGAGAGAACCAATTATGTAGTATTAGTCTTATTTATATTAGATTGTCTTATTGCAACTAACTATAGATAATAGAAAACTGTCTACCAAATAAGTGATCTCCACAGAAAAGTGTGTCTAAATATTTCACTTTTATAGTTTGCTAGTCTCCTTCTTAGAGTTGTTTTCTCACATTATGAAAAAACAGTATTAGTAGAAAGCTTTTACTTTCTCATTAAATTATGGAATAGAGGCTTGCTTTTAAGCTCTAGTTAAAGCTAGTTGTTCCTGCATTCATGAAGGCAAGAGATGAAAACTTGATTTTGAAAAATTCCTTTAAAGCTCCCTGACTCCAAAAGAGTTACATTTCTTAGTGGAAGCAGCTTTTAAGATATTGTCAGGATATTTTAAAAGGTAGAGTCTTGTTTTTAAATGAAACTCTATATGCATCTGTATCTTGTAATGATTTTAAAAGCTAAGTTTGGATTAACTTGATGTAGTCATCAACATGCTTGATCAATAGTTACTTTTTGGGAAGATGTGTGTTGTTTAGTACCTTCTTAAATTATTCTGAATTTTAATTTAAGTATTCAGCCTGAAAATGTTCCTTTTAATTCCTTTATTAGAGTGTTAACCTGGTGATAAGAGGATAGTGAAGCAGTCTTGTGTAACTTCAAATAACCAGCCTTGTACAATGAAGACCTTTAAATTATTCTCTGATTCTAAAAGATATTTAACCTAAAAGTCACTTTGTAAAGATGCCTGAGAAAAACTTAAATGTGAAAACTGATTGTCTCCCTCTATTCAGGTCATCTGTTGTTATTCAGCCTACATGGATGTGTAAGTGGTGGTTTAGTTACTGATTATCTGTTTCCCTATACACACCTGTAGATCTAATTAAGGTGATGTTTTCTTTCCCCTTCAGGTATGTTGAGTATAGATCACTATGCTACAGGTTTGTTTTTCCATTCAGTAGAATCCATTTGTTTTACAATAGACAGACTTTGCAGCATTTATTGGCATAGATAAGGTGATTTAAATCAGGCAAACAGGGTCAGAGTTTCCAAGATCCACAGGGTTGTGCTTGTTTTGACTTCAGGGGGAGCTGACTAAATTCTTCTAAAATTATGGCCATGAGGCCCTAGCTACAAGTTATGGGTACTTACTCTTGAAACACAGCACAGGTATTTACTAAATGCTGTATTTTTCATTACATATGCAAGACCATATTTATAATTACATGTACTGGGTTAATCCAGGCAGAAGCATTGTGCATATGGTGCTTGTTTTATTTAATTTCAAATGGGTTTTTAATTGGAAGGATTTAAAAGAAGATGACTTGAGAGGTCTTTTCTGTTCTTTTATACCAAGGTGATTGCCCTGATGTCTAAATTTTAGTTGTATCAGTTGCAGTGGACAGAATTCAATTTGACTTTCCTGAAATGCAGTAGGGTTTTAAAATTACTTCTTCATTTTAAAATTATTCTTCCCATACTCTGGTTTTATTCTAACCATCTGGAAAAGGTTTAGAAGCACAAGTGGAAAATAAAAATTAGCAATTGAAACTGGGAGGGTAAAACTGCAAGGATTATTTACCCTCATGCTTCACTAAATAAACTGATTGGCATCTGGGATTAAATGAACTTCCTTCCACTCAGCAGCATTGGTGTGTTGTACCATTAGGTTCATGCTTTTGATTGTATGTCTGAGACATCCACGGGGCCTTCTCTGGAAAAAGAAGGATGAGTTACTTGCATTGTTAATCACTTACAGCCTCCTAATCCGGATATTTAAACTTGGTTTATACAAACACAAAGAGGGGGGAGAAGGAGTAATGTCTCTACTCAAATGCAGTGAGTAAAGCTGGATCTCTGTGAGCCAGGTAGGACATCTGCTAGGGTTCAGTGAGCAGCCAGCTCTGAGTTAGCTGCTCACTCTAATAACAGCTAATTTCCTTTGTCCTCAGACCAAGTTTGTACATGCTTTTCCCCTGCCCTGTTGCTACCTGGGTTAGCTGATGGTGGAACCTACAGTCTGTCAAAATCTGCAAAAAGGAGGCTCCACATCTTTCTGCATTTGCAGGAAAAATATGCAGGGAAAAGCTGTTCATCAAAGGAAAAAAAAAAAAAAGGCTGGAAAAGCTTTCATCCACATTTTGGAAGAATACTTGAGGAACATCTGCTACATACAGTGAATAAGCTTGTTTTCATTTATGGGAAAGCAGAAATACTGCTGTTGGAAAAAACCCTCTGCTAATAAAGGACTTACTGCTGTCCCTGGCTTTTCATGAGGTAATAAATCACACAACTGGGGCATGTTCAGGAGAGCAGGGCTATCTCAGTGTGGGTTTCAGTGAGGGCACGGTATAGTTTGTGGAGTTTTTTTTCCTTGTGGTGCAAATAAAAGGTGATTTTTTTTTTTTTTTGGTTGAAATTAGGCAAATACATAGCATCATCTTCTGCCCTTTGTGATAAGCAGTGCTGTTCTGGCTTTTTGTAGTCATTTTCACACTCACTCATTTTGCATGAAGAACCCTACAGTTTAAATCCTTGCAATGTCTGAGACTTGTGATTTCTCTTTCAGAGTTCAGATGGGTCCCTCTCTGAGGTTGTACAGAAATGGAAGGAGTATCAGCTCCAGTGCCAGAAATACTTGTATGAGACACCCCCCATTGTGGCAGGTAAGCTAATTTGGTAGGGATAGGATGTATTAATTTTTAAAATGCATTATAACAGTAGCAAGGGACTGATTATGAACTTGAAAATACTTCTTTCTGGTTCATTGCTTCTTTATCTCATTTGCTCCTGCCTGCTCTCTGTGGGGCTCTTCCCTCTGCTGGGGGAAGCATTTTATGGAGCAATTTCATTGTAAAGATGTTTGTCCTTAGGTCCAGAGTGTTATGCAGTGGCAAGTGGTAGCTCTGCCATATCAAACAGCCACTAATATAATAGACCTGAAACTTCTTTAGGTGTCAAGGTGTTAGGAAATCTGGGACCATGCTGTTCACATTGAACTAGGAGTTTGTGGGTTGTAAAGTTGGTATAAGCTATTCTGAGCCTTGTAAAATGCTGAAATGGCTTTGGAAAAAGCAGGAAGTGACTTAAGGAGAATATAGCTTGTCTTAGTGTTTGAGCTGCTGTAATATGCTGAGAGCATCTGTGATGTGCCAGCATTGTGGTGTTTAGAGGACAAGTGGTGACGTGTCAATAATGCTCACAGTTGGACACCATGCAGCCTCTCCTCTGCTTCAGTGCTTTTGTGACACGCTGAAGATGTCTGAAGGTGTGCCTGTGAGGAATTATTTCTAAACTGTTAATATTCCTTGTCTCAACTACATTATTATGTCAGAGTGAGAGCAGGAGCTGATGACAATGGCAGGGACACATTCATCTCCCTCTGCTGCATTATTCTGTTGAGCAGTTGAGTGCTGCCCTCTAAGAATGACAGTTTAATGAATCTGAAGTAGAAGTATTCTCATGTTGATTAAGCTGTAATGCAAAGTTATGGTTGTGTGTGGGTATTTCATTGGTGGACCTATATATTAGGGTAGACTTTCCAACTGCATGAATTTGAACCATTCTGAGGAATTATTATCTTTAGTGTTCATAGCAAAAATGATTTTAAATTAAACTGTGACAAGTAAGGCTGTGAAAAAGATAGATAAATTAACACTTATCCATTACTTCCTTGTCTGTTGAGTCAGTGTGAGACCCTAATCTGTTCCTTAGTTCCTCCCTGAAACAATGGTTTCCTGTGTGAAGGTAAACTCACTCTTTTGGATAAAAAAGTGTTGTATAATTCCACATCAGAGCTTAAATGCACGTGTCTGTATTTCCTATTATATTCTGCTCTTCAGTCATTTCCTTCTTGCTGTATTAGTGCAAGGCAGTGGCATGAGCCTCCCTTCTCTCCCTCTGCAGAAGGCAAGTTCTGCAACAGAACATTTGATGATTATGCCTGCTGGCCAGATGGACTGCCTGGCACCTACGTGAATGTCAGCTGCCCCTGGTATCTTCCCTGGGCTAATGCAGGTAAGAGCCTTTCTTTATAGGCACAGCTTTAAACCAGTCCTGTTTTCCTTGCCCAGTCTTAGCAAGGACAAGATTGGCTTAAGTATCTGTGAGTGCAGTCAATTCTCTGTAACATAAAAGTAGGGACTGATACTACTATGATACATTCTTGATCCCTGTTTAGCAGGGGAAGATGAAAATGAGAGAACAGACTTCTTAAAGGTTGTGTTTAGTTTGGATAGTTTTTGATCTCATCTGGTTTTGCTGCTTGGATAGTGGTGACTGTTAATAACTTAGCCTTCAGCAAGCACGCAGAGCTGTCTAACAATGATAATGGGTTAGTTGGAAAGCTGAAATAAAAGTAACAAAGGCAACTGGTACATCATCCTGTAGGAAATAGAGATGGAAAAGTCTAAAGTGAAAGTGTTTTGTGCTGGTCCTGAGATAAACTTATTTCTCAGAACTCTTTGCAACCACTGAAAATGCCTTCATCTCACAGACTTCTATGAAGGACTGAATGGCACCTTTAGATTTTACAGCCTTATGTACATGTACACTTGAAGGCAAGGTGTATTAGATCATTTAGTCTAGTGTTCTGTCTTTCAAACCAGTGACTTGTACAGCTTGTACTTTGTGAAGACCTTTCTATGCTTCGAAGTCTAAATGAAACAGTTTATTAGCCAGCTCCGGTGGAGTGGGGAATTGGCTTTGGCCTCTGTTAAAGGACAGAGGATATTAGTTAATGAGGATATATAGTTCTGATTGATGGATGCAAAGTGTATGGTGTAAGTATGGAGGACATGTTGTGTTGGAATGGAGGGATATCAGGAATGATGAAGAGAAGGGATGGGATATCAGAGATTACTTAAACATATTGTGTAATGTGGGACCTGGGCTTAATACAAATAGCACGAAATAAGGGCTGGAGATGATCTTGGGTCTGGCTGAGTTTGAGATGATTTTCTTCACAATAGCCCTTGCTCAATGTCAAAGCACTTGCTTCAAGCCCTGCCTGCCTGAGGCCAGCGAGCCTGGGGTCTGCTTGAAGTTGGGAGGGGACATCAGTGGGGCAGCTGATGTGATCTGATTAAAGGGATGTTCTGCTCTGTGATGTGGTTGGCAGTAAAGCTCAGAGAAAGGGGCAAGAAGAGGGAGAAGTGAGTAGAGGCATTCATGATGGTGTCTTCCCGCCTAATGGTTGTCCATGCTGAGGCCCTGCTTTCCAAGAAGTGACTGAATGTCTTCCTGCAAATGGGAGGCAATAAATAAATTCCTTATTTTGATTTTCTTGCATGTGCAGCTTTTGCTTTACTTATTAAACTGTCATTATCTTGAAGGGTCGGTGGTGTATGTGTAAATCCCCACACTTAAATCAAAATGTCACCACAGCACTGACAAAGGTTGAAACTACACCCCTGGGCCCTTCACTGCTTTACAACCACAAAGGATTCCCTGTAGTTGTTTCCCTCTGTGGTAACATCCAGTCCTAGTTCCCATTACTTCTCCTGGTTACTTATTTATCTTGACCAGCAAGATATTGCATCTTAGTTTTTCTCCCCCATTCTGAGGAGGGAAAGCAGCCAGGGTGTGTTTGGCAGCCCACGAGCCTACCACCTTGTCCACCAAGGAAGCCGAGGGGCTGTGAAGAAGTCTCTGCCCTGGTGCCTGCAGCATCTCCTCACCTCCATCTTCTCTGAGCTGAGTGCTCTGCACAGGGCTGTTTCTCACACTTTTTTCCTCACTCCTCACTGCCAGGCAATGTTTGTTTCTTTCTTGCATGCAGTTGTTTCCCTGAGGTGCCATGGCCTAGTTGATAAGGTGGTGTTAGTTCATACGTTGGACTCAGTGATCTCAAAGGTCTTTTCCAACCTCGGCTGAGGGGCTCAGCTGTGCCCTGCAGTGGATCTTTGGAACCAGTTGTGTCCAGCATGGGACAGCTTTAGCCTCTCCTTGCAGAGGCCACCCTTGGTTACATCTCCAGCCTTGCCTGCTTTCTTAAGCGACTTCAGAAGTTAAGATGCTGTTTGCTAATCCTCCTCAGGATTAGGAATGGATAAACAGGCTTTTTCAGGTGTATGAAATAAATATTTACCTCATAATTTACATAAAATCACTGGATATGGCAGGATTTTTTCCAATAATGTTCTTCTGTGGGGATACCTAAAACTCTTTGCAGACTTTAACTTCTGTCCTCTAAGCCTGTTTATTTTCAGTCTTTAAGACCCTGGACTTTCAACTGCTCTTGAAACCACTGCAGGAAAAAGCCACTGTTTAATGCAATACTGCAGATTAATAAATTACTTGAATGTGCAATGTCTTTCATACTTTTGGAAATAAGTTTTTTTAAAAATTAATTATCCTGAAAACGGTGTTTGTTTCAGTGAGAAGAGCAGCATTTTGTAAACTCCTTGCTTGGGAGAATTGCAAAACACTTCAGAAAATCATTAAACCCTTGGATTTGTTCCTTTGTTGAGCAAATTGTGCATATACCTCAACCTCTGTTTTATCAGCAAGGAATAAAAATGGGACAAGGAGGCCTTTCAGTGTCCAATATAAAACAAGAAGTTTGTATCTCTGCCAGGCATGCAATTTAGGAGCCTGAATTACCATCACCTGACGAGATTCCATGGCATCTTGTGGAGTCATGTTCAAAGTGAATGCTAATGAGCTGCTGTGATGAAGAGGTAATGTCTTAGTAATAGAAGATCTAGAGCAATAAAAAATTGAACAACCTCTGATTTAGAGTAGTCACTAAAGGATGTTTATTACTTGTTCTTGCTTAGCCTCCTACTTGGAACTTGAAATAGGTTCTAGCAGTGCAGGACTTCCATCCCATCTCCTGGAAATGGAGAGGAGGAAAAGGTGAGATGTTGTTTGGGAAGTACCTTCAAAACATGTTCGGGGAAAGTCATCAAGTATGAAGTGCTTCAGCTAGGCATACTCAAATACTTAAGACTGCTGCTCCCTTGACTAGGAGTCAGGTTTTCAAGTTTGTAGAAAGCTTGCTGGGGTATACCCCCAGAAATCCCCTGGGAATTGAATTGAGTCACTTGAAACCAAATGTTGCTTATCATGGAGTACTGAAATGGAGGAAGCATTGAGTCTGAGTCTCTTCATGAGTTAACTACTTCAGTATAAAAATGTAGAAGAGCTGTAAGCAGGGAAAGGTGATCCAGAAAGCATAGGCTAGTCATTAAAGGATAGCATTGGGACAGCCATAGCCCACACAGAATCTTGTCAAGTGAGATGAAGAGTAACAAAAAGGGCTTCTAAACAGATATGAGAAAGAAATATGGATCCACTGCTGAGTGCAAGAGGAGAATCTTGGCAAAGGATGGGGAAATGACTGAAGTTAAGGCCATGCCTTTTTCATGGCCTTTACTGGTAAAACTCACTTTCAGCAATCTGAGGCCACTGTGATCAGTGATAAAGTTGGAAGCAATGAAGACTTACTCTAACTGGATGAGGATCAGAATATGGAAGACTTTCATGTGGTATACCCAAGTCCACAGCAGTTGGTAGGCTGTACTGATGAGTGGTGAATGAGCTGATTAATACTGATGTGAGGTCACTTTTGGGTATCTTTGAAAGGTCATGGCAATTGAGGGAGATTCCTGCAGTTGTCACCACTATCTTCAAGAAGTGCAAGGGGGCAAATCTGGGGAATTACAGGTGATTGGCCTTTTGTCAGTCCCAGGCAAGTAAGGGAACAAATAATCCTGGGAATGGTTTCCTAGCACTTAGAGGACAAGAAGGTGATTAGGAGTAGTCAACATGGTTTTATGAAGGTGAAATCATGCATGATGAACCTGATAAGAGGACTAGCCTGGTGGCTAAGGAAAGAGCAATGGAGGTGTTTATCTTGACTTTAGTAAGACTTTTGTGGCAGACTCCCATAACATCCTCCTTGACAAACTGATGAAGTGCGAATTAGACAAAAGGCTGAAAAAATGGACTGACAGGAATCCTGTGAGTTTCTGCCCCTGAGGAGGAATAGTTGAGTGTATCAGTGCTGACTGTCTGGAAAGCAACTTTGCAGAAAAGGCCTTGGAGGTACTGGTGGACACCAAGCTCAGGATGAGCAGCAGTGTGCCCTTGAGGCAAAGGGCACCAGTGGGTTCCTGGGTTGTATTAGGAAAGCATTAGTGGCAGTTCAAAAGGATGATCCTCTCCCTCTACTCTGGAGGGTGATACATCTGGAGTGCATTGCCCATTTCTGGGCTCCCCAGTATGAGAGAGAGAGACATGGAATTACTTCAGCAGGTCCAGCAAATGACTGTGAAATTTATTGAGGAATGGGAGTGCCTCTCTTATGAGGTGAGACTGAGAAAGCTGGTGTTCTTCTGCCTGGAGAAGAGAAACCTCAGGGAAAATCTTATCAATGTGTATGCTCACATACTGAAATACAGAAAATTTCCTTTAAATGTAATTATTTTATGGTGAGGTTTGTCAAATACCTAGGACAAGTGACCCAGAGAGGTTGTGGAGTCTCTCTCCTTGAAGAAGACGATCATACCCTGACCAGACATGTGCCTGAGCAACTTGCTCTAGTTCCTCGCTGTATTAGGAAATATCCAGTCTCATTCCAGTGTTGACTGATTTGTGATTCTCTGTTTCTGTTTGTTTGTTTGTTTTTTATAAGGTAAGTTTTGGTAACCAGTGATTGTCAGATGCTACAAATTTCTGTTGGTGTCAGCCAGAATACAAGAGAAGAATTTGCATGGTAAATGTTTGGAAAGCTGGAGCATTCCTTGGGGAATCTGGGTTTTGCAAACTATGCTTTAATAGCTTTTGCTGTTTGTGTACCACCCTTATCCTGGTAGCTGTCAGTCTTGAGCCTGCCCTTCTGCAAATCTCAGCAGCAGATGTGGCGCAGCAGGTTGCCTAGCAGAGTGGCAAGCTGAAAATGGTATGAGGAACTTTTTGTGCTCAGCAGGTATGTGAGTAGTCCAACTGCACATGATGGCAGTTCTTGTCCCTACGTGATGCCACAGAACTGCTCCCTAAGGTGTGACATCCTGCTTGTTGCTTTAATTTGGCAGCTTCTGAATCCTTGTCTGCATTGTGGGCATGGTTCAGCAGAAGTGCTTTCTCCAGTTCTTTGGATTGAGCATTTATCTCAAGAGCAACTGCCGGGAGATAGGAATCTGTTCATTGAGAAACTTGAGAGTTAATCTGGTGTCCAGTGCTGTGTGCCTGTTCAGACTTGTGTGTATACAGAGACTTTTTCAGCCTTATGCCAGACAAATCCGTGCAGGGTGGGATTACAGGTGTTTTCTGCTAAGGAATGTGTGCATTTGCAAGATTTTTCCTTACAAGATCACTTCCCTTGTGATTGCAATGTTTGTCTTCAACCCTTTCTGAAAATGCTGCTTGCAAAGGCAGCCTATAAAGTACAGCAGAGACAATCAATACTGTCCCACTCGTGTCAGACCTCTTTGGAGATGCTGAGACTGAGACTTCTTTTTGTTCTGTTACCTAGCAGGTGTGTCAGCATCCCTGAAAAAGTTACTATTGGCATGCTGTCTGCAAGGATGGACTCTGAGGGCTGGGAATGTGTTCACGATAATTGAATAGAAGAAAAATCACATTAGACCAAGATTTTATGGTTGAAACCATGTATGCCTGTACTGCTACAGACTTTTTTTTTGTGACAGACAAGTAAATTAAACCTGAATTTTTACAGGAAGTTTTCCTATTATAGGTTGCACTGAAATAGTGGGTATTCATTTGTGGGTGCACTTTTGAGATATGTTCTGAATGCTGGGTTATTTTCTCTTTCTTCAGTAGCACTGTTGTCATTTTTTCATCTCTAGTTACGCAGCAAACTAGATTGGAAATTTCACCCAACTGAGATGTGGGGATTTCTCCTCATTCCTTTGAGTTTTGGTGTTGTTTTTTCTTCTCTTATGTAGATCAGTTTCCTGATAAGTGTGATTGCAGCTATATTAGCATTCATCTACTTCAAGTATATTGGTCATTATATTATTTTCTTAAAATAAAATTGTGAAATAAGAATATTATGGTTATCTTGGTAATCAGTATTCCACTAAAGCCAAAATAGCTGAGGTTGAGAGTAGCCTCTGTTGCTGAGGTTAAATCATTGTCACTGGAAAGAGACATAGGTGGCTGATATGTCTCACAGCACAGGGCTTGGTTTCCTAGCAAGTGAGGAGCCCAGACACTGCTGGGCTGCAGCTACATGGCAGGAGTTCATAAAGTCATCCATGTCCCTTGAGAGCCATATAAAATAGCTTTGTGCGTGTTATGAGGGAGCTCTTTCTTGCTTCTTGACAGCAAGAAGCAAGATCATTGAGGCAAAGGGAACATGGAAGGGAATCTAATTTTGGTCAAAGTATTCTGTTCAGGGCTCTGTAGGGAAATTCTTTTCTCTTTGGGAAGACTTCTTGGTTTTCAAGTGTTATTTTCAAATGCTTTCGAAATATGAAGAGAAATGTATAGACTATCAAAACAAGCACATGCTTAACTTTGGCATGACTTGCTTTGCTGTACCCCCAAAAAAAACCCAAAGCAAAGCTTTGTTTTTGGTCTGCTTATACATCTTTGAAAGAGCAAACTACAGAAGTTTCTCAAATCTGTGAAAGCTATTTCATTCTAGCTCTGTTTGGCTTTTATTTGTTCTTATGCAACTCCCACTGAGGGCAGGTCTTTGTGGGGAGATGCTGAAGTAGCAGGAGGGAGGTTATTGTTAAATGAATTTGTTCTGCGAAGTTGCCAGTGCAGATGTTGGCCCACAGCCAGAGCTTGTTGAAGGCAAGTTTTCTATACTTGTGGCTGACAGAGTTGAAGCTTTTGCCTCCTGTATGTGAAGCTCACTCAGGGTATGATAACATTGAAGTTGCACCAGGTAAACTTTGGACACCTTGCTATCCACATTGCAGTTGGAGAGATTATGACAGGTTCTGGGGCTGTAGCTGTCTCAAAGCCAATCAGTGCAGAAGCTCTGAGGGGAGCAGTAGGGGCTCCTTTAAGGGACAATGGGCACCTTGCCTCACTGTCACTGGCTCTGTGCTTTTTCTTGTTACCTTCTCATAATTGAAGGCCAGCTGCCAGTTACACCATGTGGATTTGGAAACTATTGAGCTGCACAATTCATCTTGCAATTATGCCTCCTCTGGGGTTCTGATATTTTATTGTTTAATAGCACTAAATCCTTTTTAATTAAAAAACCTTTCAGAGGTACTAGTTTCGGGCAAGAATTATGTGAACAATAGCCACAAAAGTTGCTCCTATATGCACTGGACTGCACCAACGCTGGCTGCAGACTTGCATCAACACAGATGTGGCTGTTGCTCAGATCTCCATGCAAAATATGTAATCTTTGAATGCTTTTGTTCCAGCTTAGAACCTGTCTCTATTTTTGAGGGGTCTGATACTTGAATTAGATTAATGCCAGTCTGTCTGTGTTGCTATCTTGCGATGGCACAGTAGTGAATTTTGAAGCAGCCCCTGATTGTGCTGCTTGCTGAGACTGATTTAGTTTCAGCAGCTTTGGTGTCTTGTTTCTTTGGAGGAAACTAAGCCAGAAGCTGTGCCCCAGGAGTGTACTGGATTCTTTTCAGTCCTGGAGGGAGGCATAAGACCTAAGAATTTGGCTGTACTACTATGTAGTCTTCCATTACAGCCATACACGGGCCTTTGGAGGACTTCTGCACTACCAAGATCTCATTAAATTGTAATGTTTCTTGTGCCAGGTAAAGGGCCAGGTGGCTTGTATGCCTTAATTGATGTTGTCCATGAGGCCTCAGTGCTTTGTAGTTCCCTGTGCTGTCTAAATCTACCTTTCTCCTAGTTTGAAATGCTTTTCTTTGTTTATCAAACAACTTCCGTTGTCATTCACCTTTGCTTGAATCGCTTGTCTCCTATAATTCACTTTATTTTCTGTATTATCCTCTCTTTACTACATTATGTGTTGCAGTGGTGACACCTGCTCCTTTGTTCTCCCAGATCATCAGGTAAAGTACAGCCTGGGGACCCTTGGAAACAACATTGGTTTCCAGCCTGTGATGTGAGAGACGTGAAAGTCTCTCTGGTGGCAGACTAACCCAGCAGTAATACCAGGTGACCTCTGATGGTAACCTTGTGGCTGCCTCTGGCTGCTGGAGATGGAGTCAGTCTGATTAAATCGTGGAGATAACTGGCACCACAGCTGTACTTCACACAATAATTTTGCCCAGTCACAGAGATTGTATGAGCTGAGCTTCACGTGGGGGTGTGGAAATGCAGAGATCAGACTGGGTTGCTGCTCCAGAGTACCATCAGTTACAAGAATACTTTGAGGTCAGATCTTTCTCATTTTCCCCTGCTGTAACCAGTGTTTGAGACCCTCTTCCAGCACTCCCCATTTTCTCTCTGGTGGCAGAACTTCTTTTCCTGATGTGTCTTTAGGTAGGGGCTCTGCATGAGGCTTTGGGTGGAAGTGGGGTGTTACCTTGGAATTCTGAGGTACCAGAGGTTAGCAGTTTAACCATGAGGATTTTATGATTGTTTAAAGAAATTTCCCTAGGGTTATGAGATGTAGACTAACCTTATTCTGGTGCAGCAGAGATCATGGAAATTGTCTGCACAGTCCCCACCCAGCATTAGTGTCTAAGTTAGTCCTGGCTGTTGCTTAAATCATGAATTACTACCTTCCTTCTTGTGTGGTGCCTTTCTTTTCCCAAGAGTGTAATTGAACTTCCACGATTACACAATTGTAATGGTATTACATACCACAATATTGAAGATTCCATTCCCTGCTATGCAAGCAGGAAAACCAAAAGTGGTGAAATGAATTAATCTGATCCCAAACTAAATCTATCTGTGATTGGGAGAAGAGGGGCTGAGAAAGGGAACAGAACCTTGTTATGTTTGTCAAGGTGTTGCCACAAGTGTTTTGTGTCTGTGGCATGCTGTACCGTGACACAGGTGAGAATCACACCTTCTGCCTCAGCGGGATTTTGTGTCATTGCTCCTGGGGTGCCTGGACCATTGGAGAAGCTTCTGCAGCTAATCTTTTTTTTTCTAAATGTGATTTAGCACCCTTCTCAGCCCCTTGCTATCAAACATGGTCATTCAGGGTTGGTGTTCCAGCATCTGCACTCCTGAGACATCTGCTGCGCTGCAGGATTAAATCCAATGTCCTGGTCCTCTTCCCTTTCCCTGAGTTCCATTTGCACACTTTTCTAACTCAGAGGGGGAGGGAGTTTGGGGACAGAGTGCCATACTGCCAGAAAGAAGCAAAAACATAAAAGAAATATGTTTGATTTTGTTTGTGAAACCTCCTATGGATAGCAGAGCTGTGGCGGTGAAGCTCTGGTGTTACCTGTGCAAAGCAAACCAAAGAAATTCTGCTGTTTTCTAGAGGGCTCTGTGGAAAACCCTACAGCTGAGGAAGCAGGCATTTATGTGAGAGTTTTCCTTCAGACAATTTTTGAAGTTATGTGCATGGCAGGAACATTTGGTTCAAGGGACCAAGTTAAACCTTGTCTGGTTTCATCTCTCTCACTTTTTGTTTAATCACCCAGCTTTGCAGTTTGAGATGGTCTTTTAAATCTGAGACAGCAGATGTCTTCGTGGGTGTATAGTTTAAGTACCTGCTTGTCTTTTTGCATGCAAGAAAATAAATTTCACTTCAAATATTGGGTACTCTGAAGATGATTAGACATTTATTAAATTTCTTCCTTTCCTTGCTTTAATAAAACCAAGCTTCCAGAAAGTTCCCATAATGCTGAAAAAGGTGTGACCTTTTTTCAGTGAAAAATGTTTCTTTGCATTTGCTAACCTGTAAGCACTTCAAAATTTATACTTCCTTGCACCAGAAGCTGTCTCAAGCTAATTGGCAATTTCAGTTTGCTTAAAGTAATGATAAAAAAAACCCCTTAGTCTTCCAAGTTCACCTCTGCCTCTGTTTGTCAGTCTCCATCTGGTAGTTTACCAGAGAACTCTCAAACATATGTTGCTCATCTCAAGGGTAGATATAGGGGCTGTTTGCAGAAATAATTTTTAAAATCATTAACAGATAGATGGTATTAACATCCATTTATTTTGGGCCATGAGGCAATGTCATTCTCTGTTTTATCAATTTTGCTTAAGTAAAAGAAACAGCTTTTTAAAGAAACTGCTGCTTAACTTCAGATTGAGGTACATATAATAGAGCAGTGACATACGACTTTCCAGCTGGGCTGAGATGTGACTTTCTGTAGGGACAGAAAGTCACATCTTTCTGTAGATGTAGATTCCCCTCCTGCTGCAACCAAAATACATCAGATGTGTTATAGAACAGGAAACTTTGCACATAGCCACACATTGAAATGCACATATGTGTGATGGAAAGATGATGTTTGTATGTCAGGTATAGATCTGGTCACCTGAGACCTTCTAAGAAGAATTATGTTGATTTGCACTGCTGGAGGAGCCTGCTGTAGGATATCAGCTTGCCGTGTCTCTGGGAGTTGGAGCAGTTGGCAGGACTGTATGTTTTCCAGAAATTTTTTAGTTATAACTGTATAACGTTTTTCCTTGAAACGCACTGTCAAGGATGTCAAGGCACACCTCAGAAAACACATAGCTGAGCTTAATTTTGTGAGTGCTTGAGACATTGCCTAGAGCTGATCCGGCCATGAATAGTGCCTTTCAGTGAGGAGTGAACACCATTAGACCCAGCTGCAAGGAAGAGCTGGACTGCCTCTGTGCCTTGCCCATGCTAGTCTAGCAGGTAGTTAAATATACTTGATATGTTTGATATCTTAGACTTCATCTGTGCCCTCATTACATACTTGCATAACTGAAGTTTTTATCTACTTGCTTTTATTTGTTTTCTGTGCGCTCTTAAACAGAGGGACCTCAAACCTTTCTTCAGGTTACTTACACCTAAGAACTTGCAGTTTTTAATTGCTGTGGATGAGCAAAGTGAGCTAATTAAGGGTCTGAATAAGCAATAGTGTTTGTGCGTGCTACATAATTAAATGCCTTGCTGAAAACAGATTGTTGACTTTCAGCTTACTTAAATGTTACTAATTAGTAAAATACTGATTTGTTTTGGTTTTTTCCCAGAAGATGTGCTAAGATATGAATACTTGATTTTAAAACTGCATAGATGGAGAGGAACTTGCCCACATGGCTCACTTCTTCCTCCCCTTTTCAGGAATTCCTGGCACTTCACCTTGGGTGGTGGGAAAGACTCCTCTCACATCCAGCCTATGTGTATCCTCTCACAGAACAGATGTGCTTCTGATGTGGTAGTGGTCTTAAAGGTTATTTCTTTTCCCAATATCTGTAGTTAAATTTTGGTGAAGATACAGCTCAATCTATGTATATGCAATGTGTCTGTGTGTATATATATATATATATATCAGTAAATGCTTTATGTAAAGGCAGCTGAGTCTTTGCCCCTTTAAGTTAGTAGTTCTGTGATTGAAATTTTTATAATATTTTCATTTGACAGGGTAGTGTTGCAAAAAATGTGGACTGACTTAAAAGGTGTCTGAATGCAAGTCTAATTATAGAACATCCTCCCCTTTCATGCCATTTTGCATATGCAGCTTTAACTTAAGAATACACTGATCTTTACAAGGATTGCACTTCTTAATCATGCACACAGTTTTATTTGTTTAGCAGTATTATTCTTTTCTACTTGGATGTTTTATTGGTGACTTTCCCCTTGAGAGTTTTCTGTCATAGACTAGATTTTCCCTGAGACCCGGGTTCCTGCTATGAATGTTTAAAGTCTAATCCTCCTCAAACATGCTCCAAATGTTAACTGTTAGGATTCCCATACCTCACTTTAATTTTTCTTTGTATAAGAATAAAGCTTTTCTGGGCAATGTTTATGAGAGAACTTGGGTACATGACTGGTTTGATGACAAAAATAATGCTGGTTAATGCCTGGTCAGACTCATATGATTTTCTGGTTCTAATTTACTTTTTGACAATTGGAATGAGCAGAAATGAATTAGGTAAGAAAAGGATCAAGTGCTTAATGGCATATTTCCTCTGAAGGCAAAAAACTGACTTACACACGCAAAAACTGCCTCGTAATGGTGCTGGAACTTAATGAAGCAGGGCACCAACAATTCCTTTAAACAGAATGAAAGCAGGGGTAAAATGTGGAAAACATTGTGTTGGTGTGAATGATGAATGACAGTGGGCTTAACTTTTTATAAATGTCAGGTATCATTGGCAGTGAATATTCAAGGGAAGGGATTGCTCCTTGGCATTAAAAGAAAAGTTTAAGTCAAAGGGATTTTATGTCCATCCAAATACCTCTCAAGCTATGAAAATTGAATGGAAATTAACTTGGGGAAAATTGCCCATGTAAGAGTGTAAGAGATCCTGATTCTTAGATCAGGGATAGGTCCCAGCTTTGGGTTGAAGGGTAAGAATCATTGAGATTGGTGTAAAGATTGACTTTGTGAAGGAAAGGTAAATCTAGATATACCTGCAGCTTTGGTGGCCTCCAGACACTATTGACAGAAAATATGGTGGTTTCCATAATAAAATTACTTGGTCCTTTCTTTTTATTTTTCCATTATTTGTAAGAGCTTGTATTTAGTATCTTACAGATTTGTAGCACTTGGCATGATGAGATTCAACAAATCAGAACTCTGTTTTAAGGCGGATGTTTTCCAAGAACATTTTGTCAAAATCTTACTCTGTATTTCAGCATGTGGATGAGAAAGAGGAGTGTGGCTGCTGTGATACTGGTGATGTGTCTCTTGCTGCTCGTGGGGGTGAATTCCTTATGTGTGATTGTTTGCAACTACAGTCTCCAGAGGCAATATCCCTGTGGAGTAGTGTTCCTTTCTCTTGAAATGTGTGACTGTTGAGGTCAGATGTGCTTTTGGTGCATGGGCTGAGCAGGGCTTCTTATGGCCTTGTTGGCTGCAGTAGGTCCAGATCTGAGAGCAGATGTTCCTTGTTGATTTTGCCCCTGTTCAGTGCTTGGATGGAGCAGGAGGAGCTTGGAGTATGAGGAGGAAGGCTGAGGAATAGACTGGTGAGAAAGGAGATGTGAGAGGCTGGAGTTAGGTTGCAGTTTTGATTATGGTGGCTTTGGAAAATGGCAGTGAAGGAGCACAGTAGGAGATGGTGGCTTTGGAAAATGGCAAATGGTAGGAGCTGAGAGAGAAGTAGAATAGTGTGGGAGGAAAGGGAAAGGGGGCAGGAGGGCAAAGGTAGAGTAGCAGCATAGGACTAAATATTGCAGCAGCATGAAGGGTTGAAGGAATTAACCTGAAGAGGAGAACCAAGGTGAGGAATGCAGTTAGGAGAGAGAGAAATGGTGTGTCTTCAGTCTTTAAAATGGATGAGATACTCCATTTTATTTGTTCTGCTTTGAAGTGTCCACATTCTTTGTATTGTGTAGATTGTGGCTAATTCTTGTGGAATTATAGTTAGCCCTAAATGAAGTTTGATAGTTTGAGATAAACTTTATGGTCTATTTTCTGAAAGCTTCCGATTGTTTAGGATTTTTTTGGATTATCTTTTTACCTGTCTTGCGAGAGATGATAAATTTAGGATTATTTAATCAGTGGTTCTTTATACCATTGTTTTTGTGGATAATCAAATACCACTAATTTCCATATTGCCAAGGACTGCCAGTTTGCTTGCAGCATCTGGCATTTGTTTTAGCCTCCATGTTCTGGAGCTTTTTGTTTTGTGCTGAAGCTGCATCAACCAACCAGTGTTTATTTGCATGTATGCATCCCTCTCCCTCCTGGCTGTGCATATTGAACGTACTAGTTACCTGTTGTATTTTCTCAAAGTTGTTTTTAGCTCAGCAAGTATTGTGCTAATGATTTGTCTAGTTTTTTTCCTTTCTTTTTAGCTTGGGGGTTATTTTGCCTGTTTTTATAAGGCCTTGGAATATGGGTGTAGTAAAACAGATCCCTTTCTCTGCCCTGGAAACAACTTTAGTTGTGTGATTTGCAGCCTTTTAAGAGGACTTTTCACTGCAGATTTTTTTTTTTTTGCATCATTTTAATATCCTCTAATAGGATGGCTTCTATTAATTACATTAACTGATCCAGTAACTTAAAAACACAAAACCTCTTAACAGCATTTTTACAAGTTTGTTTTGCATTAAACTTCCAATCACATTTGTTGTTGCAATGCACTTTCATTTATTCTGAACAAAACTTCTAATGGTATTTTTTGGTATCTTACCAAATGTTGACAAAGCTGTTCCATTATCATAAATACTTGTTTTTCATAAGCTGCCTTATTTTATTGCATTAATTCACATATCTTTTATAGTTCATAAACATTCTTTATTAAACCTGATGCCCACATGCATGCGTGCACTTTTATGATTTTATTTAAAGTTTGTTTCAAAAAGTTATGTTAGGTGTCAGTGTTGTCTAGCATAGTTAATGGCAGCCTTTTCTTGATACAAGTTCCTCAAATTAAATGCTTGGAGGGTACGGAAACTTTTAGGGTAATGCTCTGTTAAAAACAATATTCTTTTCCAGAAAGCTAGTTTAATTTTTGAGATACTCACTCATATCCAGTGATGTATACATTTGTGATTTAAGGAATACTTTGTGATTTGGTATGGTCTTCTTTGCTTCCATAACCTTTATTGGCCACCATTATGCAAGTAGTTTTTAATTATGAAACTATGTTCTGTGATTGTTTTCTTTTTCACAGATCTTATGCCTTCAGTATGAAGAATGGATTTGCATGTGAGATGTAGTAAAGGGGGCTCTTATCTGCAGGATCATTGCCTCATTAACTGAGACAGTTGTGTTGAGTGAGGCAAGATATTGCAGATCTAGCAAGGGTGATCTCTGCACTAAGAACAGAATATGCCCATGCAGAACAAATTTTGTGGCCGCATAATTTTCTTTTTTTATAAATGTGACTTTATTATGTTACCAAAATATTTTTTATCATCTCTTTATGCCTATGAGCTAATAGCCTTTAGTGTTCATTGGGGAGCTGAATGGTTGGTGGTCTTTGAATGGACCACACAAATAAGAAAATGCAGCATTTGGTATAGACTTGATTCAGTCTGCTTAAATATGGCTTGCATCTCACAGCAGTACGAATGAGTAATTTCACCTTAAATTATCTCCCTCTGTTCTTTGTCCTGAATAAAACCATGGATTCTGCTGGGAAAAAAAATGTATGACTGTGTATGTAGAAACAATGTTATTGAGTGGTGCTAGAACTCATCTTTTAAAGCTTACTTTACTTACTCATCTAAGTAGCTTTAACTTAACACTTCCTAATTCTTGAATCTTTAGTGCTGTTGTGTTAATGTAATTTCAAAAGGAATGTTTCTAAATAAGAATTTATATGCAGGCAATATTCCTTGTGTGATGCCAAACATCATGTCCATCTACAGTTCTGTGACTTTGTGCTTTTGCTAGCACAGCAGAGGATTCTGGCACTGAGAATTTCCAGGACATGCAGGGGTGTCTGTGCAGCCTGCAGTGTGGCCTATACTGGGTTGGCTCTTCGCTTGCACCATGTAAAGGTTCTGTTAGGTCTGCAAGAGGTCATGTCAGGTGGTCACTTCATGTTCTTTTTGCAGGAAGAGAATAATTTTCAGATGGCTTGGGTGAGAGGTGGCGAAACAGACTCAAAAATCCCTATCGTGAATGTTCCTAGCTTGAAAGATCCAAGAATCCCTCCAGCCTTTTCCAATAAAAAAAAAAGCCAAAACACTGCAAGGAAGAAGAGTAACAAGAGGAAAAAGAGAAGTAAATGCATTCACACTCCTACCAAGAGACAGACGTGAGCTTGCACCCACCTAACAGCCACCCCATGGTGCAAGAGAACATGCAAGTAAGCAAGCACAGGCTTGGTTTTTTTCTTGTTGTTTTTACAAAAGCAAAGGAGTTGAGATGACTAATCCATTATAAGGGAGGAGAAATTGTGAGAAAGAATACTAAATAAAGTACCTGTAGTTAAACTGCCTGTTGAGGTAATATAATTTCAGATGATGTGGTGGTAAGCCCAGCACAAAGGAGCGCTTTGATAAATGTGATTCTTGGACAGTGGTGCAGACTGGGGCTCTTCAACCTCCCAGAGGCTTCAGGATCAGGCTGTTCCCTTATGTCATGTTTTTAGCTGCATGCTCCTAGGCATGAGTCCTGGGATTAGGATGTCTTTGCAGAAAGCAGCATGGGGGCTGGGGCTGAGTGACATTTAGCAGCAGCTTTTACAGCCAAGAGTGATTCCTTTCAGGAGAGCATTGCCCAAGTCACAGCAAGTGATAGCTGAACAGAGCTGCTGATGGGGGCAGAGCCTCCTAAATTCTGGGAAGTTGTTGTCCCCATCAAAGGGAAGTTTGCTCATTTCAGAAACAAGGAGTCTGTCTTGAAGGCTGTAGTGATTCTCTCATACTGCAAAGTCCCTGCTTTATGGAGAAAATTGTTACCTTTTCCAAAACAATTTCCCTGCTGGAAGTAGAGAATGGATGTTAGCAGAGGACAAGTCTATAATACTTGACACAGAGCAGACAGACAAAACTGCAGTCTCTTGTTCTTCTCGTTCTCTCATCTCTCTGCCTGAATAGAATTGATTGGCTAGGACATGCTGTAATTTATTTTTACAGTGAATAATGTTCCAGTTTATCCTGAGGGATAGTTGGGTGAGTAATGTCACACTGACATTGACACCCTGATGTTGTAAAATGCAGATGAGGTTGGCTGTTTCAAATAGAGAAGATACTCAATTTGGTTTTATTTCTAGTAAAAGTGGGGCTAATAAGGAAAAGTTGGTGAGCCTTTTGCACCATGCTCTCCATATATAAAAGTATCCAGCTACTTCTGGGATTTGATTTGATTAACAGGTTCAGTAGGTAGATATTATTAGCTTCAATGCTAGCTCTCTACCTTTTATCAGCTTACAGAGATTGAGTTTTGGGCATCAGTCCATTGTTTTAACATGTAATTCTAATGAGGTGTGATTGACACTGTTCAAATAAACTTGTGCCATTAGGCTGCTCCAAAGGTTTTGCAATTTTTTGCACTTAACTTAAAAAGTAAAGTGCAAAAAATCAGATTCCCTATGCACTGGGTGTGGATTTGTTTATTTGCAGAGGATGATAAGCCAATTCTAGAATATAGTGGAATAATTTGCAACATTGACTGTATGGTAAGGGAAAACAGGACAGGAAAAAGGTATTGCAGGATAGCAAGGAGGTAAGAACCACCTTGAACCTTTAAAAAAAATATTGTTTGTCATTCTGGTCTGTTAGAACTGCTGCTGGTCTTTGTATACTTGGTGTTTTGACTGCATTAAAGGTAAGAGAGCCTGAGTCACTGCAGAATTCAGGCATGGACAAATGTGAATTGCCTCTGAGTAAGCCACCTGCGAGCAAGAAGCTGGAATTGCTCAGCAGCTGTGGGGGAAGCTGTGTGGGTGCCTTCTTTCTGTCATGGCATACAGGCCACCTCCCAGCATGTCACTGTTAGTTTGTCTCAGTGCCTATTAATAACTGATTTTCTTTTCAGCAAGGGCATCACATGAAATTTGCAGGAAATGAGGTTCCTAGTAAGCTTTGGAGCAGGCCCTCAGCAAGGACAGAATGTGTACATATACTGTCCCTGTATCTGTTTTAGAAGGTTGAAGATCTCTGCCATCTTAAGCCATCTTAACCTGTGCAGAGAGAGTCATAAAAAGTACATGTGAAAAAATTGTTTTAAAGCATTTTTAGGTAGTTTTATTGCAAGCCACATTCTTTCCTCTGAGCAGAAAGAATGGTAAGACACTTGCAATTCTCGAGTCAAAGCATTCCTGATTAAAAGCTTGTGGATTCCTTGAATTTTGTTGGACCTGCAACAAAGATGGGAATTTTGTATATGAGTAGATTTAAAGTCTCCAGAGTTTTATTGATTGTTTTGAAGAAACACCAGAGTAGAGTTGCTGGTGTTTTATTCTGTTCCTCGTGTCACTGAGACAAGATTGGGGAAGAGCATTCAGCTCAGGTGAATCTCTTCTGAGCTGTTGGACATTAACAAACAGCCTTTTTGCTGTTTGGGCAGTAGCAGGTGGCTGCCTGTGAGCCTGTTGCCCACAGGAGGAGTGGATGGAGGCTGTTTGCCTTCTGCTTCTGGGAAATGGAGGAAGTGGGAATGACTGTGGGCTGATGCAATTTGGGAGGGTTCTGTTTCAGAGGCACATCTTTCTGTGGGCATGCTGAGTGAAGTCTGGGCTCTGGGCAGCTTCTCTGACCCATCACAGGCGCTTGAAGGTGGCTGTGCCCTGGGCTGTGTTTGCCTGGAGACCCTGTGTGGTGCTGGTGCTGGATGGGCCAAGCTGCAGGGCATGCAGGGCAGCTGCAAGGCATGCAGGGCCTCATGGGTGTGGTGTTTATTAAATTCTGAGCCCTTCTCAGCTCCATGGTGCTGTGTGGGTAATGGGGAGTCTGACACATTACCGAGAGCGTTCCATTTCCACAACAGTGAGACTTGTTTGCACATTTCTGAGAGTCACTGGCTGCCTGCAGTGCATCAGCCCTGGGTTATTCTCATGTCCTGCATTCTGCACTCCCCCAGCTCTTTTGTGAGCATTGTCCCGTCTATCAACTAGCGTCTCAATGGTGCCTCAAAGTGGAAATTTTTATAACATTATAAATGCTCTTTAAAACATTAAAGCAAACATTAAAACATTCTTTTTTGTAACATTTTGCTGTCTCATAAGCATTCTGGTTAATAAATTATTCTGTAGACCAGGTGTTTAGGCTGTCACTTTGTGATGTGCAGTCTCATCTATTTGGGATTTGTTTGATTTATTCTTTTACATTTTAAGGCTTTTCCTGGGTACAGATAGCCCAGCTGGTCTTCAGTTGCCTCGGGGTCCTGCACTGGTCACCCCTGTTTTGGCAATCAGTGAGTCTATGGCAACCTGACGCAGCTGGCATGTCACTGCCCAGAAGTCTGTGAGAGCCATCCACTTTGAGAGTTTGTGACCCCTAGGTATGGCAGGAATGTTTCTGTCCAGTGTAATAGCTTTACGTTATTTTTTCTTCATATCTAAATGAATTGCCTTGTCTTTCTGTCTGATAGCAAATTGCATGTTTCATTTACAGTAAACCTTTCAATTTGCTAATATTTGCCAGCCTTCAGGATACACCAGATTTTCCTCTTCATTATTTAAAAAGTGTTATCAATAAAAAGAAAATTAAAGTGTGTCATGATGATTGGGAGAGAAAATAAATATATTGAAGCTAAGAATCCATTCCAATTAGACCTTTTCACTAAGAAATACTGGCAGAGGGGGGACATTCACAAAGAGTTTTAGAAAATGTGAAATAATGTTGGGGTTTGGGGTTTTTTTGCTTGCTAGTTTTTAATTAATTCTCCTTTAACGCGGTGGGGTTTTTTTCTAGGAATATAGTAAAATTTCTTGTTTTCTGAGATTATTCCTCATAATAATTTTGTCTTGTAATGCTTGATTATGGCTCATCTAATGGTAGTCATACAAAATTTCCTAGTCCTATGGTCCTCTGGACTTAAACCTCCTGGATTTCACAAACATTGGCTCCAAATATACAATATTTACTGATTCCAAGGGCTGCTTTTGCACAGGTGTTCTAAATGGCTTCCTTCAAGTTGCTGACTGCTAATCCTAAGGGGGTTGGGTGAGAGGGGGAATCATGTGAGTTCCTTAATATATTCATAGAATGGTTGGGTTGGGAGAGAGCTGAAAGATCATCTAGTTCCAACCACCATGCCCTGGACTGGGATGTCTTCCACTAGGCCAGGTTGCTCCAAGTCCCATCCAGCCTGGTCTTGAACTCTTCCAGGGATGTGGCATCCTCGGCCTCTCAGCATAACCTGTTGGAGAGACTCACCACCTTTTTGGTAAAGAATTTCTTGCTAATATCTAATCCAAATTTAGATAATCTAGATTTCGATAAAATCTTGAGCTTTCTTGTAGCCCCCTTCAGGAAGTGGAAGGCTGCTGTGAGGTTTCCCTGGAGCCTTTTCTTCTCCAGGCTGAAGCAAAAAAGCTGTTGAGTACCACACAGCCCTCTGCATGTCCTTTGCAGACAGGTCTCCCCTGTCCTTCCTGAGAGGACCTGTGTTTTCCCTAGTCTTTCTTCTATTCCTGATGCTCCTAAATGAGCATTTTTATTACCATTCAGCAACATCACAGCCATGTGCTGACCTAAAGAAGTGGTTGGCACTGGCAGTAGATAATGAGAGCAGGTGCAGTTAGTGGCTGTGAATGTGTTGCAGAAGCTGTACCTAATTTCTCCTGTTTTCACAAGAACAGATACCCTTAATAGTAAGAAAAAACCTCCACAAGCATAGCTTAATTTTTATATCACCTTTATATTACCTCTTATTGGTATATTCAGTATAGCAATTACAAAACCAAATAGACTATGCCTACCACAACCATTATCAGCTACCATTTAGAATACTAATTTAAAATGGCTTATTAGAATATTAATGTCTATATTTTTTTAAACATTTATTACATATAGTACCTGCTAGTTGTCTGCTGCTGACAATTATCAAACAGATTACCAGTTGTCAGCCTACATGCAAACAACCTACTGGGTTGTTATAATTTCAAATAGGTTTTAAAATTTTCCCATTGAACAGAAATGCCAAATTCTAATGATTCTAGTTTGCAGTAATGAGGGAGCTGACAACAGGATGAGGTTGCAGCAGGCAAGGCTGGGTTTGAGCAAAAATTGTAATTGGAATTATTACATCAAATGTAGAACTGAATCCTCCTAACTCATCTTATAATGCCCCAGGATATTGTAAGAGCATTTTTCCAAAGATTGTCTGGGTAGAGGCTAACCGTGACTGAGGGATTGACCCAGCATTCCTTTTGAGGAGTAGCTTCGTTATACAGAATAGGTTGGTTTACTGGGTCAAAAATGTGATTAGTGAGAAATTTGCAAAGCAGCTCATACAAGGACACTTCCAGTTGCTTATGTGTAGAGCTGTCTAAGTTGTTAGATTTCCCCAGTACTCCAGATACTAGAGAGGGAGTTTCTTTTCATACACTATGTCTGAATGCTGCTTTCCCTTTGCACTTCTGGTGCTTCCATCTGACAAAATTTTATTAGGAGCCATTGCAATTTACTTGCTTTTACAAGATCAAGCAGCTTACTGCTTGAGAAAGGTGCTTAATTTATTGCTAATTTTGTTATTCAGAGAGGTAGATGGAGGGAATAGAAAGAGTACACAGGTAGTTTAGGAAAAGATTTATTGTAGCACAGATGTTTGTATAAGCATTTACGTTTTGGGAAGCTTGTGTTAGTGTACCTCTTCGGAGATTTCTCTGGGTGTGCATGCTTTCAGAAAAGAAAAAGCACATTTAGTCTTTTTGCACCATCTTTTCCATGTAGAATCTGTAGCTGAAGCTTAAGATTCCTAGAATTTGTATGTTTCAGAACATATTTTATTTTAGTGAAACTAAACTAATATTTTAGTGATCTGGAATTTATGCATACTGTAAAATCCACACAAAGATGGCAGCAGTTATTTCAGTCTCTTGTTACCGTGGAATGGTCCTGGAACATGTCCTGGTGCCACCTGAAACCTTGGCAGCTGCTCTGGGGCCCTGAGGACAAGCAGCAGTGTGTTGGGGGCAGGCAGGGTGTGGGTGCAGCACTTCCCCTGCCATGCTGCAGCTTCCCCCTCCAGCCAGGAGAGCGGTGGGTGGGCAAGGAGGGCTGCAGGGAGATGCTGTGTGGGCCTTGCCCCTCAGTCCAGTGGGCTCTGTCCCCGCTGACCCTGTGGCTGGCTTTGCTCCTGCAGTGCTGCACGGGCAGGTGTACCGCTTCTGCACCTCGGAGGGGACCTGGCTGCTCAAGGAGAATTCAACCCTGCCCTGGAGGAACCTGTCTGAGTGTGAGCCCTCTGACCAGGTAAGAGTTTTTCCCTTTACACCTCCCCCCTCCCTCTTGCTGCTGTTGTTTAGGACAAAGCAGGAGAGAGGAAAAAAACAGCTGTTGATGCCCGCTGGTTTTTCTCCTGTCAGAGTATTCTTGACTGACTCACCTCAGTGAGCCTAATGCTGAGGGACATCAGGTCTCTCCCCTTTAACAAAGGGAACATGAAGGGCAGATGAGAGCACTTTCAAATGTGCGTGAGAGCCAAGAGAAGTGACTGGGGTCATCCCAGCTGTGGTGCAAGTTGAGCAAGGAGCTCAACTGCAGGAGTGACCTACTGTTATTCCTTTGCCTTTTTTCCATTGTCACGTCATTGTAATGTGACCATTTGTTCTGTCTGTCTTGTTAGCAGCTATTAAGGTGATTAAGATGAACTGAACTGAAGGATATTTGCTTTTTCACCTCTGGGCATGGGGCAATACCTGCCTTTCTTTGTTAAAGGTTTTTTTGTCTTTATACCTTCATTTTCTGTGGGCGATGGAATTAGGCTTGTCAGTGTTATTTTCTTGCCCTCATGCTTTTTACTCTGCAGGGAGCTGAGATGCCTGGCACTAAATGAAGGAGAGCACAGGGATTTTCAGAGGATTTTTGACAGCCATTGGCGTCAGCCAGTGTGCTGTGTGCGTTCCCATGACACGTGATACCACTACTACTGGGAACCTCCCAGGGCGATGCTTTTCCTCACAGAAATTGAGTGCACTCTCTCTAGCCTGGAGTACTGGGAGCCCGTGCATTACCTAGTCAAAACAGTTCAAGTTTATGAAAGTCCCAAGAGCTGCAGGATCTGTACCCTCTGTGGTTTCCATTGCTCAGTGCCTCATTCTTCAGAATGAATAAATGGCTACAGATGAGGAGGAGATTGGAAAAGAGAGAGTTTCTCTTCTCCAAATATGTGAATTTTAACCTTTTGCTTTGACTTGCAGCCTTACTCCTTGTCCCTTTTGTGTTCTATGCTGTACCAGCAGAACAGATTTGTCTTAATGCTATGTATAAGCCTGGTTGTTTCACTTTGCCTTGTTGGCCATTATGATTTCTTCCAGAGCTGTGTTGGGACATGCCAATGACTGAGATACCTAATGGTAACACTTGTTCATTTGGCACCTGCCTCCAATTTTTCATGAACTGATCTGGATTCTGAAACCCTTTGTAGGTGGTGTCACTCCCTGAAATGTGAACAGCCATGTTTGGTTTTCCAGCTAATGTATATAGAGCCCCATAGTAACTTTGGTTTATGTATCTTTGGTTTATGTATCTTGTGGGAACAAGCTGTTTTTATGAGTTTGTCATGTGTTACATTACAAATGTAGCTAAAACAAATTCCCAAGTGTTAGTGAATCTTTATAAATTTTGGTGTTTGATGTAATTTTCATCTATATACGTGTTTTAAATTGTTAGGTTTCAGTTGTTTGCTTAAGCTTTGATACTGAAGAGGTTTTTCTTTTCAAAAGGCAGCTTTCATAGCATTTGCTTTAAAGCATTAAGCTAGCAAGTCTGAGGTACAGCTTTAAATCCTCCTGGCTGTGCAAAATATATCTGAATAACTGTACCTAATTTATGAAGTACAAGGAATGTATTCCGTTGTACAGCACAGGTCTCAGGAGTCAATTGCAGAGTTAGCAGCTTGAAGAAGGGAAATAAAATCCCTGACTCTATTTAGACAAAGATAAGTGCTTAGAGATGAACTAGAACTGTGAATATGAATGTGCCTTGGAGGCTGAGCAATAAGACTGTGCTAAAATTCAGAGCTGCCTGTACCTTTTCAAGTAATTCTCTCCTCTATAAGGATTTTGGCCGGAATTTTTAAGCAAGAGTCTCAATAATCATGTTTTCATTGAATCTGAAGAGAGCCCCCACTGCTCTGGTCTGCAGCAGGTTGCTCCCTCTTAAACTGTGTGGTAACATCCGGGTCAAGAGATGCTGTTGGGCTCTGGTTTGTTACCAGGAGGTTGCATAGTTGAGGCAGAGCACAGATTATTTGGGAGCAGAAAAGGGTTTAGCTATGTGAATTCAAGGCATACTTTGCCTCCAAGTCATCAAATAGGACGTGGCTTGTTGCACTTTGAAGTGTAGATGAGGATCCCCCTCATTATCACAGAAAGGAGACTTGCTTGAAGTGCTCAAGTCTGAAAAGGTGAGATCTTCCATTTTTACTGCAGGTCTGAGTTGTGTCTGTGCTTCCTGCCATCAGTTTTAAGACTTGCTTGTGTGGTAATTCATGTCTCTCCAACTTTATTATGAAATAATATCACATATCTGTTTTTCTAGCCAGGCTGCAAAACCCAACTATTTGAGCGAATACCTGGGAGCAGCTGAGGAATTAAGATTAAATTTTTATTTCTTTAGAGCATATGGAAAGTGGAAGACTGATATGACATGTGCCTTTAAACTTGGAAGTAGGAGAATGATTTCTGTTTATCGTTAAGAAAGCTAGAAAGTAGCTGGGAGAAAAGAACTGAAGGCCATGAACTCTCTCTTTTCCCCCTCCACTTTTTTGTTTTTCTTTTCTTCTTTATATGCTCTCAGGATGCACCAGAAGAACAGCTCCTGAATTTGTCCATCATATACACCATTGGATATGCTCTTTCCTTCTCTGCCCTTGTAATAGCAACTGCCATTCTTCTTGGATTCAGGTAACTGGCAAAGCTTTGAAGAGAGTACGCTAAAGGTTTTATGTTTTTCTATATGACAATATCAGACTTTGACAGAAACATTTGATTATTATTTTTTTCCTTCCTTCCTTCCATCACCTCATTATTTCTCTTATCTTTTGTTACTTCTGTGTTCCTTCCTAAAATAATTCTTTCTCAAAATGCAAAAATTGCCAAATTTTTGCAGTTACCCATATGAACATGTAGAACAGGTACTTTTTATCAATTGGAATCTTTTGCTAGGTAAGTTTTTATTTCAATGAAATTTCCATTGGAAGAGGTGGCAAAAGAGAGAGATGCAAGCATTCCTTCATGGTCTCACCTTGCAGATGAGGCACAAGTCTGAGATGGGCAAGGACATTTAGGAGAAAAATTTTCATCTTGCTTTGTTTGGAGTTACCCAGAGCACAAATCTCAGTCTGGCCTATATCCCAGTCTTCACATGCAAGATGTGCAGAAATGGATTTTTTGACAAAATTTATAATTTTGGAGAACTTTCAGAAATTCTTATTTCTTTCACAATATGGAAGAGAGTCTAATTGGAAACTTGAAAATTTTTTGAAATAAATTTCTGACAGCTGGCCACAGTGGTATACGGAGTTCATCCAGATTTGCACCTACAAATTCAACAGACCGTATAAAAATTTAGACACTCTTGGTTGTCCATGCCAAACATACACTCTGTGTGTTTGGTTAGAAAATAAATAAAAGCCAAAAACCCCCACCAGACCAAAACACAGCTTTGGATTCTAATAGGGATCCTTTTTCTTTTTTCCCCTTCTGTAAATGCAAGAGATGTTTTGATTCCAGCCAGACTTTCCTTCAGTTTGGAGGTGCTGAGCACAGGAGACTGATGCAGAGATGAGATCCTGTTCTGTTGTGGGAAGGAAATCCCTCTGCCATGAAGCTGATCACTACAGCCGGGTCCCATCCCTCTTATGTCCTGATGAGGCTGCCTCCCAAACAAGTATAATGTTCCATGTCCTGGTTCTCTTATTTGAAGTCAAGTCAGGAACCTTCAGTGACCCTCTGATCCTTAAGAAGCCTCCTTCCCTGACTGAAGAATTACCATTGCCAGTTATTGGTCATTTCCTCTGGTGCCTGCACTACACTTTTAGCAAGGCAGTCCTTTTCCTTTCTTCCCTTATGTATTTAACAAGGTCAGTCATATCTTTTAACTTGGAATTTCCAAAACTAAAGTGATACAAGCCTTCTCACATTGAACCATACTTTTTTAGCAATATATTATCCCTTCTGCTCCCAGTGGAGAAGCATAGGTGGGCAATATCAAGGAAGTTTTAAAATGACTGCAGAAATCCAGAGACATGCTCCCCCTCTGTGAATGCCATGTGATAATTATGATTTGTATGTGTTGTACCTGTGCAACTTTGGGACCTTTCTGACAAAGCACCAGATGGTCTTGCAGTCTCCGAATCTCTCCCAGGATAACTGTTTTCTCCTCAGTTCACCTATCAGTGGCACTCCTTGAGTATTCTTAGCAGTCCAAATGTAAAGGTCACAGAGCACAACCATGTACTTTTTGAAGGAAGGGAGAAAGGATGTTTTCTGGCAGGCAACAAAGAGCAAGTTTGTCACCAAGGACTGGTAGGAGAGAGGGAATTTTGATGTCCTGACTTTTGTGGGGTGATGCTTTAGCGTTTTTTCCTTCAACTATGAAGCAGGGACTGGAGAACTGTACACAAGTGTGTGCTTCTCATTTTGAAAGTGAGATTCTAGGGACGTCAGAGATACCAAGAGTCTTGTTAAAACTGTGCAGTCAATCCATTTTGTGTTCTCCTGTCTGAGTTTTTTTACCAGGAGACAAGTTGGTCCTGGATCTCATGAAATATGAGATCTACCCTATGTGAATTGCAGTTTCTGGGTTCTGACTGGAATCTCTGCCCATTTCCCTGAAGCTGCTCAGCCTCAACAAATGGGGATCAAAAGCTAATTCAATGACATGCAAATACTGATGGGCCTCTTAGAATTCTTAGACTACAAAATAACCTTTATATTTGTCTTTAAAGGTGATAGAGCAGAGGAAACAATATCTCTCATGAGTCCTATTTTGGATCCCGAAAACAATGGAAGGAAAGTCTGTCATGTCAGTGGTGGAAGCTGAATTAGGCCCATAACTTCATGACTGAAACAATTTGAATAACTTTTTGCCTGTAGCAAAAATACTCAGTAACTACCTGCAACCTATTTTCTTCAATTGCCTAATTTACATAACTTTTTCAATCGGATTGAAATGTGTAGCAGTTCTGAAGGGTAGCAACAAATGAATTTTGAGTTTAAGGAACATAAATATTAATAATAGGTAAGTTTTGAAATAAATTGTGACTTAAAAGTGATACAAAAATTCTACCTGACCTATGACAAACAAGTTGTTCTTCAGTGCAAACCTCTAGCTTTCAGACCAAGTTAGTTTTTCTACCAAAATTTATAGAGCTGTAAAAACCAGACATATGAAGTATAAGTTCACTGGAAGTTTTGCTGGAATAATTGCTGATTACCATATGTTACATCTGTCTTTTAGCATCTTACAAATCATACCCAGTGTAACTTCCTTTTGGTAAAGGGTGTACCCTTGCAGAGCTGGGAGAAAAATGTGAATAAGGCTGGTAAAATACTGGCAGTAGTCTGCAATTGGATCCCATTTACATGACTGCAGTTTCTTTGCTATCCCTTAACGTGCCTTTTTTTTTTTTTTTTTGACAAGTAGCAATTTTATTGTCTTTGCAGCAGGCTGCTGAAACTCAAGAGGATTTTTCCTTTGGTTTTTTGTTTTCAATTCTGAATGCAGAGATGAAAAATCTGTTCCTTTTACTTCTACAGAAAGTATTTACAATTGTCCCAGAAGGCAATTTGAATATAGATTTTTTTTTTTCTTGCTGTCAAAGGGTGATTTGCAGGTGGGTTATTTTTCATGGTGGGTTTGAGCTGCACTGCACGCCAGTCCTGAGCTTTGCCAAGGTAAACTTGCGCAGTGACATTGGGGTCAATTCAAAGCAATTAGCTTCAGCGTTATGTGGAACTTGACTTTTTCAGTCCTTTCAGATAAGGCTTCTGAAAATGACTTTATTTTTACACTTTTTAAGCTTTAGAAATTTTTTTTTTCCTAAACACACCTATCTTCTTCCTTTCCCCAAACATTGTCTCTAAGGGCTAAAGTTTGAATTGTGTGTTTTCCTTGGTAGTATTTTCTTCCCAAAGACAGTTTGAAATCCCTACAGCCATTCCCAAGTTATGGGGTTTCCTCTGATGCCTCCTGATTTCTTACAGGGCTCGTTGTTCCCTTTCTCAGTCCTGTGTCTGATGTTGCATCTTTTATGTGGGTAGTGGATCATGACTGGATTTTTCTTTTTACAGACATCTGCATTGCACAAGGAATTACATTCACCTGAACCTCTTCACCTCTTTCATCCTCCGGGCTATATCTGTTTTCATTAAAGACTCAGTGGTGAAGTGGATGTACAGCACAGCCACACAGGAGTACCAGTGGGAAGGACTTATAGCCTTCCAGGTAAGGCTGTGGTCATTCCTAGGATATTGGAGTCATCACTGTGGTGTGTCTGCATCACAGCACGTAGTTGAATTTTTTAGTTGGTGGCATTACATGTTTCTCTACCTGGGGGAAGTTAGCCCCCACAAGACAGAGGAACAAGAAGCAGATCTTTTTGCATACATATATATGAATGCATACACCAATGCCCTTATCTTCTTTCTATGCTGTAGTTTCATTTCTTTCTAACAGTGATAAGAGGGCATTTATTCTCCTACGCCAGCACTTTTTGTGATAGAACTGGCCATCTGGGCAGTTGGTTTTCCACCAGCTAAGTTGGTTGTTCCTGGTCATCTCTATATAATCTCTTGATGGCAGGAAAAAAAGGAAGCATCTGATTAAAATGCAAATTTGAAAGCATTTAGAAAAGCTTTGGAGGAATAGGCTAATTAAATACTTCTAACTGATGAGAGAGGCTATACAACTCTTTTGTAAATAATGATGAAAGTGTGCCCTTCCCCATTTGGATTTGGAATGCAAAATGTACTTGAAACCTCAAAGAGAAGTAGCTTTATTATCTGTATAGCTCTGCAGCATTTGCTGCTGCAGTACAGGGTTGGAGTGGTAAGGGAAAACTCTCCTGCTGCATCCTTAGTGCCCATCCTTTTCTGACACTGCCTAAGGCAGAAGTGCTAAAACACTTTAGTGAATCTCATGTGATGGTTGATTTTTTTTCTCATCTGCAATTTATCAGTTACCAGAAAATAATATTGCATCTTAAATGGTTTGGAAAAGTTCATATTGGATTGTCAGTCATTTCCACTTTTTGGAAAGCCTTGACTTTATGATTTTACACACAGTTTACTCAATAGTGGTTTCATCAGGTCTGATGGATATATTAATTAGGTAATCATACTTACCTAAAACCTTTCTGATCAGCTCTGTATTTTACCAGCTATGAGAGAATTTGCACTTAAATGGGGTGCACTGGGCAACATTGCTTTTCTATGAAAATATCCTTTGCTTTGGCAAATAGTCAACCTTATGCCATCTACTCTTTTCTTTTTAATAGAGAAGTTCTCAACTGCAAAATAGAGTATCCAGGAAAGTGAAAGATTCACTGACTGTGGTTGATATAGTACCTTTCACTTGTTCTTTTCATCTTTATTCAGGCTTTTCAAAATAAAATCAGTTGCTTATTGAGGGAAAAATACAGAATAGGAGGAGTTTTTAAGGAGTATTTTTAAGGAGTTGTGTTGTTGAAAGCATCTGTCTGCTGTGCATAGAACCTATTCCTGGCTTCTGTCCATTCAGCAATAAAATATGTGATTAGTTTAGCAAGCTCCCTTTTTGAGGAGCAAGAGTAGTAAAGGGAACCAGTATTTTGAGTTAGTATCCTTTTATTCTCAGTCCCTGTTGGGTTACTTTGGGCTGTGATTTTTTTCCATCGCAGGAATCACTCAGCTGCCGTTTGGTCTTTGTGATGATGCAGTATTGTGTGGCTGCAAACTACTACTGGCTGCTGGTGGAAGGCATGTACCTGTACACACTGCTGGTGCTCTCTGTCTTCTCTGAGCAGAGGATTTTCCGCCTCTATCTCTGCATTGGCTGGGGTGAGTTGGATTTTCCATTTGTCCTCCTGTGGCTGCACTGGCAGAGGGGATGACAGGAGAACTTGTGTGTCTGTCCTAGTGCTGCCGAGTTCAAGTCCTGCACTCTGCATTCTCTTTTTGTTCCTGATCCCTTACCTTGTTTGGGCTGGAGGGTGTGGTCACAGCTCCTGGATGCTCATGGCACAGAGGCTGTGGGACACTGCAGAAGCTCACCAAACCAGTGGCAAACTACTTTTCCTTCAGGACATTACCTTCCCAGGACAGATTGTGTGTGGGTGGTTCCAGCTGGATGTGGACTTTTCTAGACTGCCTTGCTTCATCTCCTGGAAGTTTTTGATTGCATTTAAAGACATGTGAACTGCTTGTGGTGTAAAATAGCAAAGCTGCTTTGCATCTGGGTGAGGACAACAGTAGAGAAATGGCGACAGCATGGGAGGGGATGATGCAAAGGGGCAGGGGGTGTCGGGTTGGCTAATTGGGCAGAGCAGGTCATATGGGGATTGTCTGGAAAAAAAAGGGTCGGGTGCATGTGCCATGGGCACGTGTGTGTGTGAAATCAAGGGTTTTGATGCCTTGAAATCAACTGGTTCACTAAGGGTCACCTTCTGCAGAAAGGGTAAAGCATTGATTCTTTCACTATATAGTTCACCTGAAAATACATTACAGTTTGGGATCAATCTCGTTTTTAGTGTGATCTTGCATGTACTTTTACTGCATTCTCTCCCTCCCTCTTCTCTACCCTCCCCTTTTGGTGGAATCAGGCCACTTTTGGAAAGATGAAAGTAAATACAAATAAATACTACAAGTGCTTTCACAGAAGCTAGTTTGAACATTTAAATTGCTTTGACTCTCCTCCTTTCTCTTTGGATTTCAATTGTGAATATTTTAGCAAATTAGTTCTCTGGAAAAATGCATATAAATGGCATATTATTGTCCCAATTCTACAAAAACTTGACATATAATGAGAAAAGGTTTTCTGTTATATTGATAGGAATAAATTAATGCAAATAATAGCAGTTTCCTGCAGGAGGGTTTTATTTAAAGTTCTCTATCTTCCATATTCTTTCATGTCAGGCATGCAGCAAAAGCAGCACATTTTTGTTTAACATTTGAACTATATGTTTTAATTAGACACTCAATTTAATTAAAAAAAAGGGGGGAGGGGGAGCTCTCCTGAAGCAATGACTGAGGTCATGAAAGGAAATGGAAAAGAAATTAGAACAAAATTATATCTAGTCAAATCCTAAGGGGACTGTGTTTACTTATAAGAAAGAGTTAGGCTGCTTTTGGTCTGAATCACTTCTATTTAGAGTTTGTCTCCTGCAAAGGCAGAAGGCAGAAATAGATGATGTTATTTTGATTTTGTTCTTTTTTTACAATGGTGGTTTTGCTATTGTATGTTGAATTTCTAGATGAGTTTTTGGAAACAAGCAGCAATGCAAGAACTTGGCACTAGGCACATGGGTTTCATCCAAGCTTTCTAGAAAAGCTCTGTCTGTGCCATTCAATCGTTATCTGTACAATTTCTTGCTCTTCCATATGTGTCTGCATGTGCAAACCTTGCCAATGATTCTCCACCTTCAAATGAGAAACATCTGCTATATCAGTGCTCCCAGATTAGTTATACCAGATAGCAGTTTCATCTCTAACCAGTGGAAAGATATAATAATTTTTCCTGATCTTTCTGCTTCTTCATTGGTGATTCCATTTTTTGGGTGCTCAAGTCCCTCACCAGGTGACTTTCTGCTGTATGCAACATTCAGAAGATTTTTATTTAATTTGATTTTTGAGCTGCCTGATAGCCTCAGTGTAATGCTGAGGCTTCAGAGAGAGAGACAGTACGTTCCTGTTTGAACTGTTGTCCTGCTCTTTGAAGTAGTCAATCAGCTGTAAAAATAAGGCTGGAACAAAAAATTAAATATTTATTTGATTGCCAGCGCTAATTTGATTCTCTGACCATTTGTTCCATTAATGAATTGGCCTCTCACAGGATATCTTTTTAACTTTTTCATTTCTTATAATTTGATTAATATTTATGAATGAAAATTTCATGTTTACATTCCTCAAAAACATAGTCACTTTGTTGTTATTTCTTACAATTGTAACTGAAGATTGTGATCACTCTCAGATGTGCTGGAGTCTGCTGTCCTGGAGCCCAGGGTGCTGAGCTTGATGTGCACCCTCCTCACTGCCCTAAGGTCCTTGAATTCCCCCATTTCATGGGCACTGCAGCCAAGGCTGCCCTTGGGCTTCACATTCCCCACCAGCTCCTCCTCGTTGGTGAGAGCAATGTCCAGCATGGCACCTCTCCTCATTGGCTCCTCTGTCACTTGGAGCAGGAATTTATCAGTGTGATCCAGGAAGCTCCTGCATCGCTTATGCTCTGCTGTCCCTCCAGCAGATATGGGAGTGGTTGAAGCCTCAGGAGTTCCAGGGTTTGTGACTGTGAGCCTGCTACTGTCTGTTTGCAGAAGGGCTTCCTGGTCAGGCAGCCTACAGCAGACTCCCTGTAATGTCACTTGTCCCTGTCCTCCCTTGAACCTGACCCACAAGCTCCCAGTCAGCTCCTCACCCATCCGCAGGTGGAACTCCATGCACTCCAGTGTCACTGATGTGGTGACACCCCCTCCTGCTCTCTCCTGCCTGGCCTCCCTGAAGAGCCTGTGGCATTCTGTTCCAGCACTCCAGTGAGGAGCCATCCCACCATGTCTCTGTGATGCCAGTGAGATCATAGCCCTGCAGGTACTGCCACTAGCATCCTGCTGGTAGGAGTGGATGGATTCAAGATCTCATTCCCCAGTAACTTCAGTTTAAAGCCCTCTTCCCAGGCTTGGCAAGCCTATGACTAAAGATTTTTTTCCCTTCTCTGTCAGATTCAGTCCATAGTAGACCAGTTGTTCCAAGATATTCCAGTTTTTGTTATATGATAACATCAGGTCAGTTCTAAAGTCAGTTATTAGACAGTAGTCCATTTATTATCAGTTCAAATGACAAATTATCCTTTGCTGTTGAAGTATTTATAAAGGGGAAAGTCTGTCTTGCATTATTATACTTTAAAAAAAAACTAGAAAAATCATAAAATCTTGATAGACCTATGAAAATTAATGTAGTTTCATAGATTGGGAGTAATTTATGCTAACATCATATATATTGATAGAATTGTATAAACCTTCCCTGTTACTTTTGAGGTAACTGTATTCCTAATGGCCACTTCACTGCTGAGATTTCATGTCATACTAGGCTTTGAGATGGCAGTGTTAAATTTTTCCTATTTCATTTAATGTGGAATACATCTTGCTTATGTCTTCTATTTCTTAGTCAAAGCAGAATTCCATATATTTATGTCAGCCTTAAGTTCCACATACCTTACTGCAAAAACAATTGTACATTCTACTTTCAATGCTGATGGAGAAAAAGAAGGCAGAAACACTTTGCAGCATCAAAACCCCAAAATTTTAATAGGCTAATGGAAGAGCAGGTAGGTGAGAGGTTTCCTTCCCTCTGGGGGTCAGCACAACAGCAGCCAAAACAGCTGTTGATTCACACAGTCATTTGCACTTGCAGAAAAGAAAATCTGTTGCTACGCACTGCTGGTACCTGGTGCTTCCTTGAGAAATCCTTGCCCATGGATCTCACTTTCTAGACAGAAGTAAAAACATTTATAAGAATGGGGTGAAAAAAAAAACCAACCTAACTACAGAGATCAAGATCATTACTTATTTGTTTTGTTTGTTTCTCAGTATGTGCAGACTGGTCTGAATCAGTGTCCAGGACACCAACCCAGTGTTCATCATGTCTGAGCCCAAGGCAGGAGCTGCTGAGCCTGACATTGAGTTTTAGCTATCAGTACTGTACTGAATAGTCTCTGGAGAAGGGCAGTTTATACTTGTAAAGCTGCTGTATCAGCAGATTTTAGCAGAAAAGGGACCTGTTCACATCTAAGAGTAGAGAGGAGGGAAGAATGGGGAAAGAACCGAAACATCCCACTGTGACTCTGAGCAGCAACCAGACAGGAGACCATTTTCAGCACTAAAGGCTAAGAAGAAAATGTTACTAAACAGCTAAATATTCTCTGAGCTTCTGTGGTAATTTTACACCCAGTTGCACTTGCAGCAGGAAAATGACCATAAAAAATAAATAATCTGCTTCCTTCCAAGCCTTGGCAATGCAAACTTGCTCTAAGGAAGAACACTTTGAGGAATGAAGCTATTAAAAACAGGAGGCCTGGCTGGGGCATCTAAATCTACATCCTGATTGCAAGGAATATATGACTGGAACAGAACCAGTAAGAAACCTTCCTTCAGAAGCCCAGTATGAACTCACTGTAGCAACAGGAGGCATTCATAGCACTGACCACTTTTTTTCTATTTTCAAATGAAAACTCTGCTTCAGACAAGGATGTAAAAATAGATTTTGTGTCCAGACTCATCTTGGTAAGAAATGCAAGGAATTCCTCTTAATCCTCTTCACTCTCTGTTTCCAAATTAAACTTTTTAATGTTTTTCCTTTTTTAGGAAGAAAAAAAAATAATCTTCTCACATAATCAGTGCTTTTACTCTTTTTACATATAGTCATATTTGTTTATAATTTCTCTCAGTTCCTCATGGCATCATTCTTGAATTCCTTCACCTATCAGTTGATCAAGTCAGAGCATCTTGGATGCTTTCTGAGAGAAAGAAGAATCAACTTGTTCTGACAGCAGTAGTGTCCTTCTGATTTATGTGCCTGATTTTCTCAGAGGCTGAACTTATCACACGTGGGATGTCAGGTTACAGCTAAAATACTGAAAACAGCCCTAAAATGCTGTATTCAGAATATGTCCTTCTTTAAAGGTTTCAGCAGGATAGCAGTGCTCTGGTCCTTCAGAGAAAAATCTACTTCAGGAAGAATCTGGAATCAGCATGTGAAGATGAGGGGAGCCTCCTTGCTCCTCATATTTCTTTCCTGAAATTTCCTCTATGTAAAGCGAGGTACAATGCAAAGCTTCAAGTACGGTGTAAGAATGGAAACTTGCTTGCACGTGGAGGTAAGGGAAGGATGATGGCATGGAATAGCACCACCTGCTGACACCTCTCTTGGAAATTTTCTGGGTTCCAGAACAAACCTGAGCTTTTCTGTTCTGTTACCAAAATATCTCAGACCTGTTCAATGAAGAGACTGATTTTTGAATGCTGCTGTTCACGACATGGTAACTTCATTAGCAGCTGCAGGAATTTCTTGCCTCTCTCATTAGGAATAGTGGAGCATTCTGAAGATGCCAACCTGTACAGGTTTTCTCAACATTTTTTCTCTCTTATCTACTCCATCCTTTTGCCATTCTGAAAAATGAATGTTTTTCCAATTTTTTTTTGCTGTTTTTCTTACTATGCAGGCACCTGGCCAGGTGCAGAATATTTAAGCTAGAGTGAAACTAAGTAGGTTGTGCTGCTTATTTATGCAGTGGGATGTTAAGATGATGATTTGGCAGTTGCATTACGTTCTCATCATCCATAATATGTATTATTATTGCAGCCCATAATTCAGATGCCCAGTCATTTGAAGTTGGACTTTATTAGCTGAGCTGTCAGCAGGCTTATTTTCTATTACACTTGACAGATTTCATAATTACCATGTAGTGTTCAAAGATTTTGGGTCAGCTATCAACCTGCAAGAATTAAGGTCACAGTTTATCGTGATCAGGCTGTTGCAGTTTCTGGTGTCTTCAACAGTGATGTAGTACAGAAGAAAAAGTAGACATTGCCATTTCCAGAATTCAGAAACTTTTCTCTGGCCAGTTATATCAGAAAAGATCCATCTCAGAGCTTTCTGTATGACAAAAAAAAAAAAGGCAAAACCAGAAAGAGTTCAGCCAACACCTTAAATAAATGCCTACTTTAAATGAGTACAGTTTTTTCCTTGGGTATCTGATATACTTTGAATAGCAGCAGCAAGAGGAAGAAGTGTGAGACTGAAACTCAAATGCATCAAGTGTTGTGTTGGAAGCCCAGGAGCGGAATACACCACTGATGCTGTTAATGAAATGTGGTATCTGTGATGTTTATTCAGTGAGTTGTATTCAGTTTACTTCCACTGCCTGCTCAAACCAGATAGAGTTCTCTTGACTGTAACCAGAATAATATATGGGTTTTTGCCAGTTAATGCAGGCTAACTAAATATCAAGACTGTTAATTAGTCTTCGGAGAGTCTCAGTCTCTCTTGCAAATGGCAGCTACTGCAGAGATGCTTCAGATTTGCTCTTTTGCTGTGATGGAATAACTTCTACAGGGAATGTTCTTGGGGCAGTCTCCTCTTTAGATCTTCACTAGGGCTTTGGAAAACTGCATGTGTTCCCATCTGCTGAGGCTGTATCCCAGACAGTTTCCAGAGCAGTCAGTTTCTCAGGACAAGTCTTTGTGAATTTGGCAGATGTCAGGTAGTATCCATGCAGTAAGTTTTGAACATTAGTGCAAATTCATGTGTGCGCTGTCAAGTCTTGGTGTCTCAGACTAAAATGTGCATTGCCAGCATGGAAAACAGTGTGACTGATGGTGCTGCAATACCAAGACACCAGTGGTGTGCATCACAAGTGGGAGTGGGCAGAGAATGTTGAACAAGTTGCTTTATACTTACTGCCTATTAATTTGTATAATATTTGCATAGCTGATGCAATTCTCTTATATCAGCCTCACTCGAGTTAGGCTCTTTTGAAATATAGTATTAATAATAGGTTCTCAATTTAAATGTCGAGTGATTTGATTAAACATGGAGAGATTTCTGATGTATCTAGGAGACTGAGATACCCACAAATCATTATTGTTATCTCTTGATCTATCAAATGATATATCCACTGACATACAGCTTTTGTGCTGTCGGTGTTTGTGTCTTATCCTGTAAGTTTCATATTAAGATGTCTTAATGCTCAGCAAAGTCAAGAAAGAAATAATTCAAACTATAATTCATTTCTGTGAATCAAAGTCTCATTTGATTTTGAAGTGATGTGCAGTGAGCCCGTTCTTAATCTCTCTATATGACTATCAAGGCAGCATACAGTTTTTGGTAACTTTGCTCCCAAAATACTGTGTATTCTCAATATCAAGTAAATCCATGGAACATGATAGCTATTTGCCCAAATAATCTCTACTCAGTTCATTATCTTTGCTATTATTCTAATTATTGGTATTTTTTCCATGCTGCTCTTTGTTCTCCCTCTTTTCTTTTTTTTAAGTAACTAATTAAGGAGAATATTATTATTCTGTGTCTGTAGTGTTTAGCTGTTCTGATAGCAGAGAAATTCTACAGCGCAACAAAAGTGAAGGTTTTTTACTGATAATACCCAATAAAGATACTGCTTGAGGTGCTCAGACTGTGGGGGATGACCAATTTCCCTATGACTTCCGCTGCCACAAACTGTGGATTTGCCCTGTGCAGAACTTAATGCTGCAGCCTGATCTTCTTACCATCCCTGACTTTACTGGTTCTTAAGAACAAAGTAACAAAGTATGGTAAATGTTGCTTTTTCTATACAATGCACATGCAGCATCAGACACTGTCCAAGGAGGAATTCAACCATCTTGATCTGTCCTTAAGCAGAAATTCCTCATCCTGCCTTTTCACTCACAACCTGCTTTCCTTCCTTGTGTGCATTTTTATCATTCTCTGTACTGAGTATTGGTTGGTAGGTGCACTTGAAAATTATTTTTAATGACCTAGGTTCTTCATAAATGAGAGAAGTTAATTAGAGAGCCTTTGATGCTGTAAAGCAGGTAATGAGTGCCAGCTCACCTGGCTTGTCTCTGCCTTTTCCAACCCAGATGCGCTGTCAGGTGAGGGTAGGGCCAAGCCTCTCCTCCCTGCCACCTTCCTCTGCTGGCCTTGCTGCAGCCACTCGAGTGCACACCAGTGCCACAGCCAGAACTGGCGCTTCTCTGTGGGGCAGGACACTTGCTGGGGGTGCCCACCCTCCCTCTGCCATGGGGGGCGTCTGGGGCTGGGTGTGCTCCAGCCTTGGCACCAGTACACAGCCTGAACTTGGTCCTGCTTGAGTACAGTGACCCACAAGCAGAAATTTAGACACAAAGGTTTTGGTCAGAGCACACTGCACCCTTCTCTAGCATGAGTGCAGAGGCTAGTAGAGCTTGCAAAAATTTAATTCCCTTGGCCTGTCTGTGAAAATATCCACAGAAAAAGTGGTGAATGCCTGTTATGGGGCACTTAAGTTGTTCATTTTTCATGCCTGTTGAGAGCTGGGTGGGAGCCTAGTGTTCATGGCAATCTATATTGGATGGGAGCTGCAATCCTGACACCAGTTAATCCTGTTGGGGGGAGGCAGAGAGAGTTGTCCTTCTCTCACTTTTTTCCCAGTCTCAATGTCAATGTCAGCCTTGTCTCCTCTCTTTTCAGGTGTGCCAATGCTGTTTGTTATCCTCTGGGGAACTGTCAAGTACCTTTATGAAGATGAGGGGTTGGTTTAGTTCTGATTTTTATAGCTATATCTCATTTGTGTATGTGTGCACCAGCAGGTCACTGTTTGCTTTCTGTTCAGCGTGGTTTGCTTTGGCAATGTGCTGAAAACTCACATAATTGCTTCTATTTTGTCTGAAGGTCTTGCATAACATTTCAGAAAGGAGAATATGTTTTTTTCTGATCAGAATTTTCTGGATGTCTGAATGAATCTATTCTTTTTCAGGTCAAGGAAAGGTATGTTTTGTTTTTCTGTACTTATAGTATCAACACTAGCAGTCATCCTACCTAACCAAGACCACTCCTGATACTGTGCCTTTGGCAGTAGCCTTTACAGTTGTTTCAGAAGAAGACAGCAGCCTCCCACAGGATTCTGTCTGCAATTTGTAGTGATTAGCCTATGCCTAGCAGCAGAGAAGTGATTGCCTTTTCTTGTTTAAGCTCCCATTATTTAGGTTTTCCTAAAATAAAGGCACATTCTCTGTCTGCTTATATTAGTCTTGCTGAAGTCAACTATGTCACGCACAAGACTGCTGTAAAACACAAAATACTTTTTGTGCTTTTATACCATGATGGCTGTTCTGGAAATATTACCTTTGTATATGCTTTATAAATAGCTGTTTTATAAATAGCACTGTAACTTGTTGGATTTTTTGTTTGTTTGTTGGTTTGTTTTAAGTGAGGAAAGTGGCTTCTTTTTAGAGATAGTGGCTGCCTAGAAATATTTGGATAGTTTTCTGTGTGAAAAGAAATAAATTTGTGTTCTTTCATTTTTATTTTAATTTTTTTTTATTTAATGGGTTTTCCTCTTACTTAGTTTCCACACTACTCAGCCAAGACTTTTGTAGAGGATCATTTTATTTTTTTCTTTTTTTTTTTTTTTTAATTCCCAGACACAATTATTATTGAAGAGTTGCTGCAATGTGAAAATTCAGTTTAGTCAGAGCCACCCCCAAACTGTTTTCTGGTGTTTCTGATTATTAAGAACCAATATTTTTTTGTGTGTGTGTTCCTCATAGTACTGCACCAGTTCAGTCAAATCTGCCTTTTCTGGTTTAAGCAATGCTAGGATTTTTTGACTTTCCTTTTCAGTGTTGACGTGATGATAGTCTTAGCAAGAATTGTGGCTGCACTGATGTACTGCGAGTTTTGTTGAAATTATCAGAATAGGTGTAGAGACCATGCAGCCTCTGAGCAGGCGATGTTCCATGGGCATATCTTCCCATTGATGTAGAAAATGTATTCAAAGTGCTCATGCTGAGCCTCCCACATTATGTGGTGCTCAGAGCTGATTTATTTTTTCTATTAAGGAAAACTGTCACTCACTGCCTTCAGCAGACCTTAAAAGGGGCAATTTTGCACATTATTGAATTTTCTAAATGTTGTCTAAATATTTGTAAAATACAGCAATAAATAACTACGTGCAGCAGCTGCTCTGAAAGACAAGAGTTCTGTGCCTTAGGCAGGCATTTGCTGGATTAGCCAGGGATATCTTTCATGCTGTTTGCCATAGCTCTGTCACCATGCAGTGGGCTGTAAATTTCATTTGTGATTTAACTACTTCCCTGGCTATGAAGAATAACAGGAAATAAATGTGGTCAGGGCTAGGAATCTGAGGCAGTCCTGTGAATGTAGCCTTTGAGTAAAGGACTGAAGCCTGCAAGACTTGGTTGGTTGCACACTGCCTTCTTTCCTTACATGTGCAAGTATAAACTCCTTTAGAACACAATTAGTGTTTTAAAAAGTGAACTATTAAAAAATATTTTGTCTAGATTACAAATACAATTAAAGGCAAGCTGTTGTTCTTAGTTATTAGACTGTGCCTAAAAAGCTGATACTTACACATTTTTGCTTCTGTCTGCAATTAAGTATGGGAGCAAAACAGTCAGCCTTCAATCTCTTTTTTTTCCATTCACCTGTAGCAATTCAAGGTTAAAATTCAGTGTTTTCACTTCTATGAAGGAGAATACTGGATTGGTAAGCAAAGGCAGAAACATCCCACTAGCATTTTTTTCATTGGACAAATTCTCCATTCATAAGTCTGAGGCTATTAGTTGCCAAGCATCTTCTGAGAGGTGCTGAGCAAATTGTAGGGGTAGATCCTAAGCACAATAGATATTGGTGTATTTATCAGTGTGGCAATCACACAAAGCACAGATGGGCCAGAAGTCATGTAGAGATCTACCAGTTTTATTTTGTGGATGCTTTAATAGCCATGACACCTTAATTGACCTGTAATGGTTTTTTTATTGCACATATTTGTATAAATTTAAAGGTAGCTAAAATTGATGTGTGCCACAGGAAGCAAATTAACACAGAAACGTAGCAGAGTTAATGTAAAGAATTATTCTCAGCCTCTGTTATTATAAAGAATTTTTTTAATTACCTCGGCATCTACTGCAGCTGGTGAGAAAATTGGAACTCAACTTCCAGCTATGCCTATTATCCCATCAGTCTTGAGGTGTTCAGATAAAATTAATTTCAAGGGCTCCATGAAGCTGGCTCCCACTTGTGTACCAATTAAGAAGTTCTGTAGCTGAGATTCTGGCTCAGGTACACTGCACACAGCCTGCACACCTTTTTTGCCCAATACCTAAAATGCAATTGAATTGGAGGCTGTAGAGCTGCTGGTGGCAATAATATGCTTTTTGTACACATTAAACTGAAATTGAAGGAAAAATAATATCTCAAGCCCTTCTTGGACTTGCAGTCCCTGCAAGGGAATGTGGACTTGCCACAGCCGAGCTGTTGTGCTTCCCTCTCTAGTAAGTGACCACATGTGGGTGCATGCTTGTAGCGTGGAACCCTCCCTGTGCTGCATGGTTTGCTCTTTGCTCTTAGACTGTCCCACTACAAGGCTGGGGAGGGTTTCAGCTCCACCAGCATCACTCAAGATGAACGTTCACAGGTCTTTTAAGAAGCCTTAGGGAAAATTGTGTATATGTATGTCTTGGCAGAACAGATTTGGAGCTGAAGAGAAACTTTTTTTGGGAAGGAACCTATGTTTTATGTAGTGCTGTTTCCTGGTCTGTTTCCTAGTCTGCGTAGCTCAGTAAACTGCTGTCTTTACTGGTGTCTGCTGCTTCTGAGTAATGCTGAGCAAGAGGCTAACAAAGTAATTTCACAGAAATGTTAAGAATGCTGTCACTGCAGGAGCAAGCCAAGTGAGACATGAGCACTCCCCTAACACCTGGGCTGTCCTACAGAGACATGGCCCACTGAGCAGTGGGGGTGGCTGGCTGTGGCCAGAGGAAAGGAACTAGATGTACAAACCCTCAGTTTAAGGTTCACTTCAGACCAGTGATCCCAAACTGTGGCTGCCGTGACCCTTCTTGTCATTTTTCTCCCATATTGCTTAGGGAGACAGGAATTTTGAAAGCTTAAATGAGACTCGTGCAGTAAATGAAGCATTATATTGCTGCAGCATGCTACTTACTTGGCAGAGGGCTCAGGTCAGCAAAAGTTAGGAACTGTTGCTCCCATTTTTGATTTTACTTGTTTATAATTTTTAAAACTTCTGGTGGGCCTGAAACCTTGTGCATATGCACCAAAAGAGCTGGAGTTTGCAGCTGCAATTGCTTTCCCATGGTTGAAATTAGTAACTCCTTTTTGAAAATAAGGACAGATAAAATAGATGACTGATCTCAATATTGTTATGACAATAATGATGGTAAGTAATGGGATAAAAACTAACAAGCAATTAAATAAGATGATCTGACATTGGAGACTGAAGAATAACAAAAAATAGTGCAGGACGAGGAAGCTAAGAATGACAGCGGAAAGCTCAGACTCAAACAGATTCCCCCCGTTTCTTCTTTCAGCCAAATGACAAATTTGACCTTGGTTTTAATGGAGTAAATCTTCACAATTAATGGATGATAATTCATAGCAAATTGTGGAAGAGAGCTAGCCATTAGTGGGTAAGAAAGGCCAGTGAGTAGTATCCAGCTGGATTATGATAGCTGCAATAGTACAGAGCATTCAGTGTTTCTGAGAAGCAGCTGCATCTGTTTCCATGTCAGCATGATGTGCTTTCCTGGTATCTAGTCCTTAATATTGTTTTCCATCTGCATTGCTGGAACAGAATGAAAAGAAAGAGATTTTAGTAATGTACTGAAACTTTTCCTTCATCTCCTTTTTTCTTCTGTCCTCCTAGTTGCTGGACCAGAAACTATAACATGAATTACTGGTTGATCATCAGACTGCCCATTCTCATCGCCATTGGGGTGAGTCTGAGACGTGTGCTGTGAGATGGTACATTTCCCTGAGAACAGCACAATATGGTACAAAGATGCACATGTGGCCATTGTGCATCTCCAAAGGCTAATAACCTTTGAGGCTGTTGACATTTTCATTCAGAAATGTGATTTTATGAAGCCAAGTTGGTTTCTGTCACTGAAATTCCAGACTAGCATTTTGTTTCTTTAATTTGGCCACAAGCTGGTGTTGTAGTGGCAGGACATGATAACAGAACAGCATGCTGCAGCAGCCCCATTAACTCCCCTGTGAGCAGGAGGTGTGGAAGGTAGTTCAGGGAGACCAAGGATACTATTTCAAATACTGAGCTACAAAAGAGCTGCAAAATGTGTGGCATTGTGTAGAAATATTCTGCAGGCACAATACTGTGCCAGGCTCACAACTCCAGCCAAGGCAAATGGGCCACACCTTTGCTGTGTCTCACTCCCCAGAGAGTAACTGGGGTCCCCTGCTTTGTGTAATGAAGTACCTGTGTTTTTAAAGGGTGGGTTGTGCATTCACATTTAGACCACAATTTCTTGGCAAGGAGTTGAGTTCTGTGGCAAATTCTGCAGCTGCTTCATAGCAGGATGCACAGAGAGCTACACATGCATACACGAACCAGCCTTTTTGAGTACTTATGCACATGGGTTTATTGATGGTGATATAAATTCTTCTTCCATTTTTCCAGGTGAATTTCCTCATCTTTATCAGAGTTATATGCATCATCATCTCCAAACTTCAGGCTAATTTGATGTGCAAAACTGACATAAAATGCAGGTATGTCTTAAGGTGGTCTGATGCTTTTTTGTGCTCATCAGAATAGAAGCAGACAAGGGCAAATATGAAAGGGGTGGGTTGACCAAGGTGGTTAAAGACCCTTGAGTAATGCACAGGTATGGTGTCATGCATTAGTGTAACTGCTTGGACAGTCAGCCCACAGAAAAGTCTCAGGGAAACCAGGGCAGGTATTTCACCTGTGCTATAAACAGAAGGCTAGATCACTGTCACTCTACAGTCTTCCATTAGACTGAAGGAATATTAAGTAAGCAGTTATTTTTAAAATACCTGCAGCACATGCAGGTACTGAATGTTAGAGTCCTTGAAATCACCCAGAGGAGGGCAGCTGGTGTAAGGGCGGGAAGGAGTGTCCTGTGTGGAGTGGCTGAGGACTTTTGACCTGCCTGGTATGGAGGAAAGGGCTCTGAGGGATGACCTTGTTCCCTTCTACAGCCCTCTGAGGAGTTGAAGTAGAGAGGGAGGTGCTGAGCTCTTCTCCAGGGTATCATAGGACATGTGGGAATGGTTCACAGCTCCACCGAGGGAGGAGGTTCAGATTGGCATCAGGAAACATGTCTTTACTGAGAGGATGCTCAAACCCTGGAACAGGCTTCCTAGAGAGGTGGTCAGTGCCCCAAACCTGTCAGTGCTTAAGAGGCATTTGGACAGTGCCCTTATAACTTGCTTTAAGTTCTGAACAGGTGGTTGTCATAGGTTCCTCCCAGCTGAAATATCCTATCTTATTCTAATTTGAACATAAAAATATGAGCTGATAGAAATAAAAGCTTTCACTTCCAGTAGGATAACATGGGATCAGTTTGAGTTTTGCTCCTTGTTTTGCTCCTTGCCAGTTGTTATTGGGAAAACTTTCAATCTTGAATGCGTGAGATATTTCAAGAGAAATGTCAGGGCTATCACATATAAATTCAATTTTTGGTTTGTAGTCAGTCTATCCTTGTCTGTATTCTCCCTGTTATTTAATCCCCTTGCTAAGATTCATGGTTGCATCCTTCATTTGTCCATCTTGACATTTGTACTGCAGTCTGGAAAACAATGTAAGAATAAAACGTTAGCTTTTGAAGTGCGGAGCTACATGCTGTGGTATCTGGACTGCTGCTGTTACATTGGGTATTTCAATGCTGCAGTCTTCTAAACAAGACACAGCATATATTTTGGTGATTTCTTATCTGTGTGAGTTGACGAGTGTGTTACCTACCTTCTTTACCTCACATGAAATTTTGGAAATCTTAATGTGTCTTGAGAGCTCAAATCAAAGATGAGGACTTGTTGGAGCTGAAGGCTTTGATTCCATGCCCACTTGAAAATTGAGTATTTTCAGAAGGTCACAGTGAAAGGACAGGGGCAAAGGTCACAAGTTATAGAAAGAGAAATTACCCTTGCATGTCAGGTGAAAATAAATTCACAGAGTGGTCTGATGCTGAAAGAGAGGTCCAGAGGGGCTTTGGAGGACCTTGGAGATACTCAAAACTTGGCTGGATACAGCCTTGAGTAACCTGCTGTGAACTGGAGTTGGGCTAGAGTCTTCCAGAGGTGCCTTCCAACCTGAATGCTGACATAATTCAGAATAGCAGCCAGTAGCCCTCAGGCACACAAGAGCTACAAAGGTCTGACAGCCCTGCTGATTGAGTGATTTTGTATGTACTGACTTGTCTCAAGACAGGTTGTTGTGAGATGTGGGTGAGTTTTGTGGCCGAGGAAGCTCCCACGTGATTCCCATGCATCTTTCACTATCCTTTTGGGTAGCTGACATGTATGTCCATCAAAAGAGAGTTACGGATCATTCTTGTGAATTTTTTCCTGTGGTTGTGTATCTTGAACTGTCTCACAAGTGAAGAATCATTTCTTTCAGATTGGTTTGTCTTTCATCCTTTGCTAGCTCTGTCTTTGAACTTGCCATCACTCATTTTAAGACAGTTTGATTGCTTTGACAAAGTGTTCTGCAGTTACATATAGTTACAATGTTTAGAAGATTTAACACACCCACAGAGGTGGGAAGGAATACCAAGTACTCCTCCCTTTGCCAAGAATTTTTAAAAGATTCCAATTATTGATAGATTATGTCTTTCATGTCATCAAGAAAGTAGGTTTTGGTCGTCTTTCCCAATTACAGGTGGAGAAAAGAATACAAAAGAAAGACATCACAGGTACAAGGAAGCACACAGCTTCTTACTGAGTTGGGAAGATTTTCAGGTGAAATACAGCCAGTAACTGGATACAGAGCTTTGCTGTCACCAATAAATGGTCTGCAGTGAAGTGGTAGGGGAGGTTAAAACTTATAGGAACTTACTAAAGTTATTTTGAGGAGGTTTTTATCCTGCAGCCTCTGGAAGAGGACCCTGCATCACAAAGTGGTGCAGTGACTTAAGAAAGTTGAAACTCTGTCAGAAACAATGCAGAAGGGGTGACTCCCAGGGATTATTTGGATCAGCAATTCAGTGGCACTGATGAATCTTTAATTGCTTTGTGATCTTAGGTTGGCCAAGTCTACGCTGACTCTGATCCCACTGCTGGGGACCCATGAGGTCATCTTTGCCTTCATTACTGACGAGCATGCCAGAGGGATGCTGCGCTTCGTGAAGCTTTTTACTGAGCTCTCCTTTGCTTCCTTCCAGGTAGCACTCACCGTGTGCCCATGGACATAAGATCTTTTTTAACTGCTGTTTGAGGACCTGCTTTCTCTTTCATTCATTGCATGCTTATGTTCCTTATATTTCTCAGTTCAGCACTGGATGTTATAGGATTGTGACAGTGGAAGGGAAAGTGTAAGGACTAATTTTTAACAGCCAATTTTACTACAATAAGCTGGTATTCCTGTCCACATATTAATATTTATTTCCTATGGTTCACCTCAGGGCAATAACAAAATTGTCTGTGATTTCCTGTAATTGTACAGTGGTGTTGCTGAAAGCACATTTTGTGCTTTCTCCAGTGTTTCTGATGCTCCTTGGAAAATCTGTACTGCGAGAGATAGCTGTCTCCAGCTGTAACTGCGTGTGAGGAGGGCATAGGCTTATTGTGATCTTTATTTAACTGTTCCCTTAGGTAAAGCCATTTCAAATGAGTATCCTTCTGTAAGGAAATCATTATTCTGTTTCCCTGCACACTCACTCATTCCCTGTTTATCAAGCACACAGCTATATTTAAGGCCACTGTGAATTACTCCCTTATGAAGTGTTTAAGACTTGAAACCTTTGCTTTGTACAGAAGAAGGGGAAAGAAATCACTAGACAAAAATAACAGATTGAAGAAAACAACAACTCCTTTTTCCTAAGATCATGTGCTTTGAGACATAGTTTGGTCAAACCTCTGCTCTGCCATCAGAGTTGACAGGGACCAAGGATTCTCCACTTTTCAGTCTTACCCTAGACATGTCAGTGTGGAGCCTCTAGCCCTTTGCAACTGAGTTTGGCAAAGTGAGGAAACTGCTCTGCTCACTGTTCTGGTTTTTGTTGATTTCAGGGGCTGATGGTTGCAATTCTTTACTGTTTCATCAATAATGAGGTAAGAGAGATACTATTTTGTTCCAATTTGCCTTATCAGCATACAGTATAGGAAAAGGAAATTGAAAATGGTCTTGACTTGAACTGCTAAATTGTCCTTGTTCAGGACTTTTTGTTTTACAGAACCTTCCCTGCACAGCTCTGTGGGATAACTCATCAGACAAATGTGTTTGGAAGGAATTCAGGCAGTATAATTTACAGTCACTATTTGTAGATTTGGAATCTCACAGTCTTTCTTACAGTTGTGTAGTTTGCACTGGTGCATTCTTTGATTAAGAATTACAGCTGCTCTTAATCTGTCTTATTTTAATTGCTTGTTTTGCTTTTACTTGCTTTTTATTTGCTTGTTTTTGTGAATGGGGGAGTGGAGCCCATTTTATTCTATGAACTCAGATCAGCTTGCTGGTGAAGTTGGAGAATCCTTGTGGCTACTGCTGTATAGTTTGGTATCATTTGGTTTCCCCATGGCCTGGCTGCTTGAATGCATTGTAACTCTCATTAAAATTGAACCTCACAGAGTGGTAAACTCACAGACCCAGAAGAAGTAAACCTTTAGCTTTGAGTTAATTGATTGCAAGTACCATCTTCTGTGGTTTCTGCTGAATCCCAGCCCTGTAGTGGGAAAGGGTATTGTTCTGTTTCAGTATTGCAGGAGTCTCGTGTTACCTTCTAAGTGATTATTACTCATTCATTTGGCAGCCAGGTTTGTAAGGGTAGTAAACACTACTCATTTAGTCACTACATTACTAAATTAAATGCACATCAATATGTTTTACACTCACAATAAATCTACTTTTAACTATGACATGGCTATTCAAGATCACTTATTGAGAGACAGGCCTTATCAGGGAATTGGAATCAGTAGAAGAATGTGCTATTTCTATCATTATGGCCAGGCTGGAGTCAACAGGAAAGCAACAGGCATTCTGAATTAAGCCTTTCAGGAGTCTGCTCAGTTTTCTAGGTTGTGAGTAAGATTTTATCGAAGTGAATAATCTATTAATTGTACTGCTTACCAAAATCAGAGGTGAGTAGCAGCAGGCTTTGCTGTTGGGAATGAATGTCATTTGCTGTGTGTCATGAATTAGAGAATATTTGTTTCAGATTGCTTGTATGGCTTTACAGGTGTGCTTCAGTCCTGAGATGCAGAACTGTCTGCTGGTGGATTGTGTATTTCTTGTGATTCACCTTGGTGTTTGCTCACACATCCCTTGTGCAGCTGCAGCCAAGCCTCTCATGTGTAATGCTCAATAACTTCCTTCACGTGAAATAACAGCAAAGTTACATCATAATCCAAACTTTATTACAAGCTCTCAAACAGGCACCCTTGTTTCATTTGAGGGAGCTTACCTGTAATAGCTTACCTGTGTTCCTAAGAAATGCTCCAAATCTCTTGTTACTATAATTCTCTTGCCTTTGTAATGTAGTTCATAAAGCCTAAACACAATGAGTTCAGCTTCACTGACAATCCAGTATAAATTATTTTGCTTGTTTCAACTCTTGTTCAAAGAGTGGGAGTAGGATTTTGTGAAGCCTGGTCATCAGTGTCCATTAAAAAAATTTTTTGTAAAGGAATTTGGTTAAGTAAAGTCTGTTCTAAACTAGATGAGAATTCTTTTCCTCAGCTAAATGAGAAGCTGTTTTCTGACACACTGTATTTGTCCAAAGACAATCCTTGTTTGCACTGTGGTCTGCATTTTATTTTTGTTTGTGACTCATTGACTCCTTTTTCTTTAACCATACAGAATGAAAGTTCCTTGCAAGTCTTGATGCACAGATCAATAGTAGAAATGAAGATAGAAGTGATATTAATGTCCTTTTCTAGTATCTACTTCTTAAAAAAATAGAATTTGCTCATATTTCAGTCTTACTTTGCCTGAAAGATTCTGGATTTTCTCTGAACTTGCTCTGAAGCCAACAGTAGTGTCTCATGAGGTTGCCTGTTACCACCAATGTTCTTTGCAAAATGAGCTAGGCTTAATATGACCCGTTTTTCTGCTGTTAGTGCTGCTTTCTGTAAGAAATACTTTAAATCACAGAGGTGTTGCCTTTTTCCACCACTTAGTTGAAGATGATTCAGATTTCATTCTCTGTAGCCTTGGTTCTCCTTTTTGCCTTCTTGTCACAATGGAAGTACAATTCAATCTCTTCTACTTTAAAGCATCTGTCCTGGTGCCAGGACTTCTGAGTTCTTTAAATACTGGCCAATCCTTCCTTTTACTTTTAATTTCTTTTCATTCTCTATACAGACTATTAATTAAACTCTTCCATCAGCTTAGTTCCATCCCATTTTAGATCTGTTTTCCTTTCATTATCATTTGCTGAGATATTTTTTGCCAAAATTTAGGGATTTTTTATAATTAGATTCCAGATTCATTGCTACACTGTCAACTTCCTTCTCCATTAGGTGCATAAAGCTCAATCAAGAGCTCTCTGTGAGAGATCTTCTCCAGCCTTAACCTCCATGACCATCTTTTTCAAGTTGTCCCCCCCTCTTTCCTTTTTCTTTTAAAATACCCTACATAAAAATTTTTCTTCCTCTGTCTCACATGTCATGGTTTAACCTCCAGCAACTACGCACTGTGCAGCCACTTGCTCATTCCAGTTTGGTGGGATGGGGAAGAGAATTGAAGGAATAAAAGTGAGAAAAGTCTTGGGTTGAGTTAAAGATAATTTAACAAGTAAAACAGAGCAAAATGTGGAATTCATTTACTACTTCCCACTGGCAAGCAGGTGTCCTCCCAAATTCCTGCACACCTCCAGCCTGCCTGCTGTCAGGGTGGGATGAGAAGCTGAAAAGGCTTTGGCACTGTGCAAGTCCTGCTCAGCAATAACAAAAGCATCTCTATAATTGCCAACACTGTTTCCAGCACAAATGCAAAACACAGCCCCATACTGGCTGCTGTGAAGAAAATTAACTCTACCCCAGCCAATGTCAGCACATCATGGAGGCTTTGTTCTTGGTATCATTTTCCTGTATAGCTTATTTCTGGGGAATCTTACCAACACAGGAAAGTTAGTAGGATAAGCATTTTGCTGAAAGAGCTGTAGATCTACTTCTGTGCTCAGGAACTGCCTCTGCAAAATCAGTCTTACTTAATTCCCTTGTTTATACATTCAAAGCCATTTAGGCAAAAACTCAATTCCACACAGGCAGCAGACCTGCTCCCTACCCTCTTCCTAAACCCTGGAGAGAAAACTCCTGATAACTGATATTATGCCAGTCATATCTGTTCCTAAGACAGACCCATTCCTACAGTCTTTTGTTCAGGTCGTCCATTCACTTTATCTCAGTTTTGCAGGCTGTTTGTATCATAGCTCAAGCCTGTCATGTCCAGCTGGAGTAAAGACTCATTTCCTCCCTTTGACTGACCTAAAGGTACCTATTGCTCATTTACTTACTCAGCCAGTCACTACAGTCATGCTTTCATTCAGGATTTGCCAGTAAATGCCTACAACAGCTTTTTCCCAGTGCTGCCTTATACTTCCATGCCCACAAAAGATGCCAAGTACTGGAACAGTAATATGGTCAATTACTTTCCTGCAGACACTTGCGGTTCCTGCATTTCTGCCTTTGTCTGACCATTTTCCCTCATTGTTCTATGCCAAGCTCTCCCAGACACACTGTCTTTCTTTGTGTCTTTGTGCACCTTTTGACACAACAAACTCCCCTTACCATGGTAGAATACAAGCATTTGTCTCAGTATCTTTCCTTCTGACCCATCTGGTCATGACAGTGGAGGTTAGATTCTGAATTCTGACAGATTGTCAGAAACACAAAGATGCAGCTGGTTCCACCAGGACATTCAGTACAAGGGCTGTAGGCCAGAGCTGACAAGCCCTGATAGGGGCACCCACCAGGGGAAGACAATTAGTTTTGTAAGGCTTTGCTCCTTTTTTAGGAGTTCCTCTCAAATTCAGTCTTTCTCAAGCAAGTAAAGCGAACATACAGCAGCTGGTTCCCTAGGAGGTTTCCCTCAGAATATGAAGGTTTCAACAGCCTGGGCATGATGACAAACCTGTGCTGAAACTGCCATCAACCTACTTAGTCTCTTGGTACTCAGTATGAGACCCTAAAATAAAAGAAAAAGCATCTTTCCAGAGAAGGCTCCCTTAAGTGACCCACCTACAGTGAAATTATTTCCGGGCTGAAGTACACACCGTAATGAACTTATTACTGTGGTTACACTCCTGCCTTTATCTAGAGTAACAAGTGTGAAATTTTATGTCCTCTGCCTTATGTGTTAAAAGCTAATGGAGGTTCTTACTTCAGCCAAGAGGCAAGAACTTTGCCTGTGGAACAGGAAGATCTAATTCTGTTCTTGTTTAGCAGTTACACAATCCTGGATAAACTTCCAAACCTGTGCAAAGGTTACATAGTTTGACCCAGAACCTGTGACTAGATGAGCATACTTTGTATGAGCATACTTCAAGAAAAGCTAGTGTCTGGAATGAGAAACTGTAATTGCTGTTTTAAAGGGGAACAAGTTCAGTCTCTAACTTGCTTAATTGTTGTTTTCAATTCTGAATAGGCATACGAGTTTTGTATGAAATAAAAAGAACCTACATAAATATTCAAAGAACAAAAATAATCCAGGACATAATAATGTTTAAATCAAACCAAAAGTTAGAACTCCTAAGAATACTTGTGGTGCAATATTGAGCAGAAAGTCAGTCTTTTCAGCTGTTTCATGGCTGATAAGCAAAGTCAGTTTAATTGTTAGTCCTGGTAGGGCATAGAGTCCAATCAGTATTGCAGGTGAATACATTTAGAGCAAAATAATGAAGGTAAGATTTTCTGGTGCATAGAAGAGCTTTTTTTTCTACAAGTAAAAATGAATGTCATCATTATTTTAAATGTGGAATGGCCTATAATGGATTAATGAGATAATTGGATAATTGGAAGCAATAATATTGCAGGTTTAAAGCATTTCCAGTTTTTCTCAGTAGTGTGGTATCCTTGCTGTTTTCTGATGGAGTCATTTAAAGAGCTGATTAGTTCTACATTCATTCCTTTTGTTTCCTTCTTTGCTTCTGTTAGGTTCAGATGGAGTTTCGGAAAAGCTGGGAGCGCTGGAGGTTGGAACACTTGTATGTCCAGAGAGACAGCAGTATGAAACCTCTGAAGTGTCCAGCCAACAGCATCAGCAGTGGGGGCACAGTAGGCAGCAGTGTCTATGCTGCCACTTGTCAGGCCACATTCAGCTGAGATTTCTGCAGGTGAATCAGATGGAGAACAATGAACTGTATAATCTACCTGAAAACCCTTAAATACCCAAGCAAGTGGCTTAAGTTTGCCATCTCCAGCAAGAAACTTAAGCATGTGCTGCTCATCGCCTGCCGGCTGTTGGACAAAGGTTTCTAGGGAAAGCAATCTGCTAATGTAATGAACACATCAGAGGAAAAATTGGTCATGTCTAAAGTAAGTTAAAAGAGTTTTTTCCTATTTGCACACAAGGCCTCCAGGGGTCCAAAACTTAAGTGTTGCATTGATCCAGTCTGAAACCACAGGGTCAATGGCTTATTACTGTTGAGTGGGTGAGCTGAGTGATCGACTGATTAAATTACAGGGATATAGAATATTATTATTGCCAGAAAATACATTTAGACTTTTCTGGTGATAGGGCAAGGTGCCATCACCATTTTTAGAAAAAAATAATTTAGTGGGACACAACTTGGGTTTCAGGGAAGAATCAGTTTTGTAGCAGGGGTTTCCCAAAGTTAAAGTTGAAAATATGCTAATCTGTTTTCTGGGTAGGTGAAGAACAGCATCCTGAAGGTCTGTCAATGTACAGCAGGTAATGTAGTGAACACTTCTGAATGCCGTCTTCAAGGTTCGCTTCAAAAAGTATAAAAACCCAAACAAAACAAAAATGCAGTATCTGTACAGAGGTACCTTCTCTGCTGGGAATAGGTGCACATTATTTCTGTTGACATGGATGGAAATGTACCCTGTGTGCATTGTCAGTGCTAGGCTGCCCACCTGGTGGGCACACAGGTGTTCCCAGGGATGGGGTGATGGCTTGCGTTTCAAGAGAACTTTTCCTTGTCTGAGCTTTATGCTGCTCCTTGGGGGTGCAAGCACACAGAAAGAAGTCAGCTTGCGGCCACTGCTGGTCTCAGCAGACCTCTCCTCATTGCAGAGATTCGCTGGTTGGCAGTGTGTACTCACTTTTGTTTCCCCTCCTGCCTCGGTCCTTCTCTCCTGTGACACACGGCACCCTCGCGCGGAGCGGGAGGCGGCCCTGGCGCAGGGCGCGGGTTCAGGACCAAGGAGAGCTCCCGCCCCCCTTCCCGGGGTGGGCTGCCATCCTCCAGCGCCTGCCAGCTTCCCATCAGCGGCATTCCAAAAAAAAAAAAAAAAAAAACCTCAAACAAAACTAACAGCTCCAAACAAAAAATCCTGAACTCCATGAACTCCATGAGCTTTTTTTCTGTCTGTTTCAAACAACAAGGGCTCGTGCAGTGACTGCATCTGCACTGTGCGTTTGCTCCCTGACCTCGACAAGAGTTGCTGGGGACGGGCAGAAGTACCTCTACAAGCCCGATGTGATAGGTTGCATCGCTTAATAAAAAGCTTTGCACATCTTTACTCGTACTTGGGCTCCCTTTACAACAAAGAGGCGAAGTGCCAAAGACAAGCTCTGAGAACCTCCCTGCTCACAGATTTTTGTAATAAATAAGTAACTTCCATGGCAAAGCAGTTACAACGACTCAGCAGAAATAACCCTCCCTGTTCTCAAGTCTCTTTGCACTTGCATTCACAGTCCCTATTACCAAGAAGGTGGACTGGATATTCTGGGATGTAACTCAGCGTCTTTCCTGCCTGAAGCTAGATTGCTTTGCATGGGATTATTTAATCATTGCATTAGAATCCTAATTGCCAACAGCATGGATTAGTTCTGCAATCATGAGGTTAGAATTGAATTAAAGAGGATGTGTTGCCACCTTCTGCTCTAATGCTAGTAATTGAGCTCCAGGGAGAAAGACACGTTTGCAGAAATCCACCACAGTTCTCAGGCTGGCTTATGTGTCTCCAGCATGCTGGCTTCTCTGCAGGCTGCTTCCAGGCCTTCCCTCTCTTAATGTCAGTTGCAAAGCTGACTTTGGAATGAAGCACTTCAGGTTCTTCTGTATATTTAATAACTAGCTTCTGTGCTGTGTGACCATCAGTACAATACTTGTCTACTACATGCAGGTGTTAACTGCTGTCCTGCAAGTTAATTAATTAGCTTCCTGTATCTACAGAGTATGCTTGATGTTTCTATCTAATGTCTATCCTGAAGTGCTAAGAATAGGAAAAAAGTACTAAAGATTGTCACTGGCAGGTGAAGGGCAGCATGGTGACAGATGCACTTTACAGCTGTGGCTTAATGCACACTGGTGGGAAGAATTTCAGTCATTAATATTCAAGAGTGGATGCTGGTCCTGCTTAGTTGCGTGCAAACCTGGGAAAAAAGTTCCTGCTGCTTGCACAGCTGTTGGCAAGATGATAGTTTTGCTGTGATAACAGGAAGTTGCAGAAGTGTTCTAACTCACTGAAGTGCTGGACAAACAAGGGTGTGTAACAAATGAAAGAGGAATAGGGAGCATTTCCATGTGTGGTAACAAACCTGTACTTAGTTGCTGTCACAAGCAAGATTCAACAGCTTGATGTGCTTTAGAGTTAGTAAGCTGTTCTTGTCCCTCCTACTCATTTGTGGACTGAGGGCTTTGGGCCCACAGTAATAACTCCAGTTAACTTGGTGGCTTCTGCTTTGTTAGAATATAAGAGAAAAGTAAGGTAACAAAGTGAGATCTTAGCCAAGCAGAAGGCTGCAGAGGAAATTTCCCCCCTGCCCCCCTCCAATTAAGCTCTCATTAGTTCAAACCTTTTTAAATCCCCTCTCAAAACAACTCAGTGGAAGTAATTAACACCAAGCAGAATTACAGTATTTGTGTATTTAAAAACTGAGCAAGGCCACAGTGCCAATTTCTCCATCATACTTTATCTACTTCAGTAAGACCTTTCACAAGCCTTTGTTATTCATGCCATCTCCATTTCACAATGTGTAAGGTACATTTATTTGAGTAGCATGAAATAAGCAAATCAACACAAAGCACTGGAAGAGATGAACTGTGTCAGTTTTTATTTCTTGTGCCTTTTGGCTTCATGCTCACTTATTGTGGTAACTTGTTTCATGAAGCATTAAATACAAGAGTCTATAAATCCACCTGGACATAATGCAGCTAGAGTGTATAGCAAGTGAAAACTTTATTTCCAGCATTGCTGCTATGAATTTTTATAATTTCATTGATCTTACCTTATATTTAATATTTATTTGCATGTATTTTCTTGTTTTAAAAAATACCCACAGAACTGTACAAGATGTCAGATTATCAGCTCCCCATAAACACTATGCTGATGTTTATTTTTATTGTTGTGAATAAAGTTTCAACTCACAAAATTCCATTGCTTACAGGTGTTTTGAGTATCATCTAACTACTTTTTACCCTGTTACTAGAATACTTTTTAAGAATGGAAAGATTCTGTGGTTCTTTCAGGGAAACAGTGCTTTATGTGTGCAACTGTGTGTCCACTACCTAGTGGTGTTTGATCCTGCTGAGCATATGTTAATCAAATACAAAATCCAGCATGTTATAGAGTCAAAAGGAATCAGTAAGAATAATGAAAACTCTCGGGGGAAGGGGGGAGTTACTGGAGAATGACAGAATATGTGCAAATGACAAATTGTTTTGCCTTGAAATAGCAGGACTTGGAATTTATACAACAGCCCAAGATAAAAACTGTGAGAGTGCTGTGGAGAGCTACTGAAAGATGCTTATCAGTGTTAACATATTACATGTGCTTTATTACTCTCTTGTTAGTCCAGCTAAATTCAAAGCACCACTTTCGTTTCTACAACCAGTGATGAAACTTGTGTTGAGTCAAGCCTTAAAAATGTGTTTAACTGTTAAATTATAAAAGACATAGTGGAACAGGACTTGAAAGACCAACTGGTGACTTTTCTTCTTAACTCTGTCCTCAGAGACACAAGTTCTAGCAGCTGCTCTTCAGAATGATGACTTAATCATAAAATTGTTATGGTTGGTAAAGACCTTAAAGATCAAGTCCAGCTGTCTATGTAGCATCACCACCGTAGAACTTGTTTTAGAACACTAAAACATGTTCTCAAATGCCACACCCGTGTTTTTTTCCCACACGTTAAGCAGAGGTGACTACCACTTTGCTGAGCAGGTCTGGCTCAATGCAGTGATCTACATATTAAAAACAGCAGTGGATCATACAAATACACCTGCCAAGAATAAGTATTTTTCAGCTTACAGTTACAAAAACTGTAATATGAAGCAAAAAGGGAATTATAATCTGATGGTTGTGTCAGGTGAAAGACACCACTGCAAACCAAAGCAGCAGCCTATTTTAGGTATATGGCTATTGCTTCTTGTTGTTTCTTCACCATGAGGGTTCCAGCCGGTGCAGGGGAGAGCAGCAGCAGGCCCTTCTACTGCAGGTGTGGTCAAACGCCAGCCTTTGTGTCTGTCACCTGCGGCAAAGCTCTCGGGAGCTGAAGCCGTGTAGGTGACGCGCTGGCAGCCGCAGCTGTGACACGGCCGTGCCTCTCGGGGCCCCGGAACAGCTGCCGGGCCCCAGGAAACGAGACCAGAGCGCAGGCTTTGCTACGGCTTTATTCGGGACCGGCCGGCGCCGCGGGACACGGGGCCAGCAGTAAGGCTCAGGTGCTTTTCTGCATAGGAACAAACCCCATTTCATTCTCCCGAGCCCCGGCCCTTCCTCAGGGCGGCGGCGGCGGCAGTCCCGGCCCAGCAGAGCACAGTCCCGGCCGGGCCCGGCGCTAGCTGCCCGCGGCGGGCCGGTAGTGCAGCTCCCGCTCCAGCTGCTCGGCCGTCAGCGTCCCGGCGATGGCGGCGCAGCCGGGGTTGAAGACGGAGTAGGCGCTGAGCTCGCCGGGCCGCCGCTCGGCGGGGCCGCGGGTGCCGGCGTACATCCAGTAGAGCAGGGAGAGGACGAAGTAGGGCAGCCCGAGCTCCAGCTCCACGAACAGCGCCAGCAGCACGGCCCACAGCAGCACCTTCAGCAGCAGCGGGCGCGCCCACACCGGAGCGGCCGCCGCGCCGGGCCGGACCTGCGGAGGCGGCGGGGAGAGCGGCGTCAGGCACCGGCCGGCCGCCGCATCCCCCGCCCCGCCCGCCTCGGCGCTCACCTGGGCGCCGCCGCCCGGGCCCTCCGCGGCTGCCCGCGGTCCCTCGGCGGCCTCCGGAGCCGCGGCCTTTCCCGGCGGCTCGGCTGGGCGGGGAGCGGCGGCAGCGCTGCGGCGGGCGGCACGGAACTCGGCGAGGCGCCGCTCCACGGTGGCCGCCATGGCCGAGGCGCGCCTGCGCCAGGCCCGTGACGGCCCGGCAGAGGCGGGGCCGCGGAACGGGGCGCTGCGAAAGGGGCTGGGGTCGGTCCCACCGTGGGGAGCCGCTGGCAGTCGGTCAGTCCTTCCTCGCCGGCCGGGATGGACAGCAGAGCCGGCGAGTCTCTCTGGAGAAAAGCTGTAATTCACCAGAGACCTCTCGTGTTTTGTTTTCACACAATTATTATTTTGGAAAAGACGTCTGAGTTAGAGTCCGCCGTTGTCCAAACACCAAATCAAATAGATGATGGCGTTAAATGCCACGTCCAGCCATTTCTTGAACACCCCTAGAGACGGTGACTTCACCATCTCCCTGGCAGGCCATTCCAGCATCTCATCAGACCCTTTGTGGAGAAATTCCTCCTCCCAGCCAACCTAAGCCTCCTCTGGTGCAGCCTGAGGCTGTGCCCTCCTGCCCTGTCGCTGGTTGCCTGCGAGAAGAAGCTGATCTTGGCTTCAGCCTCCCGCAAGCCAGCTCTTCTCTGGGCTGAACAACCTCAGTGACTAATGCTGGCACCAAAACGAAGAGGGGGTGGAGAGAATAAAGCATGGAGTGACCAAAGCCTGGGGAGGAGGAAGGAGCTGTTCACAGCCAGGCTGTCCAGCGCCATTTGCGTTGGGTGTTGGAGCAGAGGTTTTAGCAGAGCGCCGGGCAGCTGGGGCAGGCCAGCGAGCAGGAGGAGGAGAGCACCGCACTGGGCTGTGCCCCTCACCGTGTGGTGGTGCCCGGAGCCAGGGCTCACCCTGTGCCCCTCTCTGCTGGCCCTGGAGAAAACCCTGTGGTGGGCTCCCTCCAACACAGGCCCATGGGCCTTGCCAGCATCCATCCTGCAGTCTCTTTAAGTCAAATAATAGCATTGGGAAAACCAGCTCTATCACATCATGTTCCAGCTATCGGCACTGCCAAGAAATAAAAGTTTATTTACAGAATCTGTCTCTTAGCCTCAGGAGTAACATATCTATCACTCTCCAGCAGTAATAGTCAGCAATGAGCCATCATTTCATCCTGCAGTGCTGTTTCCAGTTACTTATAGCCTTCTCAGAAGTGACCTTTGGGGCTGAATGTCTCATGCATGTGTCAGCTCAGAAGTGAATATGAGAAGTCTAATAAAAATCAATTTGGGTGTTCTTAAGTTATCTTAATGTGGAAAAAATTGTGTTTTTCCCAGCTAAATAATTTTTCAAATGCCTATTTTATGCTTGGTTACAAAATTACTTTCTTTTAACCTTCCGACTTTGCAGAGAGTGCCGCAATGAATAAAATTTTTCTCTTTATTTGTGGAAATTTGATTTTGAAATAACAGTCAAAAATGTTTTAAGATATTCTGCACAGGACATTGTTTTATTTTATTTTATTTTATTTTACTCTACTTTTTTTTTCCTTCCTCTTCTTCATGGAAACAGCTCCTTGTTCTATAGACCTCATTAGTCAAAATAATAGTTTTATGTGAATAATATATAAAATATCACCTTTGCAAGCTGCATCCAGTGATTCCTATGTTGTCAGATTTTACTCAAGATTTACCAGGCTTAGTATGTATTTGCTATTATGCATCCAAGTAGCTATTTTATGGCTATTTTACAGGGCTGCCTATATTGCCATGTGTTGTTAGGAAACATAGAAGAGTGCCATGAATTATGCCTTTGAAGCCCAAGAGCACTCCAGTAACTTCATCTCTAAATGAGTGTTACACTGTGGATAAATACCTAAACAAATTTGTCTCCATAAAGTCTTGAATTACTTCCATATATCCTGTTTGAAACAAACAGCTTAATTTCATTTCATTTTGTATAGACATTTCATTTTGTTTGTTTGTTTGACAAACCATACGAACAATTTGTTCCCTCCTCCAGTGCCTACAGAAGATCTTGGCAGTTGACCAAGCTTAATCTTTGGATCCTCAGCCTGTGGTTAGGAGGGCAGAGGGGACATGGAAAGGCTAAAGAACACTTCTGTGGGACTTAAATCACTTCATGCCTTCCCCTATTTATGAGAAAAACAGATTGAATATAGTGGGTTTGTAGGCGTGAGACTACGAGTTCAGTATTTTTCTTCACTTGTGCCACAGCCAAGGATGAATCAAAAATATTGGGTGCTATTGATAGATCTCTAAAGCTGCATTCTTTATGAAGGAAGTTCTGGAACTGCCCATCAACTTCTAGGAGGCAGCATTAAGATCACTTTAAAAACTTAATTGTTTTTTAAACTTGTTTCATACTAAATCACAATATAAAGCAGTTCACATGCGTATTTCCCTCTGCCAAGAAGAGAACCTTTTTTCTTTATAAATTTCCACTTCAGCGATTTTGAAACCTATTCCTCTATCCCAGCAATCAACTTTTTGTTATATTTTAATATTTATGACAGAGAAGAATCATTGCATTCTGTTCTCAGCCAAGTATCATCAGCTTAAGGAGCTAAGGTTCCAAGCCATTAGGAACTTTTTCTATGGCACTCTATCAGCAAGTGAACTGAAAAAGGTGAAAGAATAGACAGAACAAGAAAGCTGGCAAAGCCATGTTGAGTTTATACTTTTGAGATGGTGACTGCAGAGTTTTTCCTAAATAATTTTCCGATATGTTTCATGTCCCTTAAGACAGGAAGATAAGTGAAAACTAATTAGATTAGGTATTTTTACATGACAGACGGCATTAGAACTATTTGTGGCAAAATACCAGCCCAGCTGAGTTAACCAAAGCATTGATAGCAACATTTAGGTCCTGTGGCACCCTTTGCATGTGCCACATCAGTCCTGGTGTCAGCCACCTCCTTGCTCAATAGCACAGGCTCGGGGCCTTGCCCAGTTGTGTGCAGAGTTGTTGCTTGCTTCCTTCAGCTGCAGATACTTGTTTGTGTATGCCAGCTTCTTCAGATATCAACAGTAATCAAGTCACATTAATTCTCTTGATGGATTAATCTAATTCATTGTCAGGAGCTCTCTCCTTTGTGAGATAAGTGTTCGCGCTCACACTGACTTGCTAAGTGCCATAAATGCAGACAGAAGGGCAACCCATTATTAATATAATGACCAAGTGTAATTAGTTCAATGGAGCTGAGGGAGCATTAGATCTAGTTGTTGAGGTCGTGCAGAACATGTATAAAATAGATTGAAGTGCACAGATTCATATTTCTCTAACTCCATAGAGAGCTTTCTGCATATCCATTTACTAATCAGTTCTAAACTACAGAGAAGAAGTGCTTCCTTTGTAAAAAATAGTCATTAATTTTCCTTCCTAAAATAGCAGCATAAGGGTACTTTGCCATTAGACAGAAAGAATTTTTTTCTGTCTTTTTATTGAACTCGTTTAGCTTCTCAATTGCAAATTTTCATGTCTGTGTGATTTTGAAACGTGTGCATTTGTATATTCAGCAGTGCATGGTAAAGAATTCTCAGACACTAGCACTTATGTTCCTGCTTTATATGCTGAAGTGCTCTATATTCAAACATATTTAAAATTGGACAAAGCAGAGTTATTAATATTTCTGTCACAACTCTGAAATGTTCCTCATCATTTCACACAAAACTTCAATTTGAGGGAAAACAGAGAAAAAAAATTCCTCAATAGTCCAATGTCAGCAGTGAATGTCGGATATTTAGTGAAATCATTGTAATAGAAAAGGGACATGAGCTATTTTACTGCTTTTGGAAGATAACACCCAATGAGCACTCTTGGTAGGATTGCTTTACCATGTTCAGAACTTTGATCTGATTCCAAAGTCAAAGTTTGGAAACTATTTTAAAACTTCAAAAATTCAGAATACTGTGTTTTGATTTTTATCATATAGCTAGGATGGGGAAAAAAGGCATTTTTCACTTGATATTCCTCATGACTTAAATGAAAAGAAACCTGTTTTGTCTCTCCTGTCTGCCAACGTAATGCTGGGTTTAATCAGTCTCGTCTTCTCAAACCTTTTTTTGGAAAAAAATAATTAAATTAATTATCAAAGTACTTTTGTGAAGTTCGAAATACAGCTCTTTGAGCTTGGTGTGAGTATTTTTTATACTGGTTTTGTATAGCACTTAAACATAACAGCACTTAAATGTACCTAGATGCTGTAATAGCATTTCCCCAGACAGGAAATATGAAGTGAAAAGAATGTCAGACAAGATCTTGAAACTAATTGTAGATCTGAATTCTCGCTCCACATCTATTTCCTTTAATCCACTACAGTTTGAAATACAGAAAATTCTAGATGCTAGATGGTGAATAAAGTGTGAGAAGACAGAAATGGGCTACATTATCCCCTTACACACATACACACTCAGCCTTTCATTGAGAGTGCACTGTAAACTTTAATGCTCACATTGGCTGTCAGTTTTACACATCCACATCTACCAAAAAACCACAAGAGGCAGAAGAACACTGCTAGGTTTCATTTTTAGAGGAGCAGAATGCCCAGAAAGATGTTGCAGCAACCTTTGCTCATGCCTTCGAGCCTCTGCCCTGTATAGTAAAAATCATCATGCAGAAGAGCTGCTCTATCATTGCAGTTGTCAGTGTGCATTCCAGCCAGCTGGTTGGAGCCTCAGGCTCTTGCTGATAAATATAATTTCCCTATAAATGTTTCAAGTAGAGGTGAGACTTCAGCTGTGCCCCTGCAATAGGTATACCTGGTGTAAGGACTTGGAGCTATTTCTGAATTACCACAAATTATTCAGCAGACTACAAGATGAAGGAGGGAGATATCATGGCATTCCTCTTCCTCCTGGGCTCTAAATCAAAGAAATTAACTTATCTCGAATAAAATACTTGATTATGTATATCTCCATATAATCTACAGAACAGAAGTTCAAACTATTACTTCTGGCAAGCTGTAGAAATATTATCAGTTTGCTCTTTTTGGCAATTTCTCCTCTTCATTATCTCCTTTTTGTCTCAACAGCTACACTGGATTTTGGAATATTTATGATGTTATTTAGGAGTGATAGGTGACAAGCTTTAGGGATAAGGGCTTCCCTAATGCTTTCAACAATAGGAATAAACTGGACAGTCCACCAGGAGAATGAGCATGACTGGGAAAAATGCTTTTCCAATATTGATATTTGAACATATGATATACCAAGTGCTTCTTTCCAAACTGATACAGAATAGTAAAAATAACCAATTGTCATTTGTAACAGAGGTTTTGAGCTCCAAGTTCCCTTCAGTAATACACAAAGGTTGTGCTGGGGCTCACCCCTGAAAATTAGTGGATGGCACACATAATTAAAAGTGGGTACACTGGTAATTAACTTAATCCCTAAATTCATCTTCCGGTAATGGAAAGAATTTTTATGGGTTTGAGAATCATGAGAGACAAGCAGGAGCAGTAAGCTTTATAACACAGCCATGTAATAAGGCTGGGGCATCACCAGAATCACCTGTGAAAATCCTGGTGTTCATGGAGGAGGTGCACCTGTGGTGATGCATCACACAGTGTGGGCATCACCACAAGTACAAAGTTCCCCAAGCACCCATTCATTTTCTAATGGAAGTGGTCATTATTTTTTAATGCTCTGTGCTAAATCCAGAGTTATCAGATATCTCAGCCATGTACCAGAGCAATTTAGCACCCCTGGGGATGAGTGGTTTGAGAATCCCTAATGACTTTCATAGAAAATAGGACATGAGGATGCTCTGCTCAGTTAGTATGACAGCACTTCTGTAATACACAAGAAGAACCCACGAAGAAAGAGTGTCTAATCCCTAGAGCAAAGATTTTGTGTGTGCCTGTCTTGGATTGCAATCTTGCAACCTAAATTCTGTCCCAGTCCCCTGTTTAGGTGACTGCACCTGCTCTATTTGTGTCACATCTAATAGCTAATTTTGAATTGGGTCAGATTCCAGACTGCAACTGATCTGTGTGTAAGGGTCTAATTAAATTTCAGCTCTGCTCTAGGTGATTACCTGCTATTTTGGATCTTATCCCCAAATGATAACTATTAATTTATTAAGAAAATACTAACATATTAATCTTCATGATTGTAAAGAAAACACAGGAATCCAAATGGATAACAACAGTGTAAAAAGTGCAATAGCAGTTCAGATCTCCATGCCAGTAATTCAGAGTTCCATGCTTTTTAAGTTAAATTTAATAGGCTGTAATTCACAGAGAGAGTATTTTTCAGGCCAGTATTTTTTCTAATAAATGGAATAAAGATCTGGAAGAAAAACCTGTGTAAAACAAAATGCAAAGAGAAGAAAGATGTAAGAAAGTCGTGAATCCACAAAGGACTTGCAGAAATACAGCCTTTGCTAACTGCTGAAAGCTATTAAATGGTAACTTGGCCTTTTGGAACAGATTAATAAATCTTTGATTTAAACACACTGCCAGCCCTGACTTGCAAAAAAATCACAAGTTCAATACTCCAAAATCCAATACATATTGCCTTCCTCTGACATCCTCAAAAAGTGGAAAATCCTTAGTATTCCACTAGTTACCACTTTGTCTTGAACTTACTTTCCTGGCTTGGGTCTGACTGTGAGACCTGAAAAAACATGTCAAGCACCACGTCAAGCAGGGTGTCAGCAGCAGCCTCCTGTCCTTGGAGACCAAGATACAATATCAGGAGTGTGAAGCCCAGTGGGTGGGACTGGAGGAATACAGAGAGGAGATAAGAACAAGAGAACTCATGTGAGAATAGCAGAGATGAGGCTGGAGACAATTTGGTGTGTCTGAAAGAAACAGACACTGAACCAGATCCTCAGTTTTCCTGAAATGATGTGACCCTGTAGGGCTCAAACCTGACCCCACTGAAGTCAGTGAGGACTCTGCCAGGGTTATACTGGGGTTGGTACTGCATTCCTGATGGATCAAACTGAGCTCATACCTTGCTATCTGCTTGATGAGACCTGTGGGCCTCATATAAAAGATCTCCATGTTATTTCCCTTAAAAATAAACTGGCACAGCAACGAAAACTTTGCCACTTTTTTTTTTTTAAACCATGACAAACCTAGCCAATTTATTCTATTTATTATGCTGCACGCATGCCTCTTAAATCTTGTACCTTATGCTTTCTAATATAATATAAATTGCATGAGGAGGACAATACTTAAGCAAGATAAGCTTCTTGTATATTAGATTGTAAAGACAACCTGGAATGGGGCTGTCTCTGAATTTATGGCAAGTAAAGCTCAGAACTGGGTCTGGCTGTTCCAGCACAGTAAGAAAAGTGGAATGTTCATCCTGCCTCTGGTAGGTTTAGAAACCTTAAACCATGTTTCACCATTTTTGCGCTGACCCTGAGGGACTCAGCATTGCAGTGAGTTCAGCATCAAACCTCCTGCCTGGGTTCTCTCTGCAGTCAAACTTGACCAGAGTTTTAGTATTTGTCTTGACTGTGGCCTCACAGTCCATGATTTGAGCAACCAAGCTATGAAAGGAAGGGGGAAAAACCAAGAAAAGCATGCTTTGTATGTAGTGGCTAAGTAGAAATTTCAGATGGCAGCAAAGACTGAGGAGCATTTCTGGATCATTTATTTATCTCAGGGGGCAGGAAAGGATGCAGTACATTCTTTTGTCAGCTCTTCCAAAGGATGACTAAGTGGCTTTCATAGGCAGGATATTGCAAACATTTAACAATACTATCCTACAATTTCTGTTTTAGCAGTCCAGTAATGACAACAATATGCAGCAGACAAGGCATGAATTCGTGAGAGAGAAATATTTAAAGATTAAAAGGTCTAAAATTTATGTTTCTAAATTAAATATAAGCAGACAGCAGCAAAAAATTTCCACGGTTTTGTAAAATCAAAGTACTTGCAGGACAGCCTTGACATTTTAAAGTTGAATTCTAGCCTTAAATCTGTACCAGTGTATATTTTCTTCCTCTATTCGTGATCTTTAATTCCCTTCCAGAAAAATTCCACTGAATTTCAAAATTTACTAGGTTTGGGGTTTTTTTTTTGTTTGTTTGTTTGGTTTTTTTTTTTTTTTTTTTTTTTTTTTTTAGATTCTTTAGAGTAGCAACTCGAAGGGGCAAGAAAGCTGCGGATTCACCCGACACCATGAACCGAAGCAGAAATGACAGCACCCTCTGCTGTCATTTTAGATTATTACCTTAAAGATTTTTCTCTTTTAATCTCACTGGTTTTATCTTTCCTGGGGAAAAGCTGACAGAATCTTTGGTTCGTAATTCTTATTTCATTTTAGGAGGACTGTGACTGCCTTGTGCTTTAATTCTATTTTTTTGCTTTGCAAATGTTATATTCTGCAGTTCAGACTAATTTGTCCTTTGGGATCTAAAAGGAGCTGAAATTTTAAATCTACGACTTCTGCTTATGTAAGATTCACCTTTCAAAATACACCCTGTCTTTCAATAAACATGGTTTTTATAACATCTACACTGAATTTCAATATATGTCTTCTAAAACCCAGTCTCTGATTGATGAGCCAAAGAGCCCAGCAGGTTTAATCTCCACTTCATGCAGCTGGCACTGGGCAGCTGCACAATTAGGATTACATCTCCCTTTTCCCTGCTGCAGACACGGGTGATTCTGAGCTCCCAAGAATGTAGCAGTGGATTGACTACAGAGACCTAAAGGGATTTATTTCCATGATTAGGGACTGAGGTAAAATTGAATTCTATGAAATGAATATATACTCCCTCTCTCTCTAATTCCCACTTCCCTTCTGTGATGGACATATGGTTTTGGTTCTGAGCTAAACAAATTCTAAAATAAATGTAAAATCTCAGGAACTTTATTTATGTACTTATGGAAGTTGACTTATTTGCTGTAGACCTGGTCTGATAGCTGTTTTCAATTCCTTCACATGCATGAAGAGAGTGAAATATATTGTATTTATAATACTGTGATTTACACAAAAGCATGTGTGTTTCCAGCCCATAGGAGACTGAAAATGGAGCTCTGGATCAATTCCAAGAAAATCCTTTACTTTAAAACTTCATGTGAGGTATTAAGACAAAAAGGGATTAAGTCTTCGTGTATATGTAAGCTCTGTTTCATTAAATGGACTTCAGAATACAGTTTCTGGTTTTCCAGCTACTGCTTTTTCTTTACAGACGAAGTTTAGTAAGTATTCTGTCCTCTTTCTTTCCTTCTTCTTTCTTTTTAATGCTCAGTATCAACATTTTAAATTGAAGTACTAGGAAAGATTCTTCTGTTATAATTAAAAGAAACTCATCTGCTGGCTGTGGTTTTAAAATATTGGGTATTAGTATTCATTCATGTTCTTGAATAAAAGTGATTTTCAGGAGAGAAGTGCAATGTAAATATGGATAATGTACATGAAATTCTAGGATTTTGTTGAGGATAACAAAGAGATAATTATCCCAGCATTACTTTTGCTTCATGTAATTTCCCAGACTTTCTAGCATGCAGTAAACCAACAAAACCAATGGGGATTCAATGGGACAGAACCAATCAGGTTCTCAGTAGGCATCAGCTGGCACATGAAAATCACTAGTGCTGCATATGCATACATTAGCAAGTATGTGGCTCAGGATTCCTCATGGAAGGTGCAGGCTCAATGCTAAGTCTTATATGGTTGGCTCAGTTCAGTGTCTGTGTCTATTTCTAGGAAAAAGTCCCAGGAGATTGAAGAGAATCGCCTCTGCACTAAAGTTGTATGTACTGTGCATCACTACCTGTAGCATTTACAGCCAAATGAACCCGTGCCCTGTCTCCAGACATATCACAATCTGGGTCTGTTTTTAGTTGCCATCTCAGCCTTACCTCACAAGTGAGTGGATTCCTTTTCCTGTTGTCCCGTGTTTTCTTGTTCTCCAGTCTTGGCTGATTGAAGAAAAATGAAATCCACATTCCCTGGCCGCAGCCTCGCTCCTCCCGTCCCCTCCTCAGCATTCAGCAGGCCCAGAAGGCTTCCGAGGCCCCCTGCGCCTGACAGTGCTCAGTGCTTCATTATAACTCCATTATAACCGTGTCTCTTCATGCGGGCTCAGGGCCCTGGAACTCGAAATCAGGGGGAATGTCTGTCTGTCTGTCTGTCTGTCTGTCTGTCTGTCTGTCTGTCTGTCTGTCTGTCCGCAGCTCTCCCCGTTCCTTCCCTGTTGGTGCCGTCCCCCCCTGTGCCCGTCCGTGTTCTCACAGCTCTCCGTGCCCACTAGGTGGAAGCAGAAAGGCGCTGTCCGAGCCGAGGGGTTCGCAGGCTCCTCCGTCCTTATCCCGGGAACCTGCAGGGCACAGCCGGAGTCAGACCTGCTGCTGCTGCTGCTGCCGGGCAGGTGGGGAAAACCCTCAAGACCTTCGGGTGTATAAAGAGTAAATCCTTTTCGAATTCGAGAAGGTGTGTGGAAGGCAAGTTGCTTTGTCAAAACCACAGAACGGGTAGTAGGGTTCCTGGGGATTTTCTCCTCGAAAGCACTTCCAAAACCTGCAAAGGAATGTTCCCGTGCATTGCTGTCTCCCACACTCGTTGTCAAATCTGTGGAGGTTTCCACGTTCAGCTCGTTCCCTCAGGATATGCTACATATAGCAAAGGCATCTCTATCTCTAGGGAAAGTGCTAGAGGTCAAAGAGGGCAGCAAGGTAAAGGCAGTTCGTGTCATGCTGGTGACATTATTCCTTTATTTAAAAATACCTACATTTAATAAATTAACTGAGCTGTCTGTTGGGATGAAAATTCAGGTAGAAGCTTGAAGACCCAAACATGGGTCTCCTTCTGGTCCACATCTGTAACATAACTAGCACTAAAACTTAGTAAAAAAATTCTAAAAAAATTTATTCTAACTTCATAGTTTTCCTTTTCTATATGGGGACTAACTCAGTATTTTTTGAATGGAAGATGAGATTATTTTTGGTGAAGGAAAAAAAAAATGGCTTAAAATAATTGGAGCATTTACATGTGGATGGAAAGAAAATAAACAAAAAAAAATCTCTCATTCAAATCATAGCTCTGCTTGATTCAAGGCAAGCCTTGATTTCAATGGGCAGCTTTACCAGAGACTGGGGTCTCTACATTAGTTCATGGGACATGGTGATGCAGTCTGTGCCTACCCAGCCTCTGCCTCTTTGCAGGTCTCTCTCAGCATGTTAATCAAAATTACCACACTACAGGAAACATCTTCTGCTAAAACATTGTTGCAATATATTTGGCTAACAAAAAAAAGCATCTTTTATTTGGAAAATTGCTCCAGGAGCTCCTGACCATCTTTGTTCAATGGAGCAGGAGGGCCATGATTTCAGAGTAAAACCAGCAAGCTCAGCAAACAGCCTGACCTCTTGTGCACATACAACTTCCCAGCTGCTGGAGCCTAATAAAAATAGTGGCAGAATGACTGTGGAGTCATTTGGTACCAACCAAGTACCACTGGGAAAGATGCAGTTTGCTTCTTTTCTCCAGCTCCTCAATGTTTAAGCTGCAACAGTTCAGATTTCTTTGGAGAAATCCTCACCAGAGTGCAATTTAGTTGAGTTCTTATTGCACTGAGTTCTTATTGTTCTGTATGAGAAAAGCAGAGCAAGGAAAGAAAAACAAACAAACAAACAAACAGAACAAAGCCAGTAACTATTAAAAGTGAAATGGTTCAAGAGCAAAAATTCAGAAAATGTTCCCCATCAAACAGGATTATTTATATTAGCTTTTCATTCCTGCATTCCTGCAGGTTTGATTCAGAGGCAAAGTAATCAATATTTTGCATATTTTCATCATGTTAACAACATGCCAGAGGAAATAATTCCACAGGGATAAACTGTTCAGCAATTTCTGTGGTATATTAACAACAAGCAAGCCTTTCTTGAATGTCAGACCTTTACTTCTGCTCTTGTTTTTGTCAGTATCTTTTTTTTTTTAAGCAATATTGAAAACAAAACAGAAGAAAACAAAAGCCCTGGCTTATTTGACCATTACTTAACTTCATATCCTTTTCACAAGACAAGCTTGCCCTGGAACCCAATCCCTGTAGCACTTCCATTTCCTCATATAAATTGTTATTTGTCAGAGTTCCTGCATTTAAGTTATAACCCTGTCTTGCTCCATTTTTAGATTTCACTGTAAAAAGAATGATTTAAATCAAGGTGAATACATTTCTGTTACTGTGGTGGACTTCACAAAGGCTTTTCCTGATGTCAGATCTTCTCTAGGCTCTTGACAAATACCATTGCTTTTGTAGATGATTTTTCCCACTAACAGGATATGTAGCCTTTCACCTCTAAGATGCTGTTTTGAATCCTGCCCTTCTCAATTGCCAAACAAGTGTCAAAGAGCAGCAATTTAGATTGCAAGATTTGAAGAATCTTGATGTCATTTCCAGGGAAAAGATGTTCAGAAAGCACAGAAGTCCCTTTCTTCTGAGACTGGCCTTGCTCACTGAAGAGTTAATAATCAGAAACTAAAGTTAGACCAGCTCAGTTATGAAATAAAGTGGACATTCTCAGTAAGTCATGCAATTAAGTATCTTACAGATTTAGCAGACTTCAGGGTCAGAGAGAGGGTATCCAGTGAGCAGAAGCTCGTGCTGTACATGCCATGCTAATGGAAGCTTTATTGCCTTTGCTTTACCTCCACCATAAAGAAGGCTCTGGTGACAGCAGCATCCCCAGCACACCTAATGTCTGTTTGGTGCTATCAGTGCTTTCCCAAACTAGGGCTTGTGTACAAGCAAAAAAACCACAGGTTTCTTTTTTGCATGCCTGAACCATACCTATCCCATGGTTAAACAGAGTATTCTTTTATCATGTTCTTCACGGATGATGGTCCAGGAGAGGCAGTAGTAATGAACCCTCTTGCCCTGTGCAATTTCATTAACCTTTCTCATTTTATGCTTATGAGCTTTGCAACCTCAAATGTCACCTTATTTTCTGCCATCAGACGCATGAGTTAGTCATGCACAGTTTTATTTATAAATATAATATCACCTTGTTTATTTGAGCCCCAGAGATTTTGGGTAAACACAGAGCCTGAACAAATGGGGATACTGGGGCTGAGCATAAAGTTCAGCATTTTCTGAGCACTCTGTGCTGCCTTAGTAAGAGCAGGTAATCATCCTAAACATAGGAGAGACTATAAGGAGAGCAAGCAGAAGCAGAACTCAAATCTAAAGGTTTTATACACACACGCACACACACACACACACACACACACACACACACTTAAAATTTCTTAAATTCACTTACATTAAAAAGATACGAAACCAAAACTCCAGAACTCATGCACACTATGCAAGCTGTGCTGGGACAATAATGATATTGCAGTTGGCTCTTGCCAGTCCTCCTCTTGTTGCTTCCCATCTTTGCCTTTTTGGGAGAGTAAAGGAGGATTCCAGCTGCCCTGGCACTGCCCTGATAAGCCATTATACTTTTCTGTCAGCTGCTCTGAGTAGACACAGTGTTCAGGAATTTTCCATTTCTTGGGCTACAAAACAGTCCTTTTGGCTCTGGCAGGTCTCTTCCTTTTCTTCCTGGTGCATGCTGAGGTGAAGAAACTGCAGTGTTTCCCAGCACTATCTAGGGCATCCATGACAACTTCCCCTTGGCTAAAGCAGTCTCTGACAGACCTTTTGTCCCTGACATAATTATAAATGTCCTACTTTGACTTCACAGTCTTCAGCCCTTTTGTTCTCACACCTTTTGTTGCCCTTCTCATGTTTCTGGTTTTGTTGACTTTTTTCCAGCATTTTGCTATTTGTTTGGCTCTGGGATGTTGTGTTGATCCTATTGATTTATATTTTTACCGTGTTTTTATTTATTCCACATCCCAACCTTGAGATAGCTCATAATTTTTTGCTCATCAGGTACTTCTGGCTTGGTAACAAATTTATTGAAGTCCCTCATAGTTACTTGTCATTCCTAGTCCAAGCCTATGCAATTCTCTTCCGTACTCAGTGAAGCCCATAGCCCTCCCTCAAAAGGTCAATGAAAGTCATGTTTGTGCATAACAGGACAGAATTTGGCATCAAAAGCTTCAGTTTCTTCATGTGTTACTTTGAAAAACACAAACCTTAAAAATAGAAATATGAAAAGAAGTGAAGGTTTTTCCCAATCCACATTTCTCACTAGAGCAGAGATATTTATTGCCTTAGTGATGCAGGTTTTCACTTCTACCCACTATCCCAAAAGATCCAGACAGGTGTTTCTCAGGAGCTTAGGAATAGGATGTCATGGAGTGTTTTTCTAGGGCTCCCAGGACCCCTACTTTGAGCATCCACCTACCTGCAAACCTTTCCCACCTTGCCTCAGATCGCCAAATCTGATGTGCCTTTTTAGTTCCACCTGCTCTGCTTTGGTGATATTCCCATCTGCTATATTCCTTCCCTGTAGCTGGGTGGTCAGCCAAAGTCCTTTATATTTTTAGCTGTCCTTGAAGGATAAAATGAAAGAGTCAGAGCTCCTCCTTTATCCAGGATTTCAAAGGTTCAGTATGCACTTACCAGATGTCAACAAGAAAAAAGTGTTGTCAAAAGAAAATCACAACATAGTAGAGGAATAGTATGTAGGCACATAGTATGGATAGCCACATTTATCCATCAAAGTCTCTGCAGTCCAGATATCTGTCTGTAATTCATCATAGCAGAAGAGTGAAGAAGGGAATTTGCCTAGAAGCAGAAATAGGGCAGAAAATTTTAGCCAGGTCTGCATTCCCCTCTGCAAATCCCTGGAAAGGTGGGAGGGGGTCAGAGTATGTCTCCCATCTCCCTCAAGTCTGCCTTACACTTCTGTTCTCCAAGGCATCTGGAAAAACACAGACCAGCTGTCCTGTGTGCATCACATTTGAGTTCCATCTCTGAACAGAAGGAAATGGGGCCCTGGACCCCAAAACCATTGGAAACAGAATGAGGCAAGCCATTGGGGACCTAACTGAACCAAAAGGGGAAATTTCTGGTTTGGATTTTGAAAAGTTTGCAACACAGGCCATAAAAATTTCCCCAGAGGTAAGTATGAACAACTGCACTGCAGTAGCCTAGTGCTTGTTGTAGGACATTGTAATGGCAACTGGAGACTTCCTTTATGTATATTGTTGCAAAATGGTGCTGAGCAATATTTATGAGTGTACTCTTGAAAACTCCATGTTTTCACCCTGGAATTGACTAATCATGTGCAGATTTACCAAAAGTTTATCAGAATGTCAGGCAGTGCCAAGGAGCAAAGCAGCTGGACCATTGCACGAACTGCAGTGGAGCTGTTAGCAAGGACACCTGGCACAGGAAATAAAAGATTTAAAAACCCAGTTTCTCTTCTGTTTGAGTAAAATTGAGTAAACCAAATGAAATTATTTTCTTAGAGAACAAAGGGCCTTTTCAAGGAAGAAGGGTCATTTCTACTGATAATAGGCTTCCAAATTTTGAATAAGAAAAAAACCAGCCAAATATATTATAAATTATATATGTAATATATACATATATAAAATAAATTTTGTATATTTAAATACAGATATTTAAAGATATTTAAAATATATTGTAAAGAGCACTACACTATCAAACCTAATTTTTTCCAGCAAACTGGACATATTTGAACACTCCAGATTCTTTTTCACAGATGTCACTTGCACAGACATTACCCTCCTCATTATTGTACATGAGATTTTTAGATTCTTCTGCTGGAACTACTGAAATATTCATTTTAAAACAACAAACAACATTTCCTCACATGCCAAGGAAAACGGGAATTTTAACATCTTAAAGCCTTCCCTAGAGATGGCAGGATTGCCTTGGTTTGTGTGTTACTCCACAGAACTGCATGTTGTGCCAGAGGGAGGGAGAGGCGACTGCTCTGGTTTTTTTCCACTAACTTCACACTGAGGAGCTCTTTTTCCCCAGATTCCTGACTTTGCTCATCATTCATTTTTTGAATCCACCAGGTAGGACAGTTTTGTACAGGGTGGGGAAAAAAAGTAATTCCATTTGCCCAGACTCCTGTGGCAAGCAGCAGATTTGGAAGGAGGAAGCATGACAGGTTAAGGCTGGTTGGGTCTCCTTGAATTTTGGTCCCTCTTCAGAAGACCCATTGCTTCCTGACAGTCAAAAGTTTCTGAACCTCATCTGCTCACCTCTCCATTTAGTGCCTGGTTTCCCTGTGCCACCAAGATCTGTGTATGGGCTGCTTCTCATGCTTGGCCAGCTGCCCTCTGCAATCAGGGCACTGCTCCTCTGCCTGGCTGCGACTCAGAAACAGCTGGGGACCTTCTGCCCTCGGTGCTTGGCTCCTCTTGCCCCAGGTTCATCTCCTATCACACAGTGCCACGCTGGGCTGCCAACTATTCCACTTAGGTAACACTTGGCATTCCCAGCCCCAGGGCCTCAGCACTGACGCAATTTCCAAAATTATTTTTCAAAAAGCCACAAATATTTTGAATTCCTAGCAACTGAAAAACCCCAAAAGCAAGAAAGCAGCATTCTTCTGCCAGGAAGGGAAGAGGAAAGGCTGCAGTGGGGAGCAGAATGGTGGATTGAACACTGTTTCATCCTTCTATTCCCTCCTCTTCTTTTAAAACTTGCTGGTAATTCAAGGTAATGGGGAAGGGAAGAAAGAAAGAGACAAAAACTGGGGTGGGGAAAATAAATTTTGAAATCCTTTCTCCAGGAGTAGAAGGGGAAAAGATCACATAAAGCAATGTTTGCCTCTTTCTGTCTCTCTTCTCAAGCTTCCCACCTCCTTAAAAGCCGTGTATCAATACAGGTGAGAGACAGATGCTATTACTTTTTCCACTTCTTCCTTCATTAAAAATAAACAGAAGCATAGTTAATGGTTAATGCTGCTGAGTTCATGGAACAAACAGTTCTCTTTTCCCATCTCGCCTGTAGTTCAATTATGAACTTAGGCTGCCTTCAGGCTACAAAGGGCAAGAAAGCAGGAAATACATATATCCAGAAATGCAGCCAGTGTTTGATGTCTCTGAGCTGAAATTAAATAAAATTGAAGTGGCAAATAAAAGCAATATGCAAACCATGGAGCTTGGAGTCAAATGGAAAAAAAGCCAAAAAACAGGGCTGAGATAATTGAGTAACATGAAGGACTTCCAAATTCAGCAGCAATGATAGAAAGCTGTTTCTGCAAAGCTTGTTAGTAAATGCTCTTCGAAGTAGTCCCAGATGAAAAAATAAATGAACAAACTTTGGCTAATATTAGTGTGCCCTCTGGGTTTGCCAGCACTGAACAAGCAAGGTAGGAGGAAAAAACCAAGACCCTGGGGTCTGGAGCCAGAACAGTGACTGAGAACCTCAAAACCCTGTAGGGATAGAGAGGAGCCAGAGAATGGGATTCATCCTCACACTCCTCCAAAACACACGGGAAACTTAGAATTGCCGTGGAGTACCTGGTGCTCTGAAGACCAAGGTCAGCAGGTATCTGTTAGGGAGGTGAGAGCAGAGGTGAAGTACCGTGTTGGATAAGGATGCTCGTAGAAATCCGACACTCAGCAGTGCCATAAACAGGCACTGGACAATGTCACAGACAAAGGCAGCAGGCTTCAACTCCTGATGCTGCAGGAAGGAGAAGGGAGCTTTCTGCCTGGCTTATTCCGTGGTGAAGGGACAGTGCATACAGAAGCCTGCCAGAAGGGGAAGAAGGATTTGGAGCTCAAGCACAAACCAAAACTAGCCCCCCAAATATTTCCTGTAAGAGTGACCCACACTTTTCTGCAGCTCAAAGTGAATCAGAGCTTCTAATCTCAGCATTGCAGTGAAACACTTGAGATCAAGGAATCCATGCAAAGTTCACTAAGCATCAGAGAAATGAACCTTGCTTGCCTTTGGATAAAATGAAATACAGGTGCTGTACTAAAGAGATTAATAACTATACACAAACTGGCTGACTTCACTCAACATACAAGGTAACTACTATCTGAAGAAGCCATGAAACATGATGAATGGCATAGGTATGCTGAAAATTGTTGTGAATGCAAAATTAATAGTTATAAGTACCTGAAAACACATGCAAATCCAGCTTTTCAAAAGTCAGGTAGGTAGACCAATTTCTAGGAGAAATTCAAGGGAATGTCTAAAAGAACACTGCATATTGAAAGAACAGTGCACCTCAACATCAGGCACATCAAGAGATGTGCAGGATGGAGATTCTGAAGACACAGCACCTGCATTCTGCAGACTCTGAAAATATCCAGCTAAGGCAGAGTAAAAAGGTACTGTAATTTTAACCACTGTGTAGATCCCAGAGTGCTGTCTTCCCAATTGGTGCTTTTCCCTGCATCATCTACTGAAATCTTGTCAATCAGCACATGAGTTTTCTAAAACAATTGAGGGCTGAGTGAACACTACAGGAAGGACATCATTTTAAAAGGGGGAAAAAAACCCCAGGCAAACAACCACCCCAAAAACCTAAAAGAAATGAAAATTCCAAATAGCTGCTTTACAGTTTTATGTCTTTAATATATAAAGATAACTTAATTTAGATATTGGCATCCAGATTACAGCTAGTAACATTTACATATGTATCCCAAAACCTAATTATCTTGATGCAAAAGGAGCCCTTATGCGCCTCATCAATGTTGATATGTTGATATACACTTAAACTTAAGACTGAAGAAGAGAAAGAAAAAAGCCTTCAGTGATATTGGAACATTATCCCTTGTTATTAGAATAACCATGGACTTTCAAACCCAGAGTGGGTTATTCAAGCCCAAATGCACATTTCTGTTTTAGAAAAGAAGAACCCAGATGCTATTTTGAAACAAGACAGAAAGAATACATACTCCTTTCTTTGGTTTTGGTGTCATTTGCACAGGTGATCAAATTATGAGTGGGATGAATTTAGTTTTGAAAAAAAGAAAAGCATAACAGTATATTAATGCATTGTCCAAGGACACCACGTCATTATCCTAATGATACACTTGTTATCTTACTAATTGAAATGTCCTATACAACAAAAATCAATACTTACAGTCTTTTCCTTAGCAGAGTAGTGCAATTGTCACAAAAGCTGTTGTGATTTAAGTACATTTTTACTATTTTTTTCTTTGCTAGAATACCAAATCTCTTCTCACTGAGGGATCTGACCACTAGTTGGCATTGTTACTTCACTCAAATAAATAGCCTTTAAACGAGATGTTGAGCTACAAACCCCGACATCTACATTTTTGAGCTCTAAGTGTCACTGTGAAACATCTGGACATGGTGGTGAGGGAAAAGGGAAGGAATAAGTAATATTTGATTGGAAAATTATTTCCCTTTCCCACCCTGTGTATCTCTTTCAGCAAATGTTTAGTTCTATCTTAAATTCTGAAAAAGTGAAGCAATATGAAGTGTATCTGTGGAGGGAAAAATCCCCAAACCAAACCACACCACAGCCATAGTCATGCACACTAAGCTGGTACAGTCCAGGCTGTGAGTGTAGATCCAGTAGTATTCCTGGGTCAGGAAGCTTAAATAACAGAAACACCACTGTTGAATGCAAACATGAAATAAAAGAACTTTATACCCTATGAGTTGCTCTTTCTGCTACACCAGAGCTTTTAGTGATGCCTTGTGCTCTGAGCTGCTGCTAACAAAGCAAGTGCCAGCTTTCTCTGCATGGTGATTCATGGAATAAAACAAGGGTGTTTTCTCATCTTTCTAAGAAAAGTGGGGTGATACCTTTGTGAGTTAGAGTGCAAAGAGGCCTTTAGGGCAGAATCTGCCTGTGCTGCTCAGCCCCTGGTCCATTCACTCTCTTTATCACACACAGGATGGGATGTGGGACTCCTCCTGGCTGTGCTGCCCATAGCTCTGGTAGCTCTGCTGTGAGACTGGGGAGCCCCTCCAAGGCTCAGGAGCACAAGCTGCTTCTGGAGGTCCCTGCAGACAGCGAAGTGGGAGAGAGAACAGGTTGTCTCTCTGTGTCCCATCAGTGGGAGAAGGAGGGGGAATTTTCACCTTTTGGAGTCTAACTTCTAGGACTGATATTGAAGCAGTTAATGGTTTGCTTTAGCTGCAAATCAAACTTCCTTTCCATTAAACTTAACATTTCTGTGATATAAAAGCAAGAATTTTAAAAATATCCACTTCTCAAAGGAAAATGAGCACAACCTGAAAGAGCTGCTTTAGAACAATAAGAAAGATGTAATCTCTGTAATACTGCAAATCCTGGCTCATACACAAACCCACAGACTGACACTGCTTGCACATTAACTACAGTGAGTCACAGTAATGCTCTCAAATTAAATCCTCATCTACACTACTGACACACTTTAGGGCCTTAGGTATGTCTCATCAACACTCTTGAGCTTTAAAATACACATAACACTTACCCAGCATTACAGAGATTAATTCATTAGTGACTGCAAAGTGCTAGGTAAATGTTTACAACAATTAACCAACAGGATGCTTTCATCACCAAAGAAAGAAATATAAAATGCAAGCAGCACCAATGTGAATGGTGGAAAAAGCTTCCTTCCATTCTAATGAATGTTTCAAAGCCAAAACAACAAAGAGCAGTCAATCAACCAGGCAGTGGTTTTGAGTAACCTAAGTAACTTGACATCAAGTTTTTCAGAAAGCCCAGTAGGCTGATATATAAGAAAATTTAAACAGATTTTGCAACTGCTTTGCCTATAAGACTTTCTAAAATCTCATGATAGAAAGCAGCTGATTCCACAATAACCAAGATATCCTTTGCTGATCTAGATTTAATTAAATTAAGCCACTTACAAAATTATGCTATGCCACAAGGCAGTCCATGAAGGATCACAGAAGACATAGCAAGCTATCACCAAATTCTCCACTACTGAATATCTTAACAACTGTTTTCTTTTGAAGGAACTGTACATTAGAAATTCTCAATGGGTTGGAGTGAGCAGATGTAATGGCGCTTCAGATGCCCATGTTTGTAATCTAATCTCTCTCCTCTCAGGGAGAAGCAACTGAAGAATGTGTGATGGCTTCTGACTGTAACACAAACTGGAGCCTGATATCCAATTGTACTCATTATCAAAATCTATATAAATGCCTTCCACTTTATTTAGCATTAAAAGCTTCTATCCTTTGAAGATAAACAGGTTAACAAGCTTTAAAATCATTATTGAAGTAAGGCTTGAGGAATATCTTTCTGAGCAGCATAAACATTGGCTCAGCTAACATCTCATGCCATCAACGAAGAAAGATCACTAGCAGACCCAGGCCAAGATGCTGTGGGAAATAAGTGGAAGGCAATAACAGCTGGAAATATTTGGCACATACATTAAAGTTTTGAAACCCTTTGGATACTGGGTTTCCAAGCTCTTTTTTTCTTTCCTTTTTTTTTTTTTTTAAACCACAAAGTATTTCATTAGCACTTGTGTGAGAAAGAAAGTCAGAAACACCCAGGTGTGGTATGAATGACATGGTTACCTGCCATGAAATGATACAAACATCCCTCTCCTTCCTCCCTCTCCCCCTCAAATTATCTATTTGCAGAATGCATGTAACAGCACATCTTCAGAGCCAATGTTCTATGAGCTGGGTATGAATGCATACCTGCCTGCATGCATTACAATTGAAAATCCAGTCTTCTTAGGCTACTTTGCTAATGTAATGGGCTTTATACAGTTGAGCTGTAGGTCTGTCCTGCTTTGCATTTCCTCATGGTTTCCAAACACAACGAGCAGTTTTGGCCACGTTTGACAGATGGGTCAGGGTTTGAAATTCCTACAGAGCAAGATTTGCATCGTGATAGAAGACACCAGGAAATTTCCCTGTGAAGGCAAAGGCTGTGACAGGGACTCAGGAGCTCCTTGATGAGTTGGGTCTTGGAGGACACAGTGCTCAGAACTGGGCATCCCACACAATGCCTTTTGTCCATGCACAAGTTTGCAGGAAGATGACAGGGTATGCTGGGCAAATAAAGGCAGGAAACAGCAAAAGGGGAGGAAAAAAACTACTGGTGGAGGCCTCAGAAAAGATGCAAGTGTTAAATCTGGAGAGACTTTTAAAATTTATTTTATTTATTTATATTATTTATATTATTTATTTTATTTAGTTATTTTTACTAGCAGAAAGTTGGGATGTAGGGTGCAAGATGTGAGTGAATTAGAACTCTTTCTGCAGTTCAGAAGAAAATTTATTTTTTTTCTACAGCAATAGTTACCAACTGTTTAGACATCTCACTCAATCAGATGGAACCTGTTTATCCACTGATCCACTGGTCAATTGGATGTGGGATGAGAAAGCACACAATAGTCATGTACTGTGGCACAGGAGTCCCAGTTGCTGCATGGACCTGGCTGTGCTCACTCCACAAATGTAAACAGAAAGATTATTTCTGTCCTAAAAAAAAACCAAACCAAAAACAACAACAAGAAAAAAATCCAAAAAACCCCCCCACCATAAATATTTTTCCCGTCTGCCCTAAAATAGTGAAACCCAAAGTAAACATAAACCAACCACCCTCTTTAATGGTGATTATAGCCTTGCTGGATTCTGTGCACAATAACAATGGCTTGAATTTGTTAAAGGTCACAAGGAAAAGTACAGCAACAAGACCTTGTAGCTGGCAGCATGTTTTTATTTCTCAGCTTAAAGCACACACAGTAGCTGGCTGCAGAGTGAGTGCTTTCAAACAGCAATCTACAGGAAAAAAAAGGAATTAGCTATGCACTGTTGAGCAAGGTAAACTGATAGATAAACGTATGACTGCTACCCTCTGAAATTTCATTGCTATTTTACCTGTGCCAAAGCCATCAGGGAAAAAAGTAAATAGCGCTTCCAGACAACCTAAGCAGAAGGATGGTTCCTGCTGTCATGTCTCTTGCATACAGAGCTCTGCCATAACACAGCGGCCAAGGAATATTCAAGGAATCCAGAAAGTGCGTGTGTCTCCCATGACATTTTTTTATGCACCAGAGAGGAGGAATAACAGACATAACAGACAAACTTGGATTCAATCAGTACAGCATGACAAGTACTCAGTTGTACTCTAAGGCCTTTGCTTGAGTAAACAGCAATGTGCCTGTGAAATGTTCAAAACAAAAAAATAAATAGCCTTTAAAGACACAAAGTGTCTGTATAAACAGAGGATGGGGGAACGCTGCTCGAGTACCAACACCTTTTAATAGAAAAAGAAATCAGCAACTCTCTTTGGCAGGAATGGAGAACTGGGATACAGATCCTGCAGCAAGGCTTCCTGCAGTCCCAGGAGATCACATACAGATGCCCAGGTGCCCACTTTCCACACAATACCCACCCAATGTTGATAACCAGATAAGGAGCTAAGAAACAGCTGAGGACAAAACAGCCTTAGACAGAAGGCAGCAAAAGAGAGACTGAAGGCTCTGCTGCTGTCCTAGATCCCTTCAATATGCTGGAAAACTTTTTAACAAAGTTTGTTACATAGTTTAGGGGGACAAATCTCTGCTGATCCCTACAAGAAAGGGGCAGAAGTCTAAGCACAGGATTACTAAAAAATAAATACAGTGCAAGCACTGATCTGGTTTCCTTTTGAACATAGCAGTTACACATGGATTCTTATCATCAGGAATTCTCCAAATTAGTTACACAATCCCTTCCACTGGGTTTATCATGCTCAATCTCCCAACAATTTAAACTCCTCTTTCCTTCCAGTCCTGTTTAGAGCTTCACTCTATGAGTGCTCAGGAACCTTCCAGTTTCTGGCCTAAATTAACTACATAATAAACACCCAATCTGGGATTAATATTAGCCTTTTATATAAATTTTTTTCCTCCCTGGTACACAACCCTTCAATCCATTTACAATAGTTGTCTTATCCCCTTATAAGCGTTTGCCAACCAGGCTATAGAAATCAAGATATTTTTATCTCTTTGTAAAGAATAACAGGGAAATGTTTAATCCTTCCCATTCTTCTAACCAGCCTACTAATCCTTGTTGCTACTACCTGTCTAAATTCAAATTAGGCTTTGTTAAAGCTAGGTGATCTCAGCTGTACAAAAAACTTTATCACTTACTTAAGTGATAAGTAAGTGGCTTAAGTATCTCTACAAAACCACCTTGCTTAGCATGCCCAAAAAGTACATTATGCTCTTTACCTCTGCTTCACACTGGTGGCTCATAGACACCCACAAATTTGATCAACCATCATATTCTAGGGTTTTTTCTTCTATGCTTTAATTTGTTTCAAAGACCCAGCAGCAAGTACAAGGAAGACAGTTCACTTCAGAGATAACTGCTGTGCTGCTTCTGCCCTGCCACAGGGTTTGTGCAATCCATGTTTTATTCTGGGCCACTTTGTTAAATCAGTGGCAGGATTAGCACACAAGGCATATGGATTATTTTGCAAGATTTAGATATTGCAGAAATATAGTTCTCCTCTGCAGTAAGGAATTAACTTTCTCAATATTCCTGCATCAACAGATACTTGTGCTTACATATTAACTGAGAAGGAAAAAATAATGTAGTTTGTAATGCAGAATAGCCAACAGGGTGTAACTTTTCATGCAGATAAATGAGCCCCCACCTGGAGTGCTGAGTCCAGCTCTGGAGCTCTCAGCATGGCAGAGATGTGCTGGACTGAGTCCAGAGTGGGGCCACAAAGATGTTCAGAGCAATGGAGCACCTGAAAAGCAGGAGAATCCGTAACACCAAGTGTCACAGGAATTTACAGAAATGTGAAAGCAAAGCTCTAGGAACATTTTCCAGAAAAGATGCTTCCGAGTGCCAAATGCAGCACAAGTGAATGAGCAAGAAAGAGCAAAGCACTCGTAGTGCAAATTGGCCTCCCAGCTGCACTGCCCTTTTGTGGCTGCTGAATGCCGCCAGAAAGAATCTGTGAATCTATCATTTCACAGCCATGATCAACACTATGGATGTAAGAACAAGACCAATCGCACCATTTGCTTTTTAAGTTTCATATAAATGAGATTGAAATTACATGTTTCCTGTAAAACATTTTAATTAATTATCTTCAAACACATGCACATGCTCACAGCGGTCTCAGGGAAAATACCAGTTTACAAACTTTATATCAACTACTGATTTCCTCTCTTTCTGACGTTTGCATTTATTTACAAAATACATAAGCAAAGCGCTACTGAGCATTCAAGGAAGCACTTCCTTTGCTCATGATTCCAAGTCTCCTTCCAGCCAGTAGCTGAGCCCTGAGAGCTCCTGCTCCCTCTTGGCTTCATGCTTCAAATAAATCTGTGTGATGTTTCTGCAAACTTTCCTTGGCTGCTGCTCTCCCAGACCCACACTTCCATAGGAAGATCATCATGATCTTTGGGTTTTGTTTGGCTGCTTGTAAATCCTGCCTACACAGCTCACAACATCATTGAGATTTCTGTAAGACTTGCACTTTAAACAACGAAGATTATTATTTTTTCTGTGCCAGAAGAGAAACAAATAACTTTCTTATGCTTGTTGTGAAAGTTTCACCAAACTCTTCTACCACTGCTTTTTGCACAGACTGCACATTCCCTGCCCCAGACACTGAGCATTTCTGATGCCCTTGAAGAAAAGGCAGAGGACCATCCCTTTTGCACCTTTGCTCAGTGCTATGTTAATTTCTGCACAGGAGTCAAAGGGACAGTCGTGGTCTTGGGCCTGAATCTAGAGCCAAGACAAGCTCTGTGTTCCTTTTGAAAAGGGAACATCTTTTGAAAAGGGCCGTGCACCAGGCACCAGAAATGCTGAGAGCAATGGAATTAGGCAAAGCTGAATTAATCCTCTCCCAGGCCTCCCACCCCCTCACTGAAAACCTTGGGAAAGCTCAAAAGATCCAAGCTTGATCTTTAGGTACAATATGTGTCAAGGCCACAAAGTGCAAGCTTGCAACTAAAGGTGCTTTGAGTACACAACAGATTTCCCAGATGGGAATTTCCTCTATTATTATTTTTAATTTTCCATTTCCTAACATTCAAATACCAAAGAATACGTCCAAGCATACTCAGCTTTGAAGAAAACATTTAAGCAAGACTAAACTAGGAAAGAACACTTGGCCTTCTACAACACAGCCATTACATTAACTCCTCTGAGAGCTGGTCTTTTGAATCCAAACATAGTTTGTTTTTTTAGAGTCACTAGTGATTACCAGGGGAAGAAAATAATTGTTGGGAAAAGCTTGGTTAATTCAGTGACCAACATAACATTTAATTCCATCCCAAGCTTTCTGTAGAATGATACACTGTGAGATGATGGCATGCTGTACTCGGAGAGTCAGCCTCAGAAAAAACTCAGTCACCCAGAAATTCAGATCAAATGAAAAGCACAGTTATTTTTTGGAATAAAATGACTGATGGACACACAGCATTAGGTTTGAACTCCAGCAATATAAAAAGACTAACTTTTATGTATAAACAATTTCTATGTAAAAGTTTAAATAAGAAATATCTCTTCAGAATGTTCTGAGAGCTTCAGGACCAAAAGAAACCCAGCCAGTGTTTTAGAGAGAAACTTTGAAAAATTAAATTTATTCAAGAAACCCTACAATATGCAGCTAAAACCCTAGACTATCACAGCATCTTGTAATTCTTACTTTCATTACCACTAAACACCACAAAAGAAAAAATGCAAAAAGAGAAAATCTTTCTTAGGAACCTTCCAGACCAAGCTGTATGCATCACCTGTGGACTCACAGATCTTCTTTTAAGGCAAGGTTGCTCCAGCTGAAAGCTTTTTACAGTCTGCAGTTACATCAGAAAGGTATAGCAAAGGGCAATGGCCAAAATAAGGAGAGCCTAAATGTAATTTGAGGTTTTGATGTGCAAGATGGTATTTTCTGAAAGAACAAATACATCAGCATCACCCACTTCAGCTATAATCCTTCCTCACTCAGGATGAGGTATAAGGAATGAAACTGAGTGTAAACCCTGGCAGTACTGCCAAGTACCAGGAGAAGAGGCCAGGCTCTTCCAAACCCATAAACACCGAAAGAAGCCCCACAACCTTCAACAAATGCAAAAATGTTACATGGAAATAAAAACTCAGCTGTTTGTCTGAACAGATCACCACAGTAAAATGTGCTTACAAGCAGAAAACTCGATCTGCAGTCAGGAGATGTTATAACATTTTCAGTAACTGGACGCTTCTGCAATTCCAGTGCTACTTTTAATCGGATTTACTGACTGTGTTTTACAAAATGGTCATGGAGAGCCAAAAGGGGCTCTCATCCACTCTGCAGGCCTCTGCCAGCATAACAGTGATTGCTGCCTCATTAGGAATTACAAAACACCATGATTGGAAGAAGCCCTTTCACTCTACATGAAAGCCAGGAAGGAAAACACAGGTGAATTTACCCTGAAATAGTATTAGGGAGGAAAAAGCATTTCCTTCTCTTTTCAGAGTGTTTCTAGTTGTTGTGTTTTTATTATAGTACATTATGTTTTAGGTATCAGAAAATGTTATTCCCAGGGTGAAGAGAAACTGAAATACTGAAAAATCCTCTGATCTTGGCCCATCAGTGAAAGCAGTTTGAAATGTCTGCTTCTACTAAATGTTTTGTTTGGGTAACTTCCACTAGGGATTAAACTTTATTTCCATTAGAATGTCCTTTGAACAGGATTTTATAAAAGCTTAAATGAAATGAGAAAACTCTTGGGTCAGAACTTGTTCATAGCAGTGTTTCTTCAGGATTTGATTAGCCTGGGATTGAATGAGCTGCATTCTATCAGCTGATAATCAGTAAATAAAAGTCTAGGCAATTATGTTTTTTTCAGTTCAGCAACCCTTTCACAGCAACTCCAGCAAAGGAGCTTTGTAAGCAAGAATGTGAAGCCATTCACTGAGAGACATTCACTTTCTCAGAAAAGACACATTTGCTTGCTGATACATCTACAGGCTCCCATACAGGGTACCTCAGAACACAGGCAGCTGAAAATAAATGTAGCAGATTTTGCAGTTTATGGGCCAAGTTTTGTTCACATTTAGACAGGCCTGTATCTGGGTCATATCTGTTGTTTCACTGAATTTAAAAACAAAGTTAAACCTCAAACTGGATCAACAAAAGCATTGTCTGGATCTCACAGCAGAGAATCTTTAAGAACACCTCAGAGAAACAAAAGGCATTTAAAAGTGTTGGAAAAGAAAATCCTCCTCCTTTAGGAATTCATTTTATGGATTAATAAATTTAAAAAAAACCCCAAAATAAAACTGACATTATGCAAGTATGAGAACTTCACTTCTTATCCCTCATACTTTAAATCATAGTCCAATCTCTAGCTTCTAGGGATTGGTATAAATCCTGCAGTATGAAGTGTATTACCTCTCCAAACTTTTGTTCATATTATTTATGATGTCTCTTCTGGTATCACTTTTTCTTTCCACAATGAGCTGTGGTCACAACAGGCCTTAACAAAACCCTTATAAAGAACATTTTCCTGCAGGATGCTCCAGCTGGTTTTCAGCATATGAATGTGACAGAGAACCAAAGCAGTAATCCCTAAAAGAGGGAATAGTGTCAGGAGAAGTACGTTGCCAGAGTACAATGTGCTTTCTGACAGCAGTGAAAATTTTAATCATGACAGCACCAGGGCACATGACTCCATGGTTAGCCCTGGAAATTTGTCCTGCAATAAAAACGTCTCTGTATTTCTTCTTACATTTTTAGCGGGGAGGGAAAAAAAAAGCTACTCCCCTGATTTGCAGTAAATTACAGCTCCAGGCAAAAACTTCAGCAGAAGAGAAACATTTCTGACCATCCCCTTTTATCTATACACAAGATAAAATCAGTTTCTGTTGCAGAAAGTCTCCAGCACGTTCAGTTATAATTTCATCCAAGGTTAACTAACATCCCTCACCCCTCCTCACCCCAAACCTGGTCTTGCTCTGGAACACGCTGGTGATTTTCCACTCTCTGTGCTGCACAGTCTCTGAGGTTTGTCAGGTGTCCTGGCTACATGGATCAGGATTTTCTAACCAGACAATCCATGATGCACCATGCTTAAAACTCTGCTCTCCTCAGAGGAAGTCATGTCTGAAAATAAGCCCTATTTGTTTGTTTCATTTGTTTCAAGGAAGCTAGTTATTAATAAGTTATTAAAATAGCATCCTTTCAGTCACTAGTATATTTTTTTTCATATTCAGCTGAATTCTTCTCAAAAATCACTGCCTTTGATTGCATGTAGGGAGCAAAAGAAAAATATTCTATACAGCATGGTGAACTAAGTGAGGGGCAATTGTTGTTAGGCAGAGGCTCTCACCATGCAGCCTTGTCCTCCCCATCCTTGCCTTTCTCTTCCCCCACCAGCCTTTAGCATGCTTAAGAAAGCAAAGCAAACCCACCTCATTTCAGGTCTTTCTTCCCATCCAATCCTTGCACCACTATCTCTTTCCAGCTCCACTTTCCTCTCTCCTTCAGCACAGCTTCTCTGCTGGACCATGGAATGTTACTATCAGCTGCATGACCATGGGCACAGGTGGAAGAAACAAACTCAAAACAAGCCTAACTACTGTCCTAACAGCAAAGACTTCTGGGTACACAGATGACCTTGGGTATCATTGTCATCTACCTGTACTGTTTACATTAATTCCAAACACCTGCACAACAGCAGCCAGCAGCTCCTGAGGGAGCACCAGTGCCATTGACTGAACCCTGTGCAGAGACACACCTGCCTGGGTTTCCTAGGAATCTCTCCACCTTCCAAAAAGCAACATGTGACATGTCCTCTGGACAAGGGCAAGAGCTGTACATAAAGCTTATTTCAATCTCAAATCCACTCCATTTCCTGCTTTACTTCATTTATCTATATTGGGCGTAACCAGATTCAAAGGGAGACTTGTGTCTGCAACTCCTATGCAGGGAAAGTGTTCGCTCAAAGCAGAACTCAGAAGTTCTGTTGGAATCTGTCTGGCAAGATTTTCTCCTCATCCTTGCAGAGGCTTTGTATCCTCCAATACATTTTGCCTTTTGATGTCCCCAAATCTGCTTCAACTACTGCTAAACTTCAGTGTTTTGTTTGAACACCCAGATCTGTCTTCTCTAACCGTCTGGTAAAGCCCACAGGAGCTAATGAGGAAGATACCTGACCAGCATCCTCATGTTTTCTCAGATTTGACTGAGTGGCTCACAGAACCAGGATATGTACACAGTTAAAATAATTTTAACTGTTCTGACTTCAGAGCCACAGTCTTAAGACAGAGTTCATTTGTTTATTAAACAGCGTAATGATGTCCTGGGAAACTTTTTAAGTTGCTTATATCCTATGAAGTGACATCAGTAAAATGAAACAGCAGGTCACAGTGTCACAGCTGGAAACCTTGAATCCATCATAACAAGACCTTCAAGTTTCCAATTCAAAAGCTCTGGAGAACTCAAGTATTTTTCCCCCTAAGGGTATTAGCTGAGGACTCTGCTTTCCATGGCTCATTGTGATTTGGTACTGAGCTATTGATAGGGTATCTCTGGAAACTTTGACTGTGAGAGCACTGTGTTGGAAAAGCACAGAGCCAGAAGCTGAGGTAGAGTGCTTCCAGCCCTGAAGGCAGGCTTACATTGCTGTGAGGCGCCTACAAGCTTCAGAACTGTATGAAATACAGTTAAACAGCCCAAGCTGCATGAGAGATACATCCCGGCCTAAATAAGGGAATAGATGCAGGCATTATTTGTGCTTGCACAGCAGAATAAGAGAAGACAATTTATGTGAAAAAGATGTCCATCAAGGCAGAGGACACAGCCAGACACAAAAATGCATGGAAAAGGTCCCTTATAAAGAAATATCCTATGTTCAGCTTTTTGCTGTTTGACCAATGGAATTCAATGTTCTTACATTGACAGACAATGTAAGAACAGACAAAAGAAGTGGTAGAAGAATAATGCTGAAGTAATTTGGATAGACCTAAAGACTCAAATGTCAAGCCTTCAAATTTATCTGATGGTAATCTTGAAGCACAATGCAGACAATTTCTGCAAATGCTGCTGTGTGAAGTCATCTGCAGGGAAGGAAGTTTCTACTGTCTGGCACCTGTTGTCTAAATAGTCTTGTACCTACTGAGGCTGCTGGTGAGGACCATATTTCTGTTAGTAGATTTACTACAAAACTAGCATCTAGCTCATGTGGAACCCCAAATCCAGCAGGATTTTTGTGACCACTCCTTGAAAGTGCAAATTTCCACATTTTCACACCAACCAGAGAATGGTTCAGTTTTTCCCCCAAGCCTTTTTAGTGACTACATTTCATTTCTAAAATTAATATTTTCTTGAAATTCACTAAGATGCATTTGTAGAGGGGGAAAAAAATTAAGTTGCTAACTTTAATAATAAATCAAACAAAACCATTTAGGAAAATCTTCCAAAGATAAACAGAATTTCCTGTATGGCTTAGTGACCCAGCTAGAATTAATCAGCCCAATAAGAAAGATTATTAAACCTTTTCAAATGACAAGAAAGGCCTGAGAAATTTCAACATGATCTGGACGAAGAAAATTTAAGTAATAATTGTTCTTGCCCTCCCATATAAAACACAAAGTATTATTTCTTAAAGATAAAACCCACAAGAATAACTATTTTAGTGCCAATTTTAGTTGCCTGGAGAACAAGGCAACCTAAGATAACCTTATACAATCTCAAGTAAGTCTGATAGAGTCAGCTATCCATTAGCTGTAGCCACTTGCTATTTTTTAGCACTACAGTTCATGTCCCAGTGAAAAAAAAAAAGGGGATATGGTGGAAATTGAAGGAATCCTTCAAAGAAGGAAAAGAAGCATGAAGCAGTGAGAAATTTTGAACAGAAGGGAAGAATAAAGTCAGATCATTACAGCACTAGGAACTGAGGCAGAAATAGTGATTTCTCCTCTCTTCTGTCTGTATCTGAAATACCAGCACCCAGACTCACTATGGACCAGCAGAAAATTTTGCCGATGGAAAACTACAGAAAGAAAACTAGGTAAACACTGAATTTCTTACTACATGAGGGTAAAATTAATGGAGAAATATGAATATAATTCCTGAAAAATGGGGAAGATATCTCTGTCCAGTACAGTACTTCATTGGGAAAAAAAAAAAAAAGAAAAATTCTGAAAGAAATGTTTTTCAAGAAATGCACAGCTTTCTGCACCTCTAAAAGCTGTTGAGAGAATGCAAAATAAAATCTCTTCCCAGCATTTCTTGCTCTTTCACATAGCACATTTAAAGAGAAACAAATAAGTTGTATGGGACAGTGATGAGCCTCTGAACAATCCCTCTTTTCATCAGGATCCAAACTGGGTTTCAAAAGCTGCTTGAGACATGCCTAGCTATTTCTGTTCCGCAGCAATACAGTCATGGAAAGTTTTCCATGTACCACAGCAAGGCCACAGAGCAAACAGTTTATCACTGGAGTGTCTCAGCTTGCACGATAAAAAACAAACAGGGAGTAATATATGACAAAACCTTGAAAGTGGAATTTTGCACTCTAATTACCTGGTCAGAAGCTCTTTTGAATGGGCTGTGTGAGATAATAAATTGCTTGTTAGAGAACAAGTCTACTTTGTCTGGACTCTAATCTTGGATTTGCAGCAGATTGTTATCAGTGCTTTCCCCCTGGAATTCAGTTTCTCTGTGCAGATTTAAAAGAATAAGTCTTTTTCTCTTCCTTCAAGGCAATAGCATGTACTATAGATGCTCCTATTTTTGCCCATATTTGGGGTGAACAGCAATTGGCTTAATTTTCACTTATGCTCTGGTTTCCTTTGGCTTTCCAGCAAGAAGAGCCTGCAGAACTCCTACAGAAGGCCTCCCACAAAGTATTTTTTCTTGTCTTGTTGTACTGTGCAGGTTTTAGTGGGGAGCCATTAGATGCATGCCCTGCATCTTTGGGAGCTGGTGGAAGGGAGCTCAGGGTAGTTCAGAGGCAGAAGGTGATGGCGTTTCCTGGTGGGCCTTGAACAGCTGTGTGCAAAAGCCAATGGGCAAATTCAGCTCCAGTGGTTCCTGCTGAGCCATACCTCACAGCTGAGGACCTGCAGAGCCTGCAGCCCTCTGCAGCCCTCTGGCACTCTTTGGCTGGTCAGATGCCAGAGCACCGATGTGGGGACAACACCAACATTACTGAAGAGACGTGGCTTGGCTGCTCCAAAGATAAAGTGATTTAAAAACATGGGGGGAAATGAGGATCAGAACTCACTTTGTATTTTTATACAAATCCAGAAGAAATCACAGAAAGCAAGGATGACTTGCCCCACCTTAGGGTGGAGTGAGTGAAGACGACTATAGAGTTTGACAGGACATTTGAAGGTCATCTTGTCCAGCCTCCCTGCAGTGACCAGGGACATCTTCAAGGCCTGGCCTTGGATGTTTCCAGGGATGGGCAACCTGTTCCACTGTTTTACCACTCTCACTGTAAAAATCTTCTTTAAAAATAATTATTTTAACTTCTATTAAATAACAATGGCCTCTTGTCTTTATGTGTTCCATTGAAGTCTACCCATGTCCTCCCCTTGGTTTGTTATCTAAACCAATCTCACTGAAATACTAAGGGACGGTCCCCTTGACCCTTCAGCGATCATGTTATCAAAAATGTAAGACTTCTCCAAAAGAGCAGATGTGCCAAACCAGCCCAAGGATGCTGAGCTGAATGGAAAGTACACACTGATCAAATATTTGCTATTGCTGATGGAGAGGGAGCTGAGAGGTGGCATTTCCGTGACATTTTGTTCTTGTAAAGCCAAGAACTGCTCTGTAGCCTTTGAATGTGCATTCAAACTGTTAATCTCACACCAGAAATAAATTGAGAGCTTTGGAAAAGATGCAATTATTTATTCTCAATCCACAGTATCACATAAATAACTCCTATTAGGAAATACTATTAATAAATAAGTCCTCATGGTGACTGGGAGAAATAACTGATCATATCAAAAGAATTTACAGCTTAAGAGCAGGGTGACATAGCAACTCCATGCAAGGTTATCTTGCTCTGTCCTGTTGTAATAGGCACATGTGCTTAGCTGAAAGTTTATTTTAAAAACTATACTCATATTCCAAAAGTCAGCTAAGAATAGTAGTCTACAAATATGAGGTGTTTCCACACCATCCATTAGCCAGAGCTCCAGGAATAGCACCGTATAAGAATCAGGGAATTAAAACATTTTTACCACTTCTATCCTGCATTGGGTCATTTGTTATTAAATGTGAGTCTTCATGAAAGTTGCTAATACAGATGTGACCTGGAGTAGAGATTGCTTGGACTTGAATAGAAGGAAAGCAGGAACAAAAAATGCCTGCTCAAGCAGGAAACAGTGAAAAGACTCAAATACAGCTGAAAAGTTCAGGACAAGAGACGAAAATAATTTCAGCTGCTGATTTTTCTGGCAGAACAGAAGTCCAGTTTGTCTCTTTTAAAAATGCATGCATACCCTTCCGAAGCAGCTGCCTTCAGCCTCCTTTTTGCTACTTTGCAACCCTACTGGGGATGCATTTTGTGTGTATACACAACACTTTTATCACGCTTCACAAAGCCTCAATTCCATCTGGTTCTTTTCTTTTCGAAAAGTGCAAGAACACTACCTATCCTGAGTTTGTCTAATATATTGTCTGATCTAGTTTGAGAATGTTCCAAGTGATTTAAAGCAATAACAAGAGTTGTCATGAGGAGAAGTCAGTGCATTTAGTAAACAGTCTTGCTTTTTCTGTTAAGGAAGGAGAGGTACTATGGAGGAGGGGGATAAAGACAAAAAAAAAAAAAACCTAAATAGGAACAACAGCAACAACCAGCAACACCAGAGCCTCCCTGAAAAGTAGAGAAACCCCAGAGGACCATAAAAATAAAATTTAATCATTAATTCACCACTGACCCACAGATATTTCACCTGTAGCCTATGGGATCTACAGGTTGCTTAAAATATGTTTAGGTTTGTGATATATGCAGAATTGTCACCACACAGAAAAGGAGGTCAGGCTTGTTGTAGTAACTTTGTACAGCTGTTTCACTCCACACTCCTGTGCCTTCATATCTCTGCAGAGACACATAATTTATCACAGCGGGCAAAGCAATTCTAAAATTGCTGTTAAGGAAAGGCAAGTCCTACGTCCTGATTTCCCTGAATCAAAGTCCCTCACAAAATGGGGAATTACATAAAGTTGCTTTCATTTTGCAGAATGGGGGAATGACAAGATGGCCACAAGAGAAATATTTTAGATCACAGCTTAATTGCAGATGCTGCATAATTCTCACAGCATCCTAGCCCACCTCCCTCAGGTGAACATCAGAGTTTTTTGGAAGAGCTTGTAGCAGTCCATGCACCTCTCACTAGAGTGTCACAAAATTCCAATAAAAGTAAAAACAAATGAACAAATAGCCTGTTATTTGATAAATACATTGAAGTAATTCTCCTGTATTAACCCAACCTCACACCACAGAGCATCCATTTTTCTTCAAACAAGTCTTTACATTCATCCAAGCTCATGCATACAATATTTAGTCATTTCCAATAACATGAGTTTTAAATGTGACCATTAACTTCTGGAGAGTTCTTTAAAATGCAGACTAGAAAATCCCTACTTATGTCATTTTGTGGTTGCTATGTTTAAAAAATCTTCCCTCTGGGAATTTGTTGTGGTCAGAAAGCTTCATCACAAATGCACTGTACTACATTTGCTGGAAAAACAAGAAATGAATGCCTTCTCCATTTCCTTTTCAAGAACCATGGTTTATGATGGTTTAATTAATGTCTCTTAGCTTGAGAATTCAAGAATTTAAAAAGTAATTTGAACATGCTTTATTACCACAACTTAAAGCTGTGGTCATTGGTGCAGAGGGCTATGTGCTCATTGCACATGAACCGAGGTGGGTTCATGTCTGACTGTGTCATGTAACAGTTTCTTTTTCTTCCTTACAATGGTCCCATAAGATTCAGATATTTAGAATTTTAAAACTGCATGAAAAGACCGGAGGCTGCACTACTCTCTTCATAAGATCCTGGAGGTCTAAGTAAAACAAAGGTAACTTGAGCTGTACCATGAAGTAAAAGGCAGTTGTTCAAAACTAATGCTGAGACAGCTTTGGCATTTTTGAAGAATGATCTGTAGAATAATTTAGAGCGGTAAAAATAACATAAGAGTTGCATAGCCAAAGTTCAGAAAATATGAAGGAGATAATTTAGTGTTTAAAAGTGAGAAACAAAAATCCCCCAACATTTAATGCAACTCTACACTCTGGTAGCAGAATTTCTGAAGGGCTGGATAAAGCCTATCACTTTTGTAGTCTTCCAAGAATCAGAAGTATTTGGCAGATTCTTGAAAGAGGAGATAAATAAATTTTATTTAGGCCTCAAACATTATTTACAAAAAGTCAGCTCATAGTAGTCAACCATGAAAACCTTGTACTATCACATCTATAAATGTATATTTTAAGACACAACTTTAGCATTTTAGAGTTGCCTGAACCATCTACATTCCTGTCTTTCATATATATATATATATATATATATATATATATATATATATATATATATATATGTGTGTGTGTGTGTGTGTGTGTCTGTGTGTGTCTGTGTGTGTGTGTGTTTGTGTGTGTGTGTATATATATATGTATATATGTACAGGTGTGTGTGTGTGTAGATATATGTGTATTTATAAAAAATTGTTTGTCTTTAAAATTTTTTTCTCAAAAGTCAAAACACCCTCCTCATTGCACTAAGTTGTTTGGTATAAACACTGATTTTTAAGTCACTGATAGACAGTATTTTTGTGGGTTTGGGAAAGCTGAAAATATTTTCACTTTAAAAGTCCCATAGTGCAGAAAGGCAATGTTCCAGCAATCAAAAACATGGCATGTTCTCCCAGCATGATTCACTGTAGCTAAGCCCCCAAAGAAGCAGTGCTAGTGGATGATTGCCAGTGGTGGTGTGTTCTAGAAAGAGGAAAAACAACCTGTGAAATGTAAACAGGTGCTGTTTAAAACAAGCTCTGCACAGGTACCACTCACAGACAGGCAGCCAGCATTACATCTTAGTCCAGATGCAGTTTAGATTTCATCCTGGTGAACAGGAGCTTTCCCTTTAGATATTCCCAGCATAAAAAACAAAAACTAAATCAGGGCCTGATATAAAAAGTTGTCTGTCCTTGGCTAAGTGAAACCTCTTTTGGGGACCCCATCCTGAGAGCACCCTGCCCTGCTTGCTGCCACTGTGGAGGGGAAGTGCTGCCAGCTGGGATGATGTTTGCCACCTTTGCCAGTCACTGGGAAGGAAGGGAATTTTGACAGCAGTTTTGCAGACCATATCAGGGTTGGCTAGTCAAATGCTTAGCATTTGAATGAATCCCAGCTCCTACCTCCTTCTGACCCATCTCAGGGCAGCTCAGTGCAGCCTCAGCAACAGCATTTGATTTACAGCAGAGCAGGAGCACAGCACCTGAAGCTTCTTACTGTAAACCATATACCAAGAAACATTCTACAGACATTTAGTAGCCATATAAGGAACCAGCCTGGCACTGATCTGCCATTCTCAGCTGTCTCCCTCACCTCACACTGCTGCAGCACAGCTTCTGCCTGTGCAGACTCACACTGACTTTTGGCTTGTGTCTGACAGCAGGAATAGATGAACTCAGCAACTCAATGACCAATTCTACAATCAATGGCAACAAAAACAACAACAGCAAGCCCCCACACCTGTGCTTTGTTCTCACCTCTGGTACATTTTTGCCACACATCCCCAAAGTCAGAGGGTCCATGGCAAGGGTTACTTTCTAATTGCTCTGCTCCCCATTTGTCACCAGGGCATGCTTCCTACATCCCCACATCTCCCCACTGTAGCAGAATGGCTCCAGATTGAGACCAGCTTAGCTGAAGATGTCTTTATGCAACTCCTCCCATTCCAGCCTGTCCAAACAGGTCCTGAGGAGCTCATTCCTCTGCTCAGTTTTCATTTGAGAGCAGAGGTAGCTTTGCAAAACAGCCTCAACTAGGATGAATCCTACCTAGCCTGCACAGCATCTGCAGGAAAGAATGGGTCTGGTGCTTCCAAGGAAATATTGCTCCTTTTCATTCCTGAAGGTCCAGTCAGGGACAGAGGGACTGTCCTGGCAGGGGGCAGCAGAAGTCCCTGTCATGTTTACAGGGTCACAAATGGCTGGAAAAACAACTTCTAAAGGAATAAGCAAGTAAGTAAGCCAAATGATCAGGAGTCAAGGTACAAATCACAACTGAGCCCATGAAGCTTTCTAGCTTCAGGTATCAGATATCCAGCCTTAGGCCAGGCAGTAAAAGACCCTCTGAGCTCTAGCATCTCATGATCAATCACTCCTGGAAATGACCAACCCAGCAATGCCAGCACATCTCCAAGGGGCAGCCCAGGAGAGGTTAATGCAGCTCAGAGAGGAAAAGAGCAGTACTCCTATCTTCATCCATTCAGGGTATTTGTGTTGGCACAGGCATTGTGTAACTGCCAGGGAGAAGGGGATTGTCATTCTCAGGAACACTTCACAGTAAGAAGAGCCTCTGTTCTATTCTCAGGGTGAATGTTACTGAGAAGGACACAAATGAATGAAACCTGGCCATGAACTAAGGAATATAAAATAATGTTTTTGCCTTTTTCAGAAGAAAGACATATTTGCAGCTTTACTTGCATTTTAAAACAAGCAGACAAAGGATTTTTTATCTCCTATATGAGAGACAGACAGGGAAGAATTTGTTTATTTTAACTGCAAAATTTTATAGATGGTCTGAAGTTGGGGGAAGCATTTTAACCAGCTGAAGCTTCAGCTACTTTAGGGCTGGGGAAATACTTTATCTTCCATGTTTCATTTGGATGGCTTTATGAAAGGACAGAAAGGTCCAATTTTGCTTGTAAGTGTCACAGCAGCGGGAAACAATCTTACTTCTCTGAGCTGTCATTCCCATTAACCAGTCTCCACACTCATGTATTTATAAACCTAGTTGCTCATTTTCTCTGAGTCAGATTTTGTCAAGCTATGGTAAAGGACATTTATGCTTTTGTGTGCCTCAGAAGATGCTCTTTCTGCTTCCAGACTGCCTCACCTGGCCATATGCATGTTCTGTTCTGGCTCTAGCAAAGTCACAAGGTGCAGGTGAGCTAACCTACTTCTTATCTGTTGAGGTGTCTGCTTCTGAGATCTGATATCCTTCAGATGCTTGTGTTAATGAGCTACTGCCAGCAATATCACTGAGAGGTTTTGTTATTTCTTCCTTCCATCATGTTTGCATACTTTTCTTTCAAGTCTCCTGTCTTCTCAAACTTGACAGCCTTACACACAGTTTCAGAGTGTAACATCATTGATAAAGTAGATTATCAAGTGCAAGGAAACCTCACCCATATTATTCAATTGCAGCAGAGAGCAAAGCAGCACAACTTTCCTTAACTGTGGTCAATAACTGATAATGCTGGATATTTTTAAGAAGTCAAGAGATGGGCACCACATCTTCCTCTGAATTTAACATCAAATACTAAAACCCAAATGCTGCTTATCTGTACCTAGGTGAAGGGATGTTTTTTTAAAATTTCCATTCATGTTTTCTTCTTTGGCTCCTCTTTTTTTCTGAACCCTACAATCCAAAAAAACACTGTAGGGTTGGTGAGATAAATATGATTAGGGCATGTATTTAGAATAACTCAGATGTTGCTACCAGTTTATTAAATCAGCTGAAATTAAAGGTGGCTACTAGGTATCAGCTTCTCTTTTGTTTTGTGTGTTAGTTGTGGCAGAGATATTTCATAAGCCATGTGAACTTGAGAATATATGGCTTTACCGGTGAAAAGAAACCTGAGGGGGAAAAGCTCCTTACAGCCTTTTGTTGCAGATTCCTTTGTGCATTTGTGCTTCCTTCTAAAAGGTCAAAATCATGGCAATGAAAAAAAGAGAATGCATTGTTGCCCTGATTTTTTAAGTTTTTCTAAGCCTTCTGATGTTTACATTACTGTAACAAACTTTCTCACACACTTTATGTAAATAACTCATTGTTTTGCATTTTTTTATGGAGTAGGGGAAATTTGATGGACGGTTGGTTTGTCCAGTGTCATTGGAGAGGTGGCACTGTCACCCTCCAATCCACTGTCACTTTTGGAAATCTATAAATGTTGCAGTCAGAAATTAAGAATTCTCTTTTTACCCTTGAGAGAGCCGCATGTCTGTGTCATGTTATTTCGTGTCCTACAGTGACAAGGCATCTCCTGACAAAGCCTTCACCCTCTCACCTCCAGTTCCCATCTCTTTCAAAGTAGCTAATTCTGAGCTTACTTAGGGATATTTCAAGAAGTGCTGGGAAGGGCCTCTTTTGACAGAATGCAGGGATAGCTGTGCGTGGATTTGATGAAAATTAAAAACCACATGCAATTCTTGGAGCTGCCGGAAAAGTTTGGGCCAGAGGATGTGGCTCTGAACTCACATAAGGGAATAAAAAGGCAACAAAAATCTTTAGGATGCCAGTATACCAACCAATACATATTTTAGGTCTTTTATTCTTTTCATTATCCCTTCTTTTGACAGCACCTCTGGTCCCTGCTGCTCAGATATCAGCATGTGTGGGGTGAGGATGTTTAAGCTCTCTCCACAGAAGATGTTTATGGCTTTCAGACCAGCCACTTCATCTGCCCAGCCCACACAACTGACAAAAGAGATTGCAACATATCCTAAAACCTTACCCCAAATCCCACACCCACTTATCCAGGAAAAAACCTGACACTTAGTGGTTTTTAAAGTAGTGCTCCTCCTCTGTCCACACCATAAGGTAAAATTTATGATGCAATCTATATTTGAGTGTAATTTATTCGTTAAGCCTCTTCACAACAACTTTTACAAAAATTCAGGGTTGATGAGACACCAGGTGGATTTGCTTGGGCACAGAAGGCAAATGCAGAGGCAGCCCAGTGCTATTTGCTACTGTAGAGTTTCCTCGGGAGATAAAAGTAGGGAGCACTGGAAGTTCCAATGCTATTGGAAGTTTTGTAGAATTGATAATACAGAAAGTATTCACGCACTTTTCTCCTCTTATCACCACATCTTTAAGGTTTTGTGGGAATGGATTGCTTCCTATCATGATTATTATTAAATAATTGGTAATATTTTCCCCAGTTTACTTATAGAATCATAGGATACCCTGAGCTGAAGAGATCCACGAGGATCATTGAAGTCCAACTCCTGGCCCTGCAAAGGACAGACCCATGAGTCACACCATGTGCCTGAGAGCATTGTCCAAATGCTTCTTGAACTCTGTCAGATGTGACCACTTCCCTGTGGATCCTCTTCCAGTGCCCAAACACCCTTTTTTTGTCTGGTCTTGTTTTGAAAATTCAGCTAAGTTCTTTTTCTAGCTCAGAACACTAAAATTCACACTGTACTTTAGTAACAGCTACCTGTGCCATGATATACAAAGGAAATGGTCCTGAGGAACTGAACAAGTTGTTTCCCCCCTACTTCTCCCACCTTTTACTCTCACTATAACCACACATTTCCAAAATACATTGTTTTGGAACTTTTTAAAATCATTGTTTACTATGGTTGGATGGTGCCATTTCTAAAACTGTAAACTGCCCTGACATATGACCAGCATTCCCAATGCTGCTGCTGCACTGGGGGAAAAAAGATTCCCCACAAACCACCTACACACACAAAAATTCCTCATGGAGAAGCACTGAGTTGGAGAAGGATAAAGGTCAGACCCACAGCACATAAGTGCTCAGAAAACCATTTGTGGTTTTGTGGTGTAAAAGTAACATGACTTTTTTATCAAACAATGGTACACTGATGCTGTCATAACTTTAAAGATTATTCCCCTTCTTGACTCAGAGCTCACAACTGGCTGGAAAAACAACTTCTAAAGGAATAAGCAAGTTCAATGATAACTTCCTTAGTAGTGGATGAAAACTACTTGAGCAATCTGAGACACACAGTGTCCCAACCACAAGACTGTCACCAAATGTTATTTCTTGTCACGCTGTGACTCACTTAAGAGGCAGCTATTAAAACCATGAAGCTCTCATTGCTCTTTTTCCCCATGAAGCTTGGATCCAAGTGCTGAGGACTTGGATGACATAGAAGCTAATGATGAGTGGTTTATAGCATCAGACTACTTAAGAAGTATAAACTAATGCTAACTTCCTCTGTTTAAGTCTTTACGATAAAAGTTTTCATTTGAGTCTCACTAAAACTAGAGGTGCTCCATAAATAGAAGAGACTGAGCACACCAACCACTTCCAGTTTGCTGTATGTGGGACAGGCAATATTAGTGTCCAGTTTCCAAAATATGCTGCATTTCATACCTTGTTCTTCTGCAGTGCAAAGAGGAACAGGTTGGGGATTTTGTTGGTTGGTTGGTTGGTTGTTTTTTTTTTTCTGAAGTCAAGCTGACAGTATTTCAACAGAGGAGAAAGCCCCTGTGGAAATGTGAGGATGCACACAAGCTCAGGAAATAATATTCAGGCAATTGAATTCTTGAGGGTGGACAGACTGCTAGATGCTGAGCCAACCCATCCTGAGGGACATTGCTCTCACCAAAAGCTGGTATATGAAGAAGCAACTTGCATCACTCTGAGACAACTTGTTCTTGGAGGTAACAAAATCAGATAAAACTCTTTGCAAAAAACAACCAGCTGCAAATGGTGTCTACTATGAGAACAGGGCAGGAAACTCACTGGATTGGGAGCTTTACTTGCTCTTTTTCAAGTCTGGTAAATTGCACAGAAATGTGCATGAGAAGAGCAGGTAAACACCAAATGAAAGAAATGTTCTTTGTGTCTGGTCCAGACAGGAGCTGAGGCCAAAGTCAACACAAAGAGGTAGCTTTAGTCATAAAACCCCTCAGTCGTCTTGATGGCCTGGGTTTTTTTCCTCCTTCCTTAGGAATGTCGTAATTACGTGCAACAAAGAAAGATTTAATACAGTTTGCTTAAATATTAACTGCCTATGATTTGAGGAGAAACCACAGACTTTGCATAAATATTCTGCTGTTATATGCCAATGAATGACACATATCCCCTCTTCTGGAAGGGCATCATGCTTACCCCTTCTCAGCTGTATGCAGAAAGTCAGGATTACTTGGTTGATGGGAAGAATTGCTTTCTACAGCTATCAAGGAGGAAATCAGAAAATTATGGTTGCACTATAGGCTAAAATATAATATAATGGACAAAATCAGTGAAAAAGAAAACACAATATCTGGAAAAAGAGCATTAAAGTCCCTGTGGAAAAAAATAGTTTCAGAGTATATAAAGTGTGCATTGAAAATAATGAAAGCTCTATAAAAAGATGTATCTCACCTAAACCTACTTGAGAAAGAAAACCTAATACATTTAAAATCTTTACTGAAAGTCAGGAGGAGACATTTGAAACAATATCTGTGCTACACAATTACCTCTGTGATTTTCAAACTGCTGTAGGAGTTTACTGTTCTTGCCAAACATGAAAGTGTATAATTGAAATAGTCTGGGTTTTTTTATATGACCTGATTTGGAATTGCTTGAGTGCTCATTTAGAGTACCAGTTCAGAGTCCTTTACCCTCCATTCAAATCCAGCTCTGGTGTGGCAGAGGCTGTAAAGAACACATAGAATTTGCTCAGTCAAGGACTGGATCAGCTGCTGCCCACCCACACCTCATCATTTTGCCCTCTGACTGGGTACAGAGGTGTGACCTGAGCATGGGCAGCATCTTCATTACCAACACACTGACGAGCCTTTAGAAATTAAAACAACCCTTCCAGAGTTACCATCATTTACACAAGAATGACTGGGTGAGGGAGTCCACAGGGAACAGGCATCACAATACAATTCTGTTCCTCAGCCCTTGGGCTGCATCTTTTGTGGAGCTTAAAGCTGCCTGAACCTGGAGTAAGGCAGCTTAAAGTCCACCACATGATGGTGGCTAATCATAACTATAGAAATGCCATTAATGAGTGTTATTTAACTGCTGCATTCACTATATAACCACATTATTGCATGCTTGGATTTTCACTGGTGTCCTTGCTGTTTCAATACTGTGACTCAGTGGAGAATAATTCTTAGCTTATTTTCCAACTTCTTTGTGGTCTCTCCCATTGATACATGCAGTACAAGACAGGAAAAAGACAGCAGAAAACAGTTCAGATCCTGCCACTGTATGTAGACCTGAAAGCCAAATCTTCAGGCATTGTTGCATCCAGCATTGCTCACTGATGGGAACCATTGTGCTAAGTGTTTGGCCCACATTGGAGCTGTGCAAGCAGCTTTGTGAACTATCAGGACTGAAGTGACCTAAACATTCCTCTCCCAGCCTTTGTACTGGCACTGTAGTGTTTCCAGATGTAGGAGCAATATGAATGCAGAATATGGTGCACTCCTTGCACAGGATTTGACTCGGGCTCCCTTATCCAAACAGCACTCCAAGCAAGTACGACTTCTCCTGAGTAATTAGCCCCTCTCCTAGACCATGGTGCTCATCAGCTGGCGTGGCTCTTGCTCTGTTCTCACCAACTTTATCCAAGTGCTTGCAGTGTTCACAAGGCTGGGCTGGGAGCATGAGGGGCAGAGCACACACAGCTTGGCACTGACATGGGCTTTACCATCTATAGAAGATCTGAGGATGCTCCAGAGGCTGAGAACAGCAGATGTAAAACATTCCTGGATCTCTGATTTTTAATTAAAGATTTAATCCTGTCATTTGACATTTTCTATTCCAAGATTTCTTCAGTGGTGAGCTTCTTCAATTGGCTTAACACACCTTGTAATCCCACATTTTCAGATCAGCTGTCAACTGGATCACTGTCTCCTCCACAAACACATGTATTTTGAGATGATGTTGATGATGTATGTGTGCATGAGATGTACATTCCTGGGAGTCATTGCTGACTGGGGAAACAGACCTCAGCTCCTCAGAATTTTGAGAAGGGTTGCCCATTCTTTTGGGTGTGATTTGAAGTAACTTAAAAAACAAGGCAACTAAGGACAGAATGAGCACTCTTACCCCCTGTCAGATTTCATCGGCCCTCTCATAGTGCTAGACAGGTTCTTCACCTTCAGTAAATTTAACTGTTTTATCACACCCTCCCAATCCTTCAGGTTTTGAACTCACTCAGACACTGTGCAATTTTGGGGACTGAAAAAGAATTTACTGCAACAATATTATCTGCAAGGCTTAAATCCTACTTGGTTTTAGATTATTACTTGGAGCACATTTCATTTATGTTGCTTCTACCAGCTGTGACGACTAGACTGAATAAATAACTAATATATATTAATTGTATACTGAGAGAGAGGAGCTACAGGTGGAGTCCAGGAACAAGAGCAGCTGCTGTGGTCTGCAGCCTTCAGCCTGGGGGACAGCAACCATAAATAACCTAAGAGATCTTCCTGATTATGGAAAAGCCTCACAGCAATATTTTCTGTGCTTCCATCAGGCCAAGACAGCATGAAATAGCCTTTTTTAAATATTTGATTTCTTTTGAAAAAAAAAAATAAAAAGTCAAAAAACGGTAAATGTTTAAAATTGAAACTTCAGAAGAATATTTTGGAATCAGAGAAGTTTAAATCTATCAGGAGATCAAGATGTCACCTACAGCTTGTTTGATCCAGATAGAAATATCTGAACTTATATATTCCCTGGCAGAGGGATCTTTTAAAAACTTCCAAAATCAGAGTCTCCAAAATGGGCATGTAGCTTATTTCTAAACTTAGAAAGCTCTTTTCCATCCTTCAGATGAGTGCTGATCACTTTTACATCCTGCCTGTACTGGACATGGAGAGCACCTGATGACATTTTTTTAAAATCTATTATCAGACAAGCTGATGACTTTCATCTGGAATAAGTATTTTCCTTTAAATTTCTTCCACCTTCCACACAGTTCTTATCATACTTCTTGATTGACTGCAGCTTGTGATATCAGTTGTGAATTGTGGTGCCTTTGTCAAAAGATTTGGAAGATCTATGTCACCAGGGATACACTTTTACATTGTCTTAATTTCAGGTAAATTTGAGACACTGAAATTTGGGGATGTTCTGTACATAGACCAGGAAAGCTCTTTCCCCTTTGAATATTTCAGTTTCATTATAACATTATAGCCACTTGCGTTACTTCAAGTTTAAAATACTTTTCTTCCCAATAAGATAGACAACTATTTGTGCTGATAGGCTTAGATAAGTTTTCAGTCCAGCAACCTGTGAATTAATTGAACTTCCCTCCAATTCCATTTACTCAACACAATAAAAGTCAATGGAGATATACTACAGAATAATGTTTCCAATATGTCTAAGTTGTGCATCAGGGGACTGGGTGTTTATGTGATATTTATTTGTGGTTGTGTTGTTGAATTTCTCTCCACAGCAGGACTGATTCCTTGATTTTGCATACCACTATCTAACAATCACTAAACCAGGATTAATACTACAGGCATATTTCAAATATTTGCAAATTATTATGATTATTTATTTTGGTCCTTTTTCCTACACAGCATCTGGGCATCTGTCAGTGTAAAATGTTGTGCAAGTGTTTTGCAACACTGTTAGTGTCCTCTTCTGCAGAAGGAATACTGGGATTCTCTGTTGTAGACTGTTTGTTTAACACACTGATCAAAAGGCACATTGCATTGCCACCAAACCTTGAGTCACCTTCCCGAAGGAACAATCACCCTTTCTTTCCATCTGGGTGGAGATTGTATATTTCTTAGTAAGGGCAGGGATGATCTCAGTCCAAAATTTCTTGATAATACTTACTAAGCAGCAGAGGGATATTTTATATTGAGGTGGCAGGAAAAATGCTCATTTAATACAAGCTGGTAAGCTTTTGCCATTGCAGTGCTGAGACCATGGCAGCAGCCTCGTGTCTGCTTTCTTCTCAGCACAGTTAAAGAGGGAGAGGGAAGGAGCATCTGTATAGGTGGTGCTGTGAGCTTCGCAAAAACATCTGGCAGATCCTGGCTGTAGCAAAGGAACAGAAATGTCTCTCAATTTTTTTTTCAGACACGCTGCCTGGTGCGCTTTCTCTAACGGAGACATTCTTCTGTGGAATCACTGGGTTTGGCCTTTTATGGCTAGCAAGATGCAGCAATGTCAGGACACATCAGGATGCACCCCGACAGTGGCTGTTTGCCTGCAGCAGCACATGGTAGCAGAGGGAAATGGTGGGAGGTGGAGGGTGATGAAGCTGCCTGTCATGTGCTCGAGGACGAGGATGGACTGGAGTGTGAGGAAGACTGGTTAATCCTGCCCTAGAGGAGGAAAAACAGAAGACTTTGCAGCCAAAAGCCACTTCCTTTTGCAACGAGATGAAAAGCAGGAGGGAGGAAGGAAGGGGAGGAAGGGCAGGGTTCAGAGCCAGGCCTATGACAAAACCAACCCATCGGGGTCTCTCCATTTCTCTCCCATTGCTACCATAACCCTCCCAGCAGTGTGGTCAGGGGCAGAAGGGAATAGAACAGCAGTTAAAGGGAAGTGCAGGGGATGTAGGGTGGCATACCAGTAATTTGCTGGAACTGGACATTTGGGCTGGACCATGACGGGGCTCTAGAGAGTTACTCATAATACAAAGTTTCAAAATATGTACAACTCACACTCAAAAAATGATTCTGTCTGAGGGCGGGGAATGTTTCCCCAGCCCCTGCTTGTGAGACAAATAGAAAAATGGGAGGGGTGTGTGTGTGGGGGGGGTGAAATTACTGCAGTGAACTGTTTAAATAAAGAGAGTTGCTGAAGTTTGCTCAGGTAATACTTCATCTCGCTGCCTGTTTCTAGAGACTGTCCACAGCAGGTACCTGATAGCACAGCTGGCTCCTGGTGGGGCACAGAAGCAGCACAGGAGTGTGGCTGGGAGCCTGAGCCTGGGGCTCAGCAAGGACTTTGGGGGTTTTATGTAAGCTATTTTATGACTTAGGACAACTGATACTGAGTGCCTACGGTTTTTAAAAAGGCTGTCTGCAATCAGAAAGATTATTAATTTATTTTAGCCTGAAAGAGACAGCAGCTGGTAGATGATAGCTGCCTTTAGCCTATTATTTTTTTCTTATATGAATTTTTTGCTCTTCTTTCCCAAATGGACAAAAACATGAATCTCCTTATACACAGATACACTTCTGTACTGTCTAACTAAAAAAAAAAAAAAATTAGAGCAATGGCAGGAAATTCTTTTAATTTTCACTATCACATTGCTCTTAAAAATTATTGAATCTTATAGCTGGCCCAAATTTTGCCTGTGTTGAACTGGGTACCAGTGCTACTGCTTTACCATCACTGACCAGGGATGATCCTTTCAAAGGCACTTCTGAATAGATACATCTTGACTGCTGCAAATAATTCAGCTGTGACTATCCCTGCATGATTTTGGTGTGAAATGACAGTGACCAGACACCTGGATTTCCCATAGTTGCAGAAGACGAAGTGACAGAACAATGTTTGAGTCTGAAAGCTTCTTCCCAGTCTGTCTGACTTTGAAAAGATCTTTGCTTGCATCAGCCATGTATCAAGTCACTCTGACCTGCTACAGTCAGGTTTCCATAAATACAATCTACAAAAGGAAATACTTGCTCTAGCTAGTGCTGCAGGAAATTACAGGTCAATTCATTTATCATATGCATCAGTATAATACAGCAGTGGGTGCACATATTATTCCTTTGATTATTCAGAGCATTGCTCTAAATCACTTGGTGCTCAGGACATGTTCCTGCAGATGGCAAGAACCAGCAAGTTCAGTCTAAACTGGGGAGCCATAATTTGCTGTCTCTGTCAGTTACACTGACAGCTACATGGAAGTTTAGCTGTGTTACTGAGGGCTCTGGTGCTCTCTCAGCTTCAATTTAACCTTTAGGTGATGTCCAGGGTAGATGGACATCAGGAGCCAGTGAAGACTCATCTCCTCTGGAGATGCAAACCGATGGGTGATTTTCCCTGCTTTGTCTCTAGCTCTCCCCCTTCCATTTCTATCTGTCTTTACCTGAAGCTGCAGATAAGATTCGTGGTCCCTGCCTGCCTTTTCCACAGTTGTCACTCTGGGGAGGTGGGGACACAAAGCAATCAGAAATTAGCATTACATGTGAGGAGTTTGCCAACATAGTAAAGAGATAACATTGATAGCATTGCTCTTTGCTTCGAAGCTCTTTTGATCTAGCGGATTTCAAAGCACTTCACAACAGGGCAAAGTTCAAGTGCTCTGCTGCTTTTTTTCAGCTGGGACCACTGAAGCACAGAGATGTACCAGAATGTGTTCTAAATTACCCAGTGAGCCAGGACTTGCTGCACCTGCCACTCCAAAGAGCCCTTGCTTTATCTTAATTAAAATAATGTGGGGTAGGCAACTCAAGCCTGGTGAGACATGCAAGGAAGCACACACAGTCTTTGCAGGAGTCACACATGCCATAGGAAGGATTCAGTGAGGGCTGGTGTCTCCTTTCAAGCTCCATTAGAGTCTCTCCCAGTATTTATTCTGTCTGTTGCATTCTCTTCCTGCAGATGTTTTGAAATATATATATTAAAAAATTCCTGATGAGTATCTTCATGATGGAGGCTCAGCAGTTATTACAAGACTCAAAGCCAAATCCTCACTTCTAAAAGTCTTTTTGAGACCTGAAATTGTTTTTAGGAATAAGGATCTCTCACAATCAAAGCCATCTATCCCCAGGGCTACTAGAAGGATGATCTAGTGTGGGTTAACATCAACACTCAGATTATCCTTGTGCTAGGTACAGAAGTAAAGAAAGCCTCTAAGTTTCACTTGGAGGTATTGGGAGCTGTTGGAAGAACAACAGATTCCCTTAAGCAGATCATTCCCTGATGCTGATGTTCCCTTCTTCCCAAAGCATTCCCAAGTATTTTCACTTGTCTTGAGTTTTAAGCAGTTGGATAATACCATAGCCAGACACATCTTTAAATACTTTTTTTATGTTTGCAGAGGTTTACAGGGTGAACATTTTGGTAGAAAGAAGTTTCTGGTGTTATCAATATTTTTCACTGCATAGCTTTAAAATTTCCTTACAGGACATTCACTGACTTAAAGAAAAAAAGAAAGAGATAGCTTTCATCTTTTGCCAGTGAAATTCAGTTTTTGTTTCTCACACTGAGGTCTCAGAGATTTGTTGTCCTTGTCACATGAAGCACTTCATGACAGGAAAATGATGTTCCATTAGCAAAAGTCATCAGCAGAAAGATCCTGGCAGTGCAACCATGCTTGCTGTTTACTTAAATCAGGTATTGTTTTAGCAAATTGGATCCACTTTTACAGCAAGGTGTTTAGATTTGGAAACATATCAAATTGAAAGGGAAAACACAGCTGCTGATCTATTTAAATGTGTATTTATTTACTGAACTAAGCATAAATTTGAGAAAGGTGGCAAAATAATATTTCTGTGCAGAAGTGCAATTTAGTTTATCAATTCTCCATACTTTCAAAACTTCAGTGTGCTGCGAAGCTAGGTTGAAAAAATATGACAGTATTGCAGAATTATCAAAAGGAGATAGAGCTGGAATGAGGACTGCTGCTTATTTAAGCACCTGTGAGGGAGGGACAGACAGTGTGGGATGATAAACAAGTTAATTGGTTCTTCTTCCTAAAATTCACCTCTATTTCATTGCCACCACGAGGCTCTAACACTCACATACCTGCTAAAGTGAGCAGAATAGCTTAGAGAGCCATTTTTCAGGTAGCAAATACCAGTGCATCAGTCTATGTTCAGGTTTCCCTTGCCATCACAGTGGTTGGAAACTGACCTTTTGGTAAGTGAAGGCAGATCTGAAGGGATTTCACACCAAAGGAAAATGCCATATTCCTGGCTTACAGAAGTCATGCAGCATGCACAGGACTGACCTAAAAAGCTTGGCTGATTTGCCTCCAGGTGTTTTGGGGATTGCAGCCTTCCCCATGGTGAAAGCTGAGCTCAGGATCTGGGATGAGAGGAGGATCACCAGAGCAACAGATCTCAGCAGAGTGTGCATCTGTGCATCAGTGGCACGAGGTCCTGCAGGTAATGCAGCTCCTCTCAGCCCTCTGGTGAAAGTACCCCTGTTCTTAGGGGGTCTTCAGAGCCTCTTAGAAAAGACATGCAGAGTCTCTCTGGGCCTGCCTTCAGTGCTCAGCCTGTGTCCCCAGCCCCAGCTGCAGTCCCCTGTTTTAGGCTCTTCTCCAGACATGGAATATTGACAGCACCTCCCAGATGAGGCACAACACTGCAGCTCTTTGGCAACACAGCTCCAGTCAATCCCCATGCAGTGTAAAGCACTCCAGAAGAAAACAAACTTCTTTGCTATTATTTTGCCCGCATCAAGTGTTTTGTAGTTGTAGTTACTGTGGTTATCCCTCCTGCATTCATAATTGACACACAAAACAATTTGTTTTTTAGATTAGATTGACTCTTTCTTTCAATCTCCATTCTGCTGCTTGTGGGGGTGTTTCCTGGAACGTCTAGGGTTTGGTTTTGTTCCCTTAGAGAAGCTCAGGAAATTTCAGCCAGATTTGAGTTAAGTCTGACCTGAAATGTGATGTCAGCTCTCATACACTGAAGTTTGTTAAAAATATGAAAACACAGTGTGAATCATAAAGAACGAAATTATTTTGATTCCAGGATTATGATTCTAGCTGGAAAAAATGAGAATCAGTAGACTGAAGACACAAAATGATGCTTTGCCTTTGATGCATTTCCCTTGAAAGGGGAGAAGAAATGACTAAATGCATCTGTTGATCAGAGTATGAAAAGCAGATACCATACAATTTATTGCTATTGCTAAAATAGGAATTCTATTGATAACAATAGCACCTAGAGTCTATTTTAATAGAGTATTCCTTGTTGAATTTCCTGGTGTGAAAAAGGCATCTTTATTTGGTGAGATTTAATCTGTAATAAGTCCTGACTACTGCTGTGCACACTGGAGTGGACCAGAGGAAGGCAAATATGCTGGTTAAGGAGAAGATGAAGGACATCAGCTTGTTTAGTCTAACAAAATAAGCACAAAACAGTGAAGTAGGGATACAATTACTGTAAGTAAATACACTGGGCCATAACACTTTGAAAGGAAGAGAATACTTAAGCTAAAGGATAATGTTAGCTTACTAAAAATAGGTAAGAACACGTCAAGAATAGATCTCTGTTGGAAAACAGATTTCCAGACCCCAAAGGAATGAGAATTTGGAACAGTCTTCTTCTAGAGCTGAAATCCCTCATTAGTTTTAAAGGGAAGCTGGATGTATTTGTGAAAACAGTACCTGTGATGCCCATGGAATATGCCTGATTGTGCAGAAGATGAAGATACTCTCTGCTCTGGCATTTTTATTTTCAGCCCTTTCTTTTGGATGTAGCATGAGAAAAAATTCAGAAAGTTTGCAGTGCACACATTTTCACTGTACAATTACAGGACAGTAAGGATGCACCTCTTGTGCATCTGTCAGTGGGAGTTGAAATGTGGCCTTTCTCAAGTACAGAGCTGTTATCAGTCAAACTAAGCAAAAACAAATTTTCAACAAGTGAAAAATGTTACTTGTTTCTCCCCACACTGTATTTTAGTTATTTGTTTCTCTCCATGCTGTATTTTGTTCCCAAAGGAAAGAAACCAGGAAGGTACTCCCTTGGTACGAAGGATAAAAGGGAGAAACTTTATTGCTTTGGAAATGACCTTGTTGCGTTGCTCCAAGCAAATTGATGGTTTCACATCTATCAAGTGCAAAGATTAAATTATTAATGAATGTTTATAGAATACATAAGCAAACCTCCCTACTACACCTAGACAGCAACAAGAGAGGGAACAAAATACATAATTTAATGGGAGTTGGTGAATCTGAGGAGTCAGTGGGAATCAGACCTGCCAAACTTTTGCTACATCAGACTGCTGAGGTAAAAGCACTGCCTCTTATGCTTTGCTGCTGCCAGAAGGATTCCTCAGGCATCAGCTCCAGTGAGATCATTAGCCTGAACAAGGTATCCCTCTCAGCAGAATTAAGTCACAGTCTCCAAACATTCAGACATTATGACTCAGGCCTCACAGAGGCACAAGTTTAATCTTTAAAAGGCCTTTGATTTGTTAAGTATGTGTTTGTCTAATCTGATAAAACTTTAAATGCTGTTTTACCAGTCTTTTGCATAAAAGATCAGGACAGATTAGAGTATGCCTGATCCTCAGTGTGAAATCCTGACAATGCTGCAGGCAGTGGGGAGTTCTGCTGCCGACTTCAATAGACCAGATGCCTTTTGCTTTCATCTTGGGAACCCTTGTCACTGGTGAATAAAAGCTTCATTTGTGAATTACAGAGGAAAATCAGTTCTCTTCCTTTGTAATTGAAGAAATTAGTAACTAAAGGGTCATTTTGAAAGATATTGTTACCTAATACAAAAACTGGGGAGAAAACCGCAGTTCCTCAGCTGTTATTAAAATTAAACTACCTAAGATGTCACTTCTTAAATCCTATGAAAGAGGATCTGGAGTCATTACAGGCAAGAAAACAAGCAATCCAGGAGATGTTTATTTGATAGATAAGATTATATTTTGACTCATTTTTTTATATGTCTTTTGAGCTATGTAATTCATTGGCCAATGGGCTGCCTCTCCCACAAAAGCTCTGGTAATTAATGCAAACTCACCAAAAGCCTCAGATCTTTTCTGTAGTGAAACTTTATGGTAATGTGAATATTCACATCCCAAACCAGCGCTTCTCTACTGCGTCTTCCATGCTGCAGACAAGACAGTAGCAAAGAACATCTCTGTGCAGCACAGTCTTGAGAGAAACATCTTTAGTTGACAAGGGTGGGAGACCAGAAGCTGGAGATAAGGATCAACATGAAGTAAATAGTTGAGCACCTGCATTCATTCCCCAGGGATAGTAAGGGATGTTTCTGAAGATCTTCAAAAGCATGAGGAAGGTCTGTCCTCTGGGGTAACTGGAGTATCTCAGATACTTACACTTGTCTTTTCAGTTCAGAGGAGCAAACACTTCTACAGGACATAAGTGCACTGTGGTTTGATTTTGGTAGTGAATCAGTTCCACAAATTCCTTATAATCCATATGAGAAGCAATGGCAGAAAATAGATTTTGGAACTTATACCAAGGTCTTAATTCTTTTTGAGGTATATGAGCTTTCTGTGAGCCACCAGAGCATCCCAGGACAATGCCACATGGGAATGATGTTTGGGATGCAAAGTTATCATGCTGCTCTGCCAAAACATGTTCCAAAGGACTGTATCTGTTACTGCAAAGACTTATGCAGTTTCAAAGGAATATGTGGAATGCAAAATGATTTGCATTAGGTGCCAAGAGGATCTGGTGAAGTCCTGGTCACATCTGTCTCAGACATAAATTTGGGTGGCAAGATCATGGGAAGGGTTTGTTACTGTAAAGTCAGATGTTGAGAGAGCAGATAGTTTCAAGGTAAATGCTTGTATGGCAGTAAGTAATGAGCAGGACAGAGATACCTTTCCAGGTGGAGCAGAGCAAAAATCAAGTTGATTTAGTGCTGAAGCAGGATCCAACAGCAAAGTTGAGGCTCTCTCTCTCTGGCTCAGGGGTGATATACCACCACAATGGCAGCTTCTTCAGACAAAGACCAAAGCAGAAAGCCCCTCCTGAAGACCTTGCTAACTTTGAGGTGTTGAGAGAAGTTTAGTTGGTTTTGAACTTCTGAGGTTACAAAAACCAGAAGCAGATTCAAAGAGGTGGAGGGGTATTCAATCTTAAATGTGGGGGCTGGAGACTGATCAAAATGTCTCACAGAAAAGCACACTAGAAGAGAAACTGGGAGTGGCTAAGGAGACAAGAACCCCAATAGCATTATTGTATGGATTTGGGCAAGGAAAAATGTCTGATCTTGGCAGATGGCATGCACATACATTCCCAGTCATGTGCACACTGACACTGTCTCAAAGAATAATCCAGGTTTTTCAATTGCCATTCTAAGATAAGATCCAAATTTATAAAAATAAGTAATTTTGATACATTTTATCTAAACATATAAAGTTAAAGAAAACAAATAGCATCACAAGTTTTGAATTACAGTTGCCATTTGAACATTTCTTCTCTGACAAAAGAATTGTTGCTTTCTATTTGTGCCATTGCTGGAGGTGTACATTGCTATTTGTTATTATATACAAGCAAACAAAGGGAAGAGAACAGTTATTTTGTGAAAATTATTATTTGTATAGAGTTTCATATTTATTTTCAATACTTTGAATTTTAGAAAATTATAGTGACCAACAATAGCTTATTTAACAAGCTAATATAAAGCAGTTTGCAGTAGTTAGATGGCTGTTGCTAGTCTGTGAGTCTTTGCATGGTGTATTTTACCAGGAGTCGAATCAATTGGATATTACAGCTGCAGTTGATATGAAAGATCCATCCAAACCTTGCAAGACAGGACTGTGTTGTGAGTGCTTCGTCCCTGATAGTGTTCAAGGCCAGGTTGGATGGGGCATTGAGCAACCTGGTCTAGGGGGAGTTGTCCCTGCCCATGGCAGGGTGGGTTGGAACTAAATAAATCTTTAAGGATCCCTCCAACCATGACCATTCTATGTTTCTGTGATTCTGTGAATAGGTCAGCCTGAACACTGAAACTGTGGTCTACATTTTCAGTAGTGTTGGTGTGCTGCTCCATTTATCCAGTAATCTGTTGCCAAGCTAATGCGTCACATACATGTCCTTCAAGTAAATACAATTATTTTTCTACATTGACTCAGATTTCTACATACTGTTGGTGCTGCCGCTGCATCCACCCCCAACACTGGCTTTCCAGCAGGATTCAGTGCAACATTTCAAGCCTACAGTGTGTTCAAGCACTGTGTGACCCTTCAGAGTTGAAAGTGCCGCCTAACATTACCAGCCTGCTGGCACACCCATGGCACCCATGGAAGCAATCCCAAACCAACTGGGCTGTGCTTTCCTTGGAAATGAAGGAAAGAAACACTGAGAACAGCAATTGGCAGAGCTGCTTCTTGTTCTCTATGAACTGGTTTGTTCATAAATAACCTGAAATCAGATTCCACTTTAATAAGTGACAGATTTTCTCCTTGCAAACATCAGGACAGGACGAGCAGAAGGGTTGCCTGCCCTGTCTCACCAGGATGCCGCTGGTACAGGTGCTGTAGGAAGCTGCTCACAGAGTGTTTGCACAGGTCTGCTCCCCGCCCCACGAGGGACTGCAGGGAGTCAGTGTGTCCTCCCTCTCCACCTGTCCAGGGATTTGGACTAGCTGAAGAGATGGAGCTGTTGCCTGATGTGCTCCTGTTTTTCTGCAGGGTGCCAGTAGAGGGCAAGGATGGCTTTAGGCTTGATGTGAGCAATCACACAGGTTGCCCGGCAGAGCAGAAAAATTGCATGAGCTAAGGGAAAAGGCAATAATGTGTGGGAGTCTGGGGAAAAGAGTGCCCAGGACCTCTCTCTTGGCTCCTCCTCCCGTCTGTGAGACAGGCAAGTGCTGTGGACCATGGTGGTGAGCCCAGGCTGCGACAGGAGCCTTGCATGACTCAGGGACAGGAGTCTGTCTGTCCTCAGTGGGACAGACGTGGCCCTGCCTGCCTGTTGATCCCTCCAAGCCTGGGAGAGGGACAGGCCTGGCTGCTGGATCTGCTGTGAACAGAGGTTGTTCTGTTACACTGGTCCAAACCTCACTTCTTCATCAGCTTTCCCACTGTCTTGCTTGAACTGCTGCTTAACATGAGCCACGAGGAAGGGTCTTCCACTGATATCACATGGGACCTCATTCCCCTTTTCTTTGCTAGAAAATTTTAAATACAAGGGTAAAGAAGTTTTTTGGCTCTATTCTGGGGAAATGGAATTAGCTGCAGTATAAATAACCTTTAAAGGTTTTGTAATCCAAATAACTTAATAAATTAAGAATAAGAAAGCTCTTAGGTACTTTCTCTGAGCTGAATAAAACATCATTTGTGTCAGTAAGTACTTCAGATAGTCTCTAATATACCTTAGTAAAGCATTGTTTTCTCTTTTCACTGCAATTTCAAGTCCTCTGTACAGTTGATTTATAAGTTCATTATAATATGCTTCCCTTCTCTACAAGCACATTGTAGGTGTCTGAGAAGATTGTTAATTCCTCTGCTCCAGAAACAGAAATAGCATAACATTTTGTAAATTTGTCTGAGTCTCTCTCAGGAGCTGATGTAAAACCTTTCAAAGGGAAAAAAAACAAAACAAAACCAAAAAGAAAACCAAACCAGTGATAAAAATGGAAGTGAATTGTAAATAAGGTTCTTGCTTTTTTTCCTGAAAGAACTTTTTTCATAAGACTTCCCAATAGTCAGAGGTTTTGCCAGTTCTCTCACCCACGAAGGGAGTGATGTTCCTCTGAGACACCAGTTGCTGCTCTTTAGCTATGACTGTGCAAAGCATCTGGAAGGCAAAGCCTTTCACAGAATTTCTTACCTCTTTTCCCATCCCTTCAATTAGGCAGAGAGGTGAATGAACAGCGACCTGTTACACAGCAGTGAAAGGCCACCAAACGTAGAACCGTAGAACTTCTGGAGAACTGTAATCAAGAGATAACTTTTGCAACTTTACATGCATGACAACTGATGTACAGAACAACCACTTCATTCGAGTCACACAAATCCATACATGTGGCTGAAAAGCAATGGAAGATGACTAAGGAGTGGGAGGGAAAGGCAGGCAAGGAGAACGTACTGTTCAAGGAGAAGCTGATGGAAAAGAAAAAGAATAATTTCCTTCTTTCAAGGGGAAAAGCAGATGGGATACACTGACGTAGACATAGCAGTCTTTGCCTCACCACTATTATATCCAAACACTTGACACTGGAAAGGAGAGCCAGACAATGAACTAGAAGATTCCAACAGCACCATATTCCAGCGGCCTTGACAACTAAGGAAGTGCAGGAAATAGAAAGGATATGAAGTCTCCTTGTCTTTTTATTATTTACCTTTTAATGTTAGCACATTCTAACCATGTTGGGGGCAGCCAGTCAGGTAAGTAGAAGAGTCATTTCTGCAATGCATATGAAATATTGCATCTAATTTACAGCAGAGTCTCATTAGTCTGAGTAACCCTAATACATAAGAGCAATAATTTAGAGAGTGATAAAAACAGATCAGACCTCTTAGAATGGACCCAAACTACAGCTGAAAGGGACCTCTAGAGATAACCAAATATGCCCTTCTGTACTGGGTGTCCCTGCATGTAGCAAGACTATCCCTGACAGTTCAGCTGTTTGCCTAAAACATTTGCAAATTCTCCAAGAATTTAAAGTCCATGTCCGCCTAGGAGTTTATTGCTCTTACAGTTGGAAATCACTTTGTTGTATCACTAGGCTCTGTCATGTTTATTGCAACGTTGACAGATTTCTTTTATTATTTTCTCCAAGGCCTACAAAAGAACAGTTTATCTCCTGCTTAGCAGTCTTCACCAGTGTTTTACCCATCAGAAAACTTCTGTGTACTGGCTCTTTTGTTTTCTTTGTTAGTCTGAATAAACATATTTTTAGCCTTTTCTAATGAACTTTCTCAAATGCCATCCTTTCTTAAAACATTTTCTTGTTGCTATAATACAGACTGTTCTCAGTTTAGCTACACCTTCCTTAAAATCTGATGATCTGATTCCATGCAAAAGTCTGTATTAACCCCACCATCCTAACAAGTGGAACTTCTTTCTCATCTCTCATGTTCTAATTTTGCTCATACATCTCAGGAATTATGGCTTTGGAGGCCATCGGATGTGTTTGGTGGGGGACCTTTGACACCTCCCAGATCCCTTCATACAGTAGTAATTCTGATGCTATTCTAGATATTTTATTTGATTTTAATGATCTCTAAAGTGTTTGAAATTACTTTCTTGAGGTGGGAGGATGGGATTTTAAGAATTTCCCGATACGGAAATACTGGTGCATGTTGATTTCTTTCTCATTAATTCTGTTTTTAGTTTCTTCCTGTTTTGCTGCCCAGAGGCCTCTCCACCCAGGACAGTGAAAAATTAAAATGAAGATGAGAACAGGAACCAATTATTTCTACTTGCTAATGGGAACATAAAATGATCACAAAATTAAACTTTGGAGAGTTGCATGTTATGTGTAAGAAAAATTACTACATCAGCTGAAAAAAGAACCTGCTGAGGGAGGTGGTGGAAACAGCACCAGTAGATCTTGCCAAAGACACAACCAGACTTGTTGTCAGAGCAGTGTCATATGGGTTTGCTCACTGCAAAGAGTCACACATTTGTGGGGAAAGGAGTCTGCTCACACTCCGTGGCCTCCCAAGGCTTTAATAGCATCAAAAATGGGCAAGAGTAAACGAACCTTGCATGAGGGATTCTGCAAAGCAGACCCACCTAGGCTCTGGTCTGATCCTGAGGGAAACAGCACCACTGTTTCCCTTGTGAGAAGAAGGGTGAATGGAAAAGCAGAAAGACATGAGACACCTCATGGTCTGTAACAATGGGGAACAAGGTTATCACTCCAAGAATTATCAGCTGCCCTCCTGGAGAGTCTTCTCAACAAGAGAGGGTTGTTTGCTTCTCATGAAGCATATGGACATCATTTTTCATTTAAATATAATGGAGACCTTTAGTATGAAGATATTGGTTTACCTATTTTTAACCCTGAGGACCACTGTGGTGAATCAGTGGGAGGGAGGAAACAACTCTTTCTTGTGAGGTGTTGACAGTTTTTGCTTCTTCCAAGTCCTTTCCCAGCAGGTGGCATATGGTGGCACATGCTCTGCCCTCCTTGCCTGTGGACTTCTATTAAGGGAACAAGTCCCATCCCAGAGTCCCAGTGCACAGGGATGCTTCAGAGCCTTCAGCTGCAACAAGAAATACGAAATACAGTGTTCTAAAGCTGTTGAATCCACTCAAACTCATGCTCTTATCCTTCCCACTCCAAATATTAGCCCAGCCTAAACATAAGCCCAAGTAAAGGTCAGTTTAACAGGACATGGGGATGTAGAAGAATCTTTCTGACCTATAGTTGACATGGTTTCTTATTCCCCCTCATGCAGAGTACCTGCTGTGTGCAGGTGCTCTGGAGCGAGGGTTGCTCCATTTTCTTACTCCTTTTCGAAGTTCTGGAAGGTGACTGACAGTCTCCATCTAGTCCTGTTTCTCATTCCTAGGGCTTCATTTTTGTGTACAATGGCTTTGGTGCTGCTAGATATCCCTGATACTTGAAGAAAACTCCTCTACCTCAGTTCAAGACTAACCAGCCAAGAGCGATACAAACTATAAAAATATCTCTGATAGCTCTGCCTGGGACCACTGGCAGCTGCTATTCATAGTCTGCCCTTGTGTGCCTGTAACCAGCTGATTGCCCCTGTCTGAAATGGTCCCTTTACCCTCCCTGGCACCACAACACCCTAGAATTCATCTATGGCACGTGGCACCAGCAGCATCCATCCTATGAACTTGTGCCCTCATGCATTATCAGCTTTCTATAGACTCCTTCATAACGCAAGTGGCAAATCTTCTGCACAGAGGTGGTGGTGTGAGACCCCATTCCCACTCCTCCCCTCTCCCCGGCATTCTGAGGCCACTGAGTGTCAAGTGTTACACATAAATGGCTCCTGACATGGATCTATGGTATTTTAAAGTTACAGCTTTGGCATTAATTTGGAATTATTGTAACTGGGTAAGTAGCACATATGGATTTCTCTACTGCTTAAAAAGATTCCACTGTGGGAGTTTTCTGTTCCCTAAAGATTTGATATGTAGGCTGTCTAGATTATATTGGTTGCCATCTGGTTTTCAGTCCCACTCTTTGTTTTCAGTCTCCAGGCCATTATGCCTTTAGTAAATAATCAAACATATTTTGTTCTATTCAATTTCTTTTCTTCTGGTGAATTGTTGATTAGGAGCCAAAGGTTTATTTAAACAGGTGACAGCTTTGCTGCTTACTTGGTGCATTGGTAACATGATTTTAGGTAACATCTACAAAGACAAACGTAGTCATGCCAAGAGATCTGAACACACAACAACAAACTAAAGTGTATCTGAGGTGTGGAAGCCTTCTGGAGAATTCCAGACTAGAAAGAGCTAAGCTTTATCCTCCCAGTTCAGAGGTTGCAGCAGCAGGGACCACTGTGGTTATGAAGTGGGGTGTAGGAGTGTAGGAGTGGCAGTAAGTGCGAACTGGAGTTGGAAGAAGGGGAGGAGGAACATGCAGCTAGAAAAGGTGCAACTAAAATTCACAATAGGCATGGACTCTTTCAAAACCTGTTTTAAACTGAAGCCTCACTAACAAATCCCTGTATTTCAATAGGCTTGCCCAATCCATTGCCCCCTAGTGAAGTTCTATCCTTGCCCTTTACTGAACTACATCCATGCAAATCCTAATCCCCAGCAGGTAAAAATAGCATGGCTGAAAGTGCAAAAGCTTGAGCTTTTCACTGAAGGAAGCCATGAACGCTCAGCTGGGTGCCTTGTCTGTTCAGTGTCTGCCTCCTGTAGCTGAAGCAGTCCAGACTGACATTGTTTGAGGGGAGAAGTCAAGTCTATCTTCTGGCTATCAGACCCAAGTGCCAGGAGGCTGCTGTGTCCTGCCTGCAGGCAGCTGCGGTGCTCCTAGGGGGCATAGGACAGATGCAACACAGCTGAGGGAAGGGGAAATTAAGACATATAAGCAAGAAGACAAGCGATGGGAACCAGAAGATAGAGAGCAAAGGGTTGGAAGTGGCATCCTTCCTTAAAAAATTGGTTGGGTCGTTACTGCATAGGTCTGACCAGAATGTGTATTTGAAACCACAGTCCTCCCCACCCTGAGTCTTGTTGATATTGCTTTCAAGAATGGTCATTTTACAGTAAATACACTCTGACAAGCCCAAAGTCTCTTCCTCCCTCTCTGTGCCAAGAGTTTATCCCATGCATTTCCAAAACCACACAGCACTTGAAGGCACAGTAATATCTGGAGGCAGAAGCTTTTAAATAAGAGCCAGTTAGAGCTACAATCCATCTCCACCTTTTTTTTTTTTTTTAAATTTTCCTTGCATTCTTTGAAAGAAGCCTGTCTCAAGCCCACACATTTTAAAAGGCTGCCAGTTCTTTCCTGCAGATTTTGCACCTTTCAGCTGTTAAGCCTCCATAAGATTTTACTTTGCATCTACTGACAAACATCATAGAGTAAAACTCACCCAGAGACTTGGCCTGACAACCTATTCAGAAAACTGCTTGAAATTATTTGACACTAATTTCTTGGTGGTTTAGAGCAATTAACAGATTCCTCAGCTATTGTAGTTCTGATTTCTTCCTGTACTTGATACAAATTTTATATCTTGCCCTAAAAAAAATAACTTCTTAATTCAACACCCCATCCCTTTAACTTTGCCTGACTGACGTGCTGGGATTACCAGAGCTGGGGTTAAATGCCAGGGTCTCTCCATTTGAGCAGCTGTGAAGGATAGAGAACTTACACCACACAACTACAGATAACTTGAAGGTTAAATTTTAAAAGCAGGTATTTGCTTTAACTTCTTGTCTTCACCTGATCTCTCTCATATATCTCAGAACCTAGTCTTACATTTTACATCAGTGAATTTCACTTTCTGAAGATAAGCAGCACAGAAAAACCCTTAAAATTTGAGTCTTCTTCATTGTATGAAAAAAAGCCATCCTTGCAAGCCTTTCTCATTTTAAGCCGCCAATTTTCTACCATTTATTAAAAACTAACAGCCACAAAAACAGCCAAAGAGTGCAGTGTCCCCCTCAGGTGTCCAAGGTGTGTTGCTTACTCCTGCTTTTGCATTAATTTCCCATTCTAATCAGCAATTAAAAAGCAGGCCAATTAGCTTACTATTTTTCCTTCCTTTCCAGCTGTGCCTGAGATGAGTTGGCAAAAGCCTCAGGATGAGAGGAATAGAGTATATCAATAGAGATTGTCTGCATCTGAAGTGTTAATTTGTTCCTTTACTTTTTGCTGCCTGCCAACAACCCATAAACCACAAATATGAAGGTTGCCAGAGAAGGACAACAGAGCTTTATGAATAAACACACTTCAGCTTCAGAGCTTGTGACTTCCATTTCAATGTGAACACAGATTTATTTCACATTGGTGTGCACATATTTTGCAGTTCTGCCCAGCAACCAGGAGTGTGTAGGAACAAGTGCTCCTCTGCAGAGTTTATTTTGATCAGTGTGGATAGCGCCCAGCCCACAAATCAGCACAGAAGAGGATTTTTGTCTCTGATCTCAGCGGCATTAGGAATCAGGATACTTCCTCATACACCCAAAAGCTCAGCTAGATAAACAGAAATGTGATCAACAAGTGTCCAAAGCCAAAAGTCCACAGAACACTGCAAAGCTGTTGACAGGCCTTAAACAGGAATTTTGCTCTTGGTCATTCACACTGAGAGCATTAATTCTCCTTACAATTACAAGCATATTATGGTGCCACATTATATTTTTATATCTAATTAGATTAGAAGTGTCAAAGTATTTACATTTTACCTGAATTAATAATGCATAGGAGTAATTTGAAAACATGTGTGCTTTTGTTTAGCATATATAGGAGAGTAGCCAAAAGAATGTTATTAAAAGTTAGCATGGGAAATTTCAAAGAATGAAATATAGCAAAAAAACCCCTGACTTAAGATATTTTGTGTTTTAACCTCCTCACAGAGGAGAAATGAATTGTTTCAGACATTTTCAATTTTTCAGAATTTATATTTTCAGTTTCTTTTTTTCTTTCTTTGTCTCTCACAGCCCCACCCCAATAAGGAGAAAAGAGGAGACAGGGTATAATTTCTACAGCTTTCTCCATGTAGGAAACAACATAACCATCAAAATATGAAGAGCAAGCTATCACTCTTTGCTCTTTCCTATGAGCAGCAAGGAGTGACAAGAGGGGGAGAAACTTTGGCATCCCATAAAAAATATTCTGAAAACAGAAAACCAAAACTCTTTGACTTCACAGTTTTTTCAGTTTAACTTGTAAAATCAAAAATGATAATCAGAATATTTCTCATACGTTAATATATTTTCCACATATCTACTCATTTTTTTATTAACCAGAAGGAGTTCTGGCTTGGAATCGTGGCTATCAGAGGAAGCCCTCCCATCAACATGATACCTGGCTTTCAGGGAGCATAATGCTTCCAGCATCCCAGTCCACATGAACTCTCCCTTTCCAGAGAAGCCATGCTGGTGTGAAACAGCAAACTCCCCTGGTCAGTTAGATGAGTATTTGTGGGTGTTCTGTTTTGGACCTCTGTGCTCCCATCAGTCGTGGTACCCCTCCCTGTGCTGGGCTGGCTGTGTAGTCCAAGATAAGCACTGGCTGCTGCTTTGTTCACCCCAGGATGCACAACACCTGCCCAGACACCTCTTGTGCACAAACCCCCAACCCCTTATGAGTCTCTTTCCTTGGGAGCTGGGAATAAAATCGAGGCAGTAAAGGGCAGCTTCGCACCCCTTTTTCCCTGAGTCTTTGCCCTCATGCCACGAGTCAGCAGTTGCATCAGCTGCATGCAAAAGCAGGTATTTGCCCAAAATAAAGTGAATATCCCTCACCAACCCCTTCAAGTACCCCAAGCTGCACAAGAGCTGGTGCTGAAGTCTGAGTGGAGAGCTAAGGGCCTGCCAGGAGGAAGCAATGCCATGGCTTTGCTCTCAGTGAGATAGGTGACTCTGGTCAGGGCTGGGTTTACCCCCATTCACCCATCACTTCCCCCTTTTCCTCAGGGATGAAGACACAGCCCAGAATCAGGCAGTAAGGCCAGGCAGGTTATGTGCAGGAGGCCCAGACTGGGTGCAGGTCAAGGGAATTTCCCAAGAAACAAAAAGTAGTAAAAATCTAAGGAGTGTTGTACTCAGCACAACCTTTTATTCTTATACTTCTATTCTTATATATCACAGTATTAGTTATCTTACTAAGGGCAGGTTGAGGCTAAAAGTGTATAAAAAAACAAAAAATAAGTAAAAATCAACCAACCAAAAAACTGCCAAAAACCAGCCAATCCTTGCTGACAGACACAAGGTACAAGTCACAAATTTAAAAAGAAAACCCTTCCTCTTTAAACTATAGGTAACAGAGCTCCACCACCTCCTTGCATAAGATTGAGACAGGCATTTCATGGGTCCTTCAGGACCCGGGTCCAGCTACAGGGAATTGCTCCGAATGGAGTAGCATTTCCCTGTTAAAATGGTGCTGAACTGCAACTCATCCTGATTTTTTACTATGTTCAGCTCTCAGAAATAAAGGTTTGAGTCCTCTGTGCCCATGAGCTGCAGGTTGCTGGTTTCATGTTGCACCACGTACTGGTAAAGGCCTAGGAAACACATTCAGTGAAAACATTTCAGGCTTTTTAAGTGTCAGCTGCTCTGTGATTTTATCTATCTATTAAGCTATTGTGTTCAGAGAACCTGCAGCCAGGCATGGACCATTAGAACAGGCGTGTAACACATACAGGTTTGTCCTGTTTTCCTACTTCTTGCCACCCTCCCCTCAATAAATTAATGACACTACTAAAATTCCAAGGGCAGAAGGTGAACAACAGTCTCCAGCCTGCTGGGAGCTGATAGAAATATTACTGGGTGCTTTCCAGACTCCATGCTCTGTGCTGCCCTGAGCTCCATGAGGAGCTGCCACCTCCCTCTTTGGCTGTTTTTGGCACCAGTCACCAGTCAGGCACTTCTTCCTTCACTGCTCCTGTTGTGTGGCAAGAGGAAAAGCAGAGATTGGCTACTCTCACTCAAATCCTACAGCATCTACCCTTCGTTGCCATGCCCATGCATCTCCCCACTTTCCTAGCTTGTGCCTCAGCAATTCTACTTATTTGTCTAAAATAGGTTCAGTCTCTTCTCTCTCAGGCTGAGGTTGTCTCAATTTCTTCAGATGGCTCCATCTGTACCATGGGTATCACCAAGTCACACTTTGCTGCCCATTAAGGCAGGTAGTTAGCTATTTTCCAGCGTGTTGCCAAGGAAACTGCTGGAGCTGAAGGACTGCAAATAGTTCTAGCCTGAAAAATGGCGAGCACTGCTACTAGAAATACTGCAAAAATTCATAAACAGCTACTCAGATATTTTAATAGCTCTGGCATGAGATTCAGATACCAGTCATAAATGTCCATTTTATTTTATCACAGTACTGATTAATTCTAACATTTCCCATCTCTGTGCATCTTCTTTAAAAGCAGCCCACTGATAAAACACAGCCCTTAAAATAAACTTCAGTTTATTTTTCAACAGCTGTCCAAAATCCACATTGAATAATACTTTGCTATGCTGTATCTAATTGAAGACCAGATGCCGTTGAACTGAAGTCATCAATACCCTGTACAAGTTAAGGCATCTGCTTGCATAAACAGCTTGCTTTTTTGGCTCTTTACCTTTGGGCCAGGACCAAGTCTCATCTGTAAGGTGTGTTACAAGTGTAGGTAGTTGTAAAAAGAAATACTGATTGCCATTCTTCTCATGACAGAGAGGATAAATTGTAAATTTTTTATTGCAAAATATTAAAATAAATTACATTTTACAAAGACTTAGCAAATATTTACATACAGTGTGATTCCAGTGACAATCAGCAACAAAGAACAGACAGACAGGCATATTATGGAGTGATAAGAGTCAGAACTGCACAAATGTCAAAAGCCATATTGAAAGACAAGCAAATTTTTAAAAGTTAAATCCATCACAAATGGAATGAATCCTACGAGGCACAAAAATGACATGTCTACAAAGTTCTTTTGTTTAGTCAACAGACATATTGCTTTTTGCTCTCCTCGTCTGTCTCTGCACACTCTCCCAGATCAACTGGAGGAAAAATAAAATCTTCACACATACAGCTGTGTTACCATGGATCTGTTATCAGTCTGGTTTTCATTCTGTGTGCTTTGTGATATCCATTGCCAGCAACAGATTCACAAATCATTAGTTCAGAAAAATTAAACACTCTGATTTTGTATTTCCTCAGTGACTTCGTACCAGTGTATCATCAGATGTGTGAGGCTGCCTGATGTGAGACAGGTATCTGAAAGTGATGCCCTTCTGGTAGAAACAGGCTTCAGTAACACAGTACAAACCCAAGAAGCATCACAACGATGTCATGAAGAATGGGGTCATGTAGTCTTACAGCACTTAAAAGGCCTTTTGTAGGAACAGACTTCCATGGTCACATTTCAGGATTTAATTTTTGAAAAAAGAGTAAAATTGAAAGTACTGGCTCATCTTGGCAAAATTAATAAGTGAATCCATCCTTCACATGATGTGACTGGAAATAAAATCTACTTGTAGGCAACAGCTAGAAAGAAGAGTTTTCACTGCTATTCCATCCCTTCCTTATACATGCTTTTAAGCTTTTTTCCTTCCTTAAATATCCCCCTTTCCTTGCTTTCCAGGAAGAGATCTGTCTCACCTATAAAACCAACTCCACAGCTTTAAGAAAACTGCTAACATTATTAGTTAGCCAAATGAAATCAATAGGTATCCAAAGAAAATGTTTCCAGATTGACCAAATAATTGAAATTACAAGACATAACCAGGTAGCACTGGGGAATTCATGCAGAGACACTTTTGGAACTGAATAGAACAAAATCCAGCCTGGACACCCCTCTAAGTAATTACATGTAAATCTGAAGGCAGAAAGATATTAGTTTAGATCCCCCAGGCAGCTTCTTTTCTCAAGACGTGGAAGACAGGCAGGCAAAAATCTGTCCTGTTTAGCTCTTCGGCACTTCTGAGATGGCACCATAATTTTAAAAACCCTGGGAATGGTTCAGCTTTTTGGAGAGAGCCATTATGAAAGCTATGCACCAGCTAAACCCCTCCAAAACTCTGAAACATGTAGGGCTTAACGAGACCAATTCTGTTGGCCCCTGTGTAAAGAGGAATTTTTTCCCAGTGTTAAGATTACATTAAGGCACATGGTGGGATATCTTGAGAACAGTTTTGTGAGGTGTGATCATGTTTCCCCGAAAAACTGGGAATATTGTACTTTGTTTTAATAAATTTAAACTATTACTTTAAATCCCATGATACTTATTATGCAGACTTATAGTCTATGCTGACTACACTGGGAAAGGCCAGAGAGCCACATCTAGCTTGATAATATGAAACAGATCCCATCTATTCTCAGCTCTGGCATACAAGTGCACTTTGCTACACAGAACAGAGTCTGGGTTCCAGTGCGCATCATCCACTCCCAATCAAAGCAGCCCAGCCAAGTGTCTGGGTTGTATTATTTCAGTATTCAAGAGAATTTTTTCTTTTTTTCTTGTTTTTTAAATGAAGATTGGACTATGCTTTTCCATTTCAAGCACTTGCTGAAAGTCTTTTCTCTCCTCGTTGTCCTGTAGCTCTCTAACTGTTACTGAAACTTTGATCTTTGCATCAATAATGGAAGACAAGTTGGAGGACAACAAAAACTATATGGAGTGCTTTCTCATTTTATTTTAAGTTAGTGTGGACTTTTTTAAACAAAAAATATTAAAAAAAAAAAAAAGAGAAGGCTAAACTGACTACACAAGCATCCTGTGCATATGCACATAATCCTACCTAACATTTCTTACAGTTATTGAGTACAGCTGTCAACCACAGCCCTTCAGACACAAAAACTTGAAGGGCTTGGAGTAATTTTAGAAGAGTGGAGATTAAGGTATCTTACTAGAAGTAAATAAGAATCATCTTGATACGGCCTCTCCTTCTTTCCTGTCAGATACAAGTGAAATTCATCCAGCCACCCCTGCTCCAAATAGCAAATTTGATTACAAATGAGAATCTCTCTTCAACAATACTACCATAAATTGCAGATTAAATACAAATCAAATGATGTTGACTCCACGGTTTTTTCGCATGACAGGTGGACACGAGTTGGCCACAATTTGGTCATTGTGTTCACATTCTATTTGAAAAAATGTCATATGTGCGGAAAATTCTAGGAAAGAAAACAGAATAGTAAAGACAGTCCCTTGTTTCACAGTAGATAACTTCAAAACTTCCCATCTAAAGGCTATCCAAGCAGAGTGCTAGCTTCCCATATATCTTCCTTCTTGTATGGGACAGGCCAGCAACTGAAGCTGCAGCCAATATTTGTAGTTATCAGAAATAGCCAGTAATTTATGATTAGCATTGCAAGGTTCCAAAAGGTCTTCTTACAGAGCTGGTGAGTCTGCCAGCATTACACTGAAAATGAGACTGGGACAACTTTTAATTGTTCAATGAACTTTGGAAACTTTCGGACATACCAGAATGGCTTAAATACTCTAAAACCAAACAGATCAGCAGAACCTGACATGTTAAGGTTTAAAGGTCTTGGCTATCTTCTGTTCCAAGTGTATTGGATAAATCTGAAGCCAATACCTCTTGCCAGCATATAATCAAGAGCCTCATGTGAAAGAGTTGTCAGGGTTAATGCACAGACATAGAAAAAGAAAGAAAAAGAAAACCATGGTAAAATTTCTTTGTAGCCAAAACAATTTGGGCATACATGCTATGAACAGACATGCTTCCTTCTAGTGAGTAGCCCATCTCCAAGTCACAAAATAATACTTTCAGAAGCTTAGAGCCAAAGTTCCTTCTAAAAAAAAGTGCCTTATGGCCCGAAGTCATTTGATTACATCTCAGTTTGCCCAAGGTTTGATATTGCCCAAACTTCTATCGAGTGAGATAGAATAACCATTGTATACGCACATAGGTCAAACTCTAAAAACAAAACAAAACAATATATGAAGTGTAATCAACTGTTTCAAAAATCATCTCCCATTCAAGTCATGTCTGAAGTACCAAGGCAGGGAGGAACATCAAACAACAATACTGACTAACACACTGCCCAGATCAGCAGCAGTGCTACAGGTCCCCTCTGACAGGCATTAGGGCATTTGGAGAATATCTGTGCTTCCCAAGGTGATTTTTTCCTAAGAAGAACAGTGTCAATAAAACTTCACCTGTACACAGATACTGTATGAGGTTCATTCAAGTATTTCCTTTAGGAAATGGACAGTGGAAGGACACTTTCAACACTAAAAAAGTTCATTGCATCCTGCTTGTGCCCATACATGCTTTGATCAGTAAGTCTTCCAGTCACTTTACTCTTTGACAGTTCTGGGGCTGACGTGTACCTCAGCAGCCCAACTGGCGAGCTTCATCCCAGATCTTTCCTTGTTAGAGGGCTCCTTCTCGATCCATTCCTTTGGAACTCTTAATTTTAGTATTTTATTTATGAGATTAGAATTCACTATAATTTGACAAGCACTGACATATTCTACGGAGATGTTTCAGAGCTTCCTTCTCAGTCTACCAGCACAGCTCAGCTCAGATCTGTGTGCCCTGGCATTCCATCCAAAGTTTCTCTTTAAGTACAGCGCCATATTTTTGGCAGTAACAACTTAACAAAGAGCAACCCCCTTGATTTCATTTGTGATAAATGCTGGATTCAAATCCAGGTTTTCAGAGGTGAAAGGCTAATGGAGTAACCGAACATGTTTGATGCCCAAAACAGTCTTGCAACAGTATAGTTACAATCCCAAACTATTTCCTCAATGAAATGCATGAACTCAGAGCAGATCCAGTGTATTAACTAGTCTTTTCTATTTTGTTCAAGAACCATAAAATCTAAAGGAGTGGGACTCCAAATTCAACTGTTATTTTACAAGTCTTTCAGAAAAGCAAAGCTGACAGGCTCAGAAGCCAACTTAACATGGGAAAAGGAGACTGGAGTTTCGTAGTCTGGGACTTGCTTTTGTTTTCAAAGAGACAGGAGAAGCTGCAAACTCACTTTTCTCCTTGCTCTATGTTCAATATGCACTGACCCCTTTCAGAAAAACATTGTCCAGCATGCTTCACGTGGCAGCCTTCACATTGCTTACTGTATTATATTCATTCATCAGCTGTTCATAAGGCACAGAAAGTTCTAGCTCATTATTGGTAAAGGTAGATTCATCAGAGGATGGGAATTTTACTAATTTTTTTGCAGTTTCAGATTCCTCTGCAAGATTATCATCCATAGAGGATTTTGACGTTTCCTCATCATCTGAGATATCTTCCTCTTCATCATCATCTTCATTTACAAATGTTATATTGGCATTCTCAAATATTAAGGGCCGATAGTCTCTGGAATCCCACACTTCACCTTCTTCTTCACTAATCCTGTCCAGCTGGTTCACAAACATGGTTCCTTCTAGAGGGCTGTCTGGAATATTTTTGTCATGGAGGGGTCTCAGTACGTGACCATTTTGAATGTCCAGGGAAGCCTCATCATACTCAAATGACTCTGTTTTTGTGTAAGTCACCTGAACATCTATACTGGCGTTCATTTGTTTGGCATTTTCCACTATAATCATTTTGTCATTGCTTGTCTTCAGGGCCTTCTTCCCAATTTGCTTTATAAGGTCATTGTAGGTCTCTTCCTTCTTTGAAAGAAAGCTGAAAATGTTGACATCCTTTGAGGTACCCATTTGAAGGGGTTTTTTAGGCCGAGGGTGGTTCTCAAATGACTCTTTTCTTTTTTTCCTCCGTTTCTTGATTGCTTTGTGGACTTCCACAAACATACTGACCTTCCAGTTAACAAAGAGTGAGAGCCAAGCTAGTCCCAGATAGATCCATAACTCCACAAAGTATCTGTAAAGCGCATGATAGTTTGCATCTGGATTTACACCTACAGGAAATTAAACACAAAAACATTACTGTAAGAAGAGTCACAGTTGATAAACCTTGAAGTTGTTACCCTGAGAACTGCTCTCTTCCTCACTAAAAGAGCCTTGTTATTTGAACATCACTCAGAGAGGTAGCAAGTGGGGAAATGAAAGAAAAAGTTGATCCCACATCTTCCACTTGTCGGCTACATGTATTCTGACCACTGGACTAACCAAATAAAAATGAAGTATATTTATCCTCTCCTTGTAAGATATAAAAGTGAACATTTTCCTGCTTAAAAATTACCAGTCTTCTTCCTGCCACTGAAGCATGCACATATAGGTACCTTCCTTGAGAAAAAGATTCAGAGTTCAAGGTATGAGGACCAAAGTGCTGAATGAAGCAGTGGCTTTTAGAGAAAGAAGAGGTTTATGAGGAGAGAGCAATATGCTCAGCATTCCCCATTGACTAGTTCTAGGCAGGTGTAGGCCCCATGCCTACACATCCTGCTTAGATCCCATTCAAAGGTGCACAACTAACATGGTGGGCAGGGTAGTTCCTTGCCTGAAATACAGACCAGGGGTACCAGACAGACTTATGGACTCTAGAACTTGGCTGCAAAAATAACTCAATAAAGGCCTTAGGTGTCTACACCAACACTGAAGAGCCAGATCTAATCCACTGGATCAGTAGCCAGCCTTAACAGAATATTCTATCCTGCAAAATGTGCTCTAAAATCTTAGAAAACATATTTTCAAATTAAGAGTTTGGAAGTAGAATTGTGACACTGTGCATGTAATAAAATAATACATAAAATACAATTACTGACCAGCAACAAAATCTCCAAATCCTATGGTGGTGATAGTGATGAATGAGAAATAGAGGCCTTCAATGTAATTCCATCCTTCAGTCACCATGAAGACAAAGGGAGGAATAACCAGATGGACCAAGACACCCCAAACAATGAATATAGCCGTGCATGTAATTTGGGCTTTCCTCTGCAAAGAAAATGCAAAAGTCAGGGAACGATCTCAATTCTCAATTTTTTTTCCTACCCATGGCACCAAGAATCATCTGACAGTACCAGATATTTCAGTTTTGTGCTAACAATTTAGCTACCATAATTAAAAGTCCCTATAAGTGACTGAAGTAAACACACTTTTTTTTTTCCTTTATGCAGAACTCCCTATTCTTGCAACTGCTTGCTCAAAAAGGATTATTTGCTCATAGTTTTGTTTCATGCTCTTGAAAGAGTTTAAGGAGTCCCAATTTTATAAATTGGAATGGGATATGGACATAGCACTCTAGTCTAAAAAGCCATCAGTACCTCTAATTTTCCTCTTACTCATTTGAAGACAGAAGATCAGAAGCATTTTAAGGTGTTTCTCTCCCATTTCTGTTTCTTTCTCTTTGTCCCTCATGCCAGCCTCTGTACAAACCTCCACATACACACATATTTCACTATTATTTTCTGTATTTTCAGGTGCAAACCCTTTACTTTCAGGTGCATTATTTTCTGCACTTTTCTCAGGTGCAAACCCAAGAAATTTCTTGCTCTGATTCTGAAAGCAGGACCTAAAGCAGTCCCAGTGCCCTCCAGGCACTCTGACCCTGCACTGCCTCCCATTTCTGTGCAGAGTTAGAACTGAGGATTCACTTAGAGTGGGGAAGGGAGGAGAAAGAACCCCAAACAAACCATCACCAAAAAGCCAACAAAATGCCACAAACAAAAAAGCAAAAGCCAGTAACAGAACAAAATATTGTTTTGCAGTAGGTTCACTGCACAGCAGGAAATATTTGTGCTAGCATTCAGGCAGGTGGGAGCCAAGCAGGACAGCATATTATCATTCCTGTGCCTGAGGAGCTTGAATGAAATGTCTGTGAAATGGAGCCTCATGTACATTTGTTCTAAAGGTCTTTAACGTAAGAAGTAGTACCAAAGGTTTTTGTGAGATCTCATTTTGCTAAACTTCTTGCAGAACTAAAACATCAGATACCATCCCTCTTTTAGTTCTTTCAATGCACATCATTTGAGAAAATTTGTGCAAGTGTTCATTTACTACGAGATAAGCAGGCAAGTTATGAAATGCAAGCTTAATTCATGCATCAAAACTACACAGTTCAAGGGTAAACAAGTAAGGGCTTACCAGGCTGACTCCTCTTTTCGTCAGAAACTGGCCCAGCCTCTTGGCACGTCCTCCAAAGAATTTCCCCAGAGCACTGATCCACGTCAAGCAGAGAGGGACTCCAAAAAGCCCATAAAAAATGCAGAAGAGACGCCCAGCATGTGTCTTTGGGGAAACATTTCCGTAACCTGGAAGAGATAAGCATATCCTCCGTCTGTTCTGGCTGAAGAGAATCCAAGGCAATTCTAGCTGTGCACAAAACAACACTGTGTGGGCTCCTACTGTGTTGGGCACTCCACCATCTAAAAGGGAATTACTTTACTTCAGCTGCCCATCTTCTGAAACTGGATGCATTCCAAATCTAACAAACACATATTCCATTACTGTACTTTGTGTTCCCTAGATTTTGTGAATCTTTTTCTGGACAAGATGGGTAAATAGAAAATAAAGCTCATCTCAAAACTTCTGATGTGATGTCCCAATCTTAAGCAGCATTGTTAAAACTTGACTGATTTAATTTTACAGTGTGAAACTCAAAATTCATCCTGAAGCTAGATCCCAGGTGAAAGATACACTATACACATTTAACTTGTGATGCGGTACCTTTGCAGGGTAAGAGCATGTGAGTTAAGTGCAAGGCAAGTAAGTACAAGATATTTCAAATTAATTTGGTTCTTTGCTGGTCATAGAACCCAAGAGAGCATTGCAGATTCAGGCTCTAAAATCAGCAGCCTATATTCTGAACTTCTGATAGAGTCTTCTTATTTAGGAGTGTTATTGACTTCAACATTTTTCATAAGTTATAATATAAGCTGGGTATTGTGAATTTTAAATAATAAAGAAAACCACAGAACTGCATACAATTTAACAGTAAGACTTCTACATTTGGTCTTCACTAGTTATTTTGCATTCCCTTTTTTTTTTTAATTGTGCAACAAAGTGTGTAACAGCACCACGTAGTAAAGATTTTTACGTCTTCCAGTGCAGAGGATCTTTATAAGGACAAATCAGTAGTGATATTTAAAAAGCAACAGTTGCTCTGCTTCACCTTTTTTTAAGAGGTGGATAAAAAATATAGTTAGTTCTGCAAGCCAGGAACACTGATAATTTAGTAGTAGCTCAAGAGAACGCGTGTGTGTAACAAGACAGCAATCCAAAAACCTCATATGCACTTGCTTTAGGTATTCATTTAATGGAATGCTTTGTTATGCTTTTGTTTTGGAATTTTATGATTTGGAAATTTAAGTGCATAAATCAATGGAACTGGAATGACACCAGCCAACCCCAACAGCACCTTTAGTCCATTACTTATTGGAAAGGCACACTTCCCTCTTCTGTACATACATGGAGAGGGTGCCAAAACCCTTGGTTTTTTCCTCCAAGAATCTGCAGGTGAGCACACACTTTAGGCAGCTCCAGCCAGGGGACTCTATTCGGTGGCTACCTTGACACAGAAATGGGAGACTACAAAAACAGTAGAGCCTACAGAGAACTACAGATAGAAAGGTTGACATAGTAAATATTTACCGATTGTCGTGATCACAGTAGCAGCAAAGATCACAGCATTAGGCCAATTCCAGTTGTTAAAAGTATTGTTCCCAGTGATGGCAACCCCCTGTCCAGCAGCGTCTGACACAACCTGTAAGGAAAAAGTAACAAGCAATCTTGTAAAATCCTGGCAGCCTAAAAAAGGATGTGTTTGTCCCTCTCAGGTTTTCCCCCTTAGCTCATACTTTCAAAATAATCTCTTGAATTTTTTGTGAAGGCTGCCCTAGCCTAGTATATTCAATAACAATAATTTTATGAAATACTAAAAACTTTCTTCACATAAGAAAAATTAATTCAGGTGCTCTGACATTTCAATAGGGAGTTTCAATCAGATAAACTTTTACTTGACTTACAAGTTTAAAACAAATAGATGTCTTCCAGAGAGCTAATAACACTCCTGCAAACTGAACTAGCATTTAACCTCCAGTGCAGATCTTGAATTTGGTTTAATATTAGGGACGTCTTCAGAACTACTATCCATTTCAAAACACTGTTACATGCCTCAGCTTGACTTGGGTATGAATGTCATAGAATCCTTGGCAAAGCTCATGTGATTCATGTTAATTCACCTGCTGTCTCTAACGAAGTCAAACCATCTAAAAGCAAACACTTAAAACTGTACTTTTCAAAGACAGAGAAATTAACATTTTTTTCAAAGCATTTCATGCAACAGGATTCCAATCATTGTCCTTGAATCAGGCCCTTTTCTTCTCCCACGCTGGAATCTGGTATGTCGTGATAAATGCAAAGCAGTAATTCTTATTTTGTGCAGAAATTGCAAGTTTCAGACCAAAGCCTTGCATCTCGTTGATTCTGGAGTGCATTTCTACCTCCCCAAAGTAAAAGGAAAAAACCAAACAGATATACCACATTCCCTCTGGGAAATCTCAACTTATTTAAATGTTTGCCCTGTAGCATCATGATGCAGGTTAAAACCTTACCACGTTACTCTGCTTTTTTCCCTTCAGTGTAAACACCGAACAAAACTCTGAGGCAACATCAACAGACAGGAAAGGTGAAGATATTTCCAAATGTTGATTTATAATGTTACCCACTGTATGCATTTCTCCCTCAGCAAGTGTTGAACATAAAAAACTATCTGCAGCTAAATATTTAAAAAACTGGAAGCAATATACTTTAAAAAAAATTTTTAGAAATAAACATGACAGGTGATGTTTATATTAAACTGGCAAGAACTTTTAAAGGTAACAACCAACTCTTCCTTCCCCCATCACCCTTTCCTTCCTTTCTACTTGATTAAGATCTGATCTTGGACCCAGCAGAGAACACGAAGTTCAATCACTACATACAAACATACACAAGTTAACACAAGTTTTAATTATTCTTGAGACTTATTATATATTACCACCCTCCTACTGTAATAAAAATGCCCTCAAAGTGAATGTATTGTACATATACAAGATGCACATGATTTAATTAAAAATGCACTTTCAACACACTGTTATGTGTTGTTCCAGGCTGTTCCAGAAGATAAAAGGAGAAGCATTGAAAGTGAATGAAGGTAAAGAACTCGATTTTTTTTTTCTCCTGGTAAAGTCAAAGTGTGTGTAAAACTGGATGCAGTGTCTTTCCACAGCCTACAGGCTCTGGATAGAAAAGGGACAGAGTTCTCACCAAGGTACTCATTTATCATGAGAAAGTGGTGTACAAATGAGAAGCAGCCCTAAAACAGGCAGGTTGAGGGCAGGCAAGTAAAACACACAATGTTTTGAGAGCAGGCAAGTAAAACACACAAACCCTCTTCCAAAAAAAAAAAAAAAAAAAGTATCACAAGAGCTCATCTGAGAAGAAACCAATCAAAGTACAATCACTCATTTCTGCCATGGTCTGTGGAGGAACTTCCTGAAAGTCCCAAAGGACACCCAAATCACCTCAAAAACACAATCTGTTATCTATTATTCTTGAAAAGATGCCCTGACTTCTTCCATTGCCTAAATGTTACACTAAGAGCCAGTTTTCCAGTCATTCTCCATTCCATAATCAGACTTGGATATTTTTTAGTTGTTGTTTCCTCACAAAGCAAGCGATCTCCAAGAGACCCAGTGAACTATCCACTCCCATTATCTCATGCATTAATCCACCTTGGCCTGACCTCACGAGCTCAGCTTCCCAGTACATACAAGTATGTCAAGACCTGCCAGGATTTGAGGTCTGGACGTCTGAAGAGGTCCCAGATCTGAGGGGAAGGAGCTGCTGGACTGAGTGGCACACAGCTGCCCTTTGCAGCCAGGCAGCTAACATTCTGGGGGAGATGGCCAGCTCCACAAGTTATATGAACCTTTGGTATGGTGAACCAGAGATAATTCTCCAGACACAGCTGACACCCTCTTCCTGTCCCTATTTGCACACAGCTATTGGCTATTAGCACACAATTATATAAGATCTATAGTCCAGACTTCTACTTCTAAGTTACTTAATGCCTGCAATAAGTCGGAATGTGCTATATGCATCCCAGCTGCAGGAACAAAGTCACAAAACATGCTTATATAGCTTTGGTGCTGTGGGAAATATGTAGCTGCTTTCCAAGCAGCTTAACTTTTGCCCATACTGAAATAATTAAAGGTTCTGGCTTAAAAAAAAAAAAAAGTGAGTGGACACTATACAACTGAACAGCAAACATGGTTGTGTTCTTTTGCTTGGCAAATCTGTTAGGCTCAAATGTCAGAGATGCCTTTGTTTTCATATGTGAGGATATAGAATGCCCCAGGTTGGCTGTGCTTGATTTCCTAAACTACAGAAAACTTCCACCAAAAAGTCTTTGGATTGTAAAAAACAAGGCAAGGAAGGAGAGGAAGAAGAGGGTAGGTGGTGCAAGTGTTAGTATCTTGAGAGACATATTTTTAAAATACTTTTTCAAGTATGCCCAAATGCAAAAGCTGAAAATAACTAACTTATAATTTATACATCGCCTTAAGTCTCACCTCAAGAAGTTCATACTGATGAAGGCAGGAGTGTTTTAGGCACCTGCCACTTGAATTCCCCCCATATGAGTAAGAGTAGGGCTGGAAAGTTCTCAAAACATTTAAAAATAGCAAGGAGAAGTCTTGGCCCATATAGGTCACACACCGTTACTGATTTTATTCTAAGTGTTAAGGAGTGCAAGAAAATCTTAAGAGACTCTAGTAAGGAACAGTTGGGTCTGAAGACAATAAGCAAGAGGAAGAAAAAAGGACTTCTGAGGTATTTGTGGCCAGATAGACAGACACACCAGACTGAAGACAGAAGACAATAAACTGACTATATGTAAACCAGAGCAACAGATCCTGCCCCAACACCTGCATCCTGCACCCTATTACATAGAGGAAGAAGAGGCAGATACTGCTCAGAGCCAGGTCTCTTTTGAAGAGGCTAAAGCCTCCCGTGTTATTCAAAGCATTCCCTGGGATATCACATCCAGGTCTAATGGCAGCTTTAAGGTTCTCCCAGTGGTATGAACAATTGTCTTTTGAAATGCTGTTTTTCCACAAGAAAGGAGATGTAATTGAACTATTAAACCTGAAATTACACCCAATGGCTTTCATTCTACTCCCAAGAGTATTACAATGTAATGGACAATCACAGCTTCTGAAAGCTGAATCCATTAAAGCAAGAACTGATGCATCCTTTGAGGACTCCTAGGCTTTGTCCTCACTTCTGACTCCAAGAGAACATAGGAGTAATTTTGCTTCTTTCTCAAGTTGTTTTATCAACATGGATGCAAAGATTTACTGCACTGAAAAACAATGAATTTAGAATTTACCAAGTACTTTAGAGACTTTCCTACAAGAAATGAAAAAGCTTTAACGTAATCTTTTTTCACACTGACATCTAAATACAATTTGAAGAAACCAGAGAAGTGCAGTAGTTATCTAATCATTGGTATGTATAATACTGACAATTAGCCAATCACAATAAAATTATCCAGGGTAATAAATTTTAAATTTAAACTATCAGATGAACAGTATACTGCTGTTCATCTTTAACAAGATTTCAGTTTTTAACCAAATCCAGTAGCAGCAGGGCTAAACAGATAGGTGAAGTGATACAAGCAACTGTACGAACAAAAAGCCTAAAGGAATTCGTAGTGACTTTAAAACTACATAAACAGTTAAAATCCATGCCATGCTAATTGCATACCCTTTTACTCGTCCCACATGGCTTTTACAGTGATTTAGGTTTTCTGGCTCCAGCTATAAAGTCACAGTAGCACTCAGCTGTTTATAATAATCTTATTTTTAGATGCAATAAAAACATATTTAATTGTTAATGGATATCTTTCCAATAATAAAAAAAACCTGAGTCACATGTTAAGACTCCCAGATCAGATATATATTATAAAGTTCTGCTGACCTGGATAATATTGCCCCAGGATTGAGTACATGTATATAAAGAGAAAAGAAACCCTCTCAGCCAGTAACCCTTTTGAAGGAAAAAGGCCTGTGGGTGGTCACAGCTAAATTGACAGGACAGCATCCTCAGACTCATTATGCAGACAGGCAGCACAGTGGCCATGGGTGGAAGTTTCCTGTCCTGTTGGCATACTTTACTTTGATGTCTGCTTACACATTAAAAGTAGCAGAAGTTATTTCACAGACACAGGCACAGTCTGAATTTTGTAAGTACTTTATAGCTAGATCAAGTTGTAAATTCACAGTCAAACTAGAATATATTAACCCTGGCTTACAGCTGTCATAGCTCAACTACTGTGTAAGTTTCTGTATTTAGTTGTTAAACAACGAATATATATCTAATGTAATACTAAACAGCATAATTTATTATTTTGAGTTATAATCACTGGAGAAAGAGAAAACAACAAACAAAGTAGATATTGAAGGTGATTGGCTTTCACTCTGCACCCCCAATGTGCCCCAACTGAATGGAAGATACTGTCCATCAGAGAAAATATTTTCCTCTCCGGAATACCTTGGCAGCTTGGGTTTTGGGTAAGGAAGGGGAAAGTGAAGCCAACTATGCAACTAATGTTTTTACCAATGAATAAAAAACTCTTTCTCCCCAATTACTTTTCATGTCTAGTTCTATGAGGTGTACACAAGTAATGTTTTATTAAAAATTCCTGTTTGAGTTCTTCAAAGACTTCATATTAACCTATATATTTTTTCACCTCTCTTCCCAACCTCAAAGACAGATGCAGTACTGCTAAGAAAATCCTGCTGTGCCACGCTGCTTACTTTGGTAGCCAGAGACACAACGTGGCAGAGCTGCAGAAAGCTGAGAGAACTCCCATACGGTGAAATGATTTCACTGAGGCAGCAGACAGATCAGCTATTCCCATGTCATCTTTAGAGCGGCTGCTATACACGTGTCAGTGCACAGAAATGGAAGCTCATCACTTCTTGGAAAGGAAAAAAAAATCTTTAAGGATTAGAATACAAAAACCTCACACAGCCTAGAATACAAAACAGCAGCACCCTCTCTGGACATGTTTCTGCCACTTGGCACCTGGCACATTTCATATGTGATCTGCTGGAGGCAAGAGTTCTCAGGAAAGCATGGTAGTAACCATCCTCCCCTTCTGAGCAGCTCAAAGCCACCAGAAAAGCACACAATTGTGGTTCCTGCCATCCTTTCTCACTGCCATCTCTAGTGTAATGACAGACCTACCCTAACTGCTCGCGTTCCCATTAGAATCACACTGGCAACATGACCAGGGCCAGCACACGGAGCCAAGTGGACAAGCCCTTGAGGCTGCCTTTGCCACTTGACAGTCCCTGCAGGATTACACAAACCAGCAGGACTTAGGATAGCTGACCTCTCATTTCCCTCTCAGCATTATCTGTGTTTGCAGTATGAATTTCATGTTTGTCAGGGCAAGAACCACGCCAGATGTAAAAGAAGTCTTTTAGCTGAGTCCTGGATTTCCTACTTCTCTTCTGTGGGGAATGGTTTGCGACCTTTTTTGAGAAAGAAAAATAAGACAAATGAACCACATTGTCTCAGTCTGACAGGCAACACCCTTGTGTCTTGCTAACCTGTGAAAGTTTTACTGTCCTTTACTGACCTATGCAGAGAGTTGAGCTGGAAGCACGAGGTGCAGGATATGAGTCAGCAGCACCTGCAGTATAGGAGGATGGTGGGAATTAATAAGTTCCACATTAAGTGAAGAGGACACTGGTTGACTACACAAGTTGGGTTCCGGATCAGCTAAGCATAAAGGAGTGAATACCCAGCTGGCCTATGTTAAACTAGGTTCTGCAAGACTCTTGATAATCCTAGAACTTGTATAGATAGTCTGTTTTAATGAACAAAATCCAAGGCAGAAATGTCTTGTTTCTAACAGGACAATGGGGTTGTCGACAGTAGCTGCCTACCACAAGGTCAAAGTTGAAACTGAAACAAAAAATAGGAAGTAATCATTGAGGGAATAATGTTAACTTTCACTTCTAGAAGAACAGAAACTCTACAAGCCTCATGCTTGATGTTGACAGACGTAAATAACACACATAACCAAAAGAATACATGAAGTTTATGCAAAAAAACTAGAGAGATCACTAGACTATATAGCATTCCTTCTCCTTTATGTATGAATTGAAATAGAAGAAAAAAATAAAAACAAACCCTGGAAAGCAAGTGTTATTCCTCAGGTTTACATTCCAATGTAGATCAACTACAAACAGCAGGGGAGAAGTTTTCCCCTTGCTGTCATAACCAATCACTTTATAAATGCAGTGCAAGTGCTATAGCAAGTGCATACATATTTTGCATTTTTCAATCAACAGTTTAGTCTTAAAATATAGTTCTCTTATCAAAAGACAAAGTTTTGAAAATTCCCAGTGGGGGAAAAAAATCCTGGCAAAATATGGATTAACATACTTCAAGGGAGGAGTTTTTTTCCAACAATAGCAAGATTTAATTCAGAATGAGATGATATTTTCACACTTTTATCAATACAGCAAATAGAATATTATCTTCTCACTTTTTCACAGTCTTGGGAAAAAGAAGAACTGAAAGGAGTTTTGCTGTTTTTTTAAAACTGTTTCAACATGTCAGTGGTTTTTGTTTATTTGTGTGCTTTTAATAAGACAATTATAAAAGATAGTTAAATTTGCTACAAGTAACTTTAAATGATGCACCAGTATCTTACAGCATACAAACCAGAAGGGTATATATAGAGTTTGAATGCATTGTATATAACATACTTTACCCAAAAGGTTATATAACAAGATTGAACTTGCTCTGCAGAAAGAGTTTGGCTAATCTTGTTGATTCTTCATTTACCCAGCCAACTTCTCAGTGTTTCATTCTGTTCATGCAACACTGCTTCTCAATGCATAAATTAATTACAGAACCAAGACTCACTATTGCTTTCCCTTCATTATGCTTTACTTTGGTCTGTCAGGAACTTGTGCCTTCACCTAAGCAGATTTTTTCTTACCTAACTGAGCTTCCAGCACATGCCACTTCATACAAAGCTGTCCCTACATCTGAGCCTGATAGTTAAAGAATGCATGTAAATACATGCCTGGTTTTCACTCTGCATAGTTTTGTGATACAACAGACAGCAAATTAGGCATCATTTTTGGCTGTTAGTTTAGAACACAGAATAGCCAGAAGATTTCTTTACATGTCTTGTTCTTGATTTCTTATTTAAGTCATTTTGCCACAATTCATTTTTGATTTGTTTTTAAGTGGGAAACCTCCTGTTCTGAGACTTAGATGTGGCTGGCACTTTCTTTTTAAGCAGTCTTGCTAGTTTTATTGCAATATTTTATTATTTCCATTTAGGTGGAGAAAGCACAGAGTGGAATACCTTGTCCTTTACTGGACTTTGAAAGCAGATTCCAATGAAAGTAATTAAGTACACACTATGAAGAAAACTGTGGATTAGAGCTCAACATCTCTTTTAATTTACTGATAAACCAGTACAGAACAGGCTGTCCAGTAAGAACACCAAAGACAAGAAACTACCAAACAAGATACTATCAAACACAGAGAAACATGGAAATGGTCTTTACCAGAGAGAAAATACGCTTGACTAAACAACTGCATCACTGCGCTGTAAGGAAGCCCTGTGTGTGTCCTTCAAAGGGTGCAACTGAGTTTGGAGAGGATTAGAAAACATTGACATCTTAATCCTACACACCTACCTTTACACTTGAGAATATTCACTATTTAGTGTAATTCTGAGGAAGCTTCTATAAGGTTTATTTACATGCTCAGAACCAAGGAAGAACACTGACATTCCCCAAAGCAAACTGGAACTGCTCAACATGAGCTCCAAAATCTCTCTGCAAAAGAGTTTGCTGGATATGCCAGCGAACTCTTATCTGCATCTCAAGTTCTATCACATTAGCTGTTCTTAAAATTCACACTACCCAATCCCAGAATCACTTGTAAACGCAAAGAGTATTTAAACAACAGCATCCTTGCTACAGGTTAGTGAATCCATTGTGTTGTTGTGGCCACACTTTGGTAGCTTGGGGGGCTGCAGGGGTGGCTTCTGTGATAATCTGCTTGAAGCTTCCTCCATGTCCAGCAGAGCCAATGCCAGCCAGTTCCAAGATGGATGTGCCACTGGCCAAGGCTGGACCTATCAGAAATGATGGCAACATCTCTATAATAATGCAGTTAAAAAGGAAAAAAAATGTTATTGCTCCAATGAAACTGCAGCCAGAGCAGAGACGAGTGAGAATGTGGGAGGAACAGCTCTGCAGACACCAAGGTCAGTGCAGAAGGAGGGGCAGAGATGCTCCAGGCTCTGGAGCTGAGGTTCCCCTGCAGCCCCTGGTGCAGACCATGGTGGAGCAGCTGTGCCCCTGCAGCCCATGGAGGTCCCTGGGGATGCAGAGATCCACCTGCAGCCTGTGGAGCAGCCCCACAGCAGAGCAGCTGGATGCCCAAAGGAGGCTGTGACCCCAGGGAGGCCTGTGCTGGAGCAGGGTCCTGGCAGCAACGTGCAGACCCATGGAGAGAGCTCACTCTGGAGCAGGTTTCCTGGTAGGACCTGTGGGGCACCCATGCTGGAGAAGGCTGTGCCTGAAGGACTGAGCCCCATGAAGGGTGACCCCCATGCAGCAGCTCAGAGAGAGCTGCTGTGCCTGAAGGACTGAGCCCCATGAAGGGTGACCCCCATGCAGCAGCTCAGAGAGAGCTGCTGTGCCTGAAGGACTGAGCCCCATGAAGAGTGACCCACATGCAGCAGTTCAGAGAGAGCTGCTGTGCCTGAAGGACTGAGCCCCATGAAGAGTGACCCACATGCAGCAGCTCAGAGAGAGCTGCTGTCCATGGGACAGACTCGGGCTGGAGCAGTTCATGGAGAGCTGTCTCCTGTGGGAGGGACGCCATGGCAGGGCAAGGGAACAGCTCCTCTCCCTGAGCAGTGCCAGCAGTGTGATGAGCTGACCATAGCACCCCATTCCCCGTCTCCCTGAGCCACTGAGTGGAGGAGGTAGAGCCTGTGAAGGAGGGAGGAGTTCAAGGGGAAGGTTTTTTTAAGATTTATTTTACTTTTCATCATCCTGCTCTGATTTTGTTAGTAATAAATTCAGTTAATATCCCCAAGTTGAAACTGTTTTGCCTGTGATGGTAATTGGTGTGTGATCTCTTCCTGTCCTTATCTCAACTCACAAACTTTTCCCTGTATTTTCTCTCTCCTGTCCCGTTGCGGAGGGGAGTGCCTGGCATCCAGCCAGTATCAACCCACCACATTTTGCTATTTCATACAGCCTCCAGGACCTTCCAAAAATGTGTGTGAGTGAAGTTTTTCAGAAGAATTTGTGGTTAGATACAATGCCATTATAAATAAAACATAAGAGATAATATTGTCACACCTCCCTACCTTTATTAAGAGTAGTAGCTTAAGAATCTGTCCTGACTTTGCAGAACAGACCTGCTTTCTAACCATTCTGCCAAATGGAAAATAGTTTTCCCACACCTTCTCCCAGGCACTGATGATAGATAGTATTTTTCCACCCTTTATCTTTAGCACCACTATTTTAACACAGCACCAATTATACACATGTTAAACAATGCAGAAAGTTCTTCAGTGGACTGAGTCTCAAAAGAAACAGTGACAAATTTCAATTTGGGTATTTCAGGATTTTTCCTTCTGGGTTTTTTGTTTTTGCAAGTGCAGAGTGTCTGTGGGAACAATGCTAAAATGATGAATTTGTAACAGAGATCAGGCACTTGGCTTAGTTAATCCATAACTGCTGACAACGCAGTGAAGAGAGGAAGAAATTGATTTAACATGCAAAGGGCAGTCTCATTGAAGACAGTAATACAGGCACAAGCACCTCTCTTTGTATCCTCTTACTCTTCTGCTTCCTAGTTGGTAAAATGAATGAGGGTAGAGAATGCACATTTGTCACAGGCAGAAACACTCCTTATTTCAGTCTTTTAAGTGCTCATCTGTTTTTCTTGTTTTTCAATTAAAATTTAATCAGACTAAGTGATCCTTTAGAAAGGCAATCTGTTAATTAACCCGTATTAGACAGCAGAAATCATGCTCTTCAAGTACAATCTCAATTTATTATCCAGAAATAGCTCTCATTAGTCAGAGACAAGAAGGGGGGGAAATTTTACATACAAATTTAGAAGATATATGCTCTGCTCTGGTTTTAGCTTGTTATCTGAAGGCCATGCAATAAATCATGAATTTGGAGGAGATGTAAAGAACCATCTCTTTACATGCCTGAACCTGAAAGACACATAAAACTCTAATTGTGGCTTAAATATAATATTTATGAGTCTGGAAACTTCAGGACACAGTCCAGTGGAAACAAATTGTGAGTTTACAGATAAATTAATTCCACATCATTGTTTGGAAACAGAAAAGGTAAATAATCCCGGCAGCTATTCCCTGCTTGAATGGATAATCAAAATTAGACAAAGCATGAGCAGCATCAAATGGGATACATAAGACTTGATGATAAAAATTTTATGGCACTCTATAGTGCCAGCATTTGCTATATTGAATATTTTTTCCTTACTTTCCACTGCACACACTCCACTCACCACATCCTACCCCCCAATTAAAACCAGACATTCATGTGCTGGCCATTTTAGTAATTCATATAGGTGTAGATGCTGATCACTGCAATGAATTCTACTCTATCTACAAAAAGTCCATAGGATTGCTTCTACTTGGAGAAACAGTCTTAGTATTGTGTAATGTTCTGCAAGATTAGCTGCTCAGTCAGTGCTGGTAACTAGCACCACCACCTTTTCCTTCCCTGGTGGACACAAACATCACAAAGTGCATTGATATGCTTGAGTTTTGCAGGGAAAGTTACAGCTGAGTAATAAACCTAATCAAGAGAGCTTTCCTGAGGATATGATGCTTCCCAAGATGCAAGTGCACATTTTTTTTTTTGTGTCACTTGGCATGGAGAACAAAGACTTAGAGAGAGTTTTAAAGTTAGTGGAAAATATCTTGGCAAATAATCCTGATTGAAATGATGAGAGAATTATCTGCTGTGGGACAAACAAATGGGTGGAGATCAAACTTAGCCCTCCTAGCTTCCCAACTTCTGCAGTATCTGAAAATTAATAGAAAAACAGTTCCAGGAAAGGTTCTCCATTTATTAACAGAAGGTGCCTGCCTGTAGAAGAGAACCACGGAAAACCATTTGACTTAGTTCAATTATAGGCACAACAGACTAGCAAAATACAGTTTGAAATTCATCTAGTTTCTTTAATTTCCTACTTCAGTCTAGGCTGTAAACTTAAATTCTCCTTTAATTAGCCTGCAGTAAGAGGAGAACTCCAAAACTTCCGTATCTTGAAACTGGACCTCACTGCCCTTGAGAACAACATAGGTTTTGTCATCAATTTTATTTAAAGAAGATAAGCAAGTTGTACTGCAAAAATAAAGGGTGAGAGGAGATAGCACTGCTTTCTTTTTACTGTATCAGAAACTATAAAGCAAGACCACAAACAAAAACCATTTAAACAAAAATCCAGTTTGGTACAGGAATAAACAACAAAAAAATAAGTCTGAATGGAACTAAGCTGCAAAGTAAAACAGGCTCTCAACCAGGCAGTAGCTGTTAATCAAAGCATTCAGCATGGTAGTGTATAAGAACCTCCTTGCCCAAACCAAGGTCCAGATTTACAGTGATTGGTTTAGCTAATGTAAATATTTCTGCAATGTGGTGTTAGAGGTAAGATTTTGGATCTGGAATCCTTATTACTACTATAGTGCACTGAGGAGCATATTTTTGTCCTTAGTTAAATCCTCTTAGTAGGAGAGGAGGAGTTCTTCAGAGAGATGTTGGGAGAAAGTGTTTATTCTTCTACCATTTTCTGTGGCTCCATTTAAAGGTGTGCAGGAGCTCTTCCTCAAGGACAGACACAGTGCACAGGACATAAATGGTGAAGAGCAAAACAAATTACTTGGAAAGAAACTACTGATAAACAGAAGACTAATACTTTTGCAGCACGAGCTTGATTAATTTTTTCTCCTGACAGACTTCTAACAAGAAGGACTTTAAGTAAGGTTTGAGCCATACAAAATACATATAATTTCCTTTACTGAATATACTAGCACTTCTACAAAGTGGATGCATTGCCCTACTGACATTGTGACTTTGTGAAGCCTCATCTTAAGGCCACATGGAAAAGAAATACAAGTCAAGGTCACTGATTTTGTAATGATAATTTGCACTCCTTATTTGTACCAAGTGCTATTCTACTGAAGGTTTACAGATGGCTGTTACGTCTACAGCTACAGACATAACACAAGAGCTGTCCTCTTTGGATTAAGCACATTTTGCATGGAAATATTCCATCTGACAATGGAAACAGAATACAGCAACATGGAATCTCAGCAACATGGTCCAGTGAAAGGTATCCCTGCCCATGGCAAGGGGGTTGGAACTGGATTATCTTTAAGGCTCCTTCCAACACAAACCATTCTATTTTTTTTTCTTTTGCTTTGTGAGAAGCAATGCAAGAGTTACATTTGTCTTTGCAGCTTTCCATCATAAGCATCTATTTTACAAAACAGTGTTTTAAAAATAGGCAGTATAAGACATTTTCAGTCAAAACACACACACATGTTTTCTAAAAAGTCCTCACATGGTGTACAGGAGTGTTTGTGGAAACCTGTTATAGTCTGCCCAGACATGATTTAGATAATACTTATTGATTTCATGGTCTGCAATGAGTTCTATGTTTTGCCTTTCTCCATTCTCGTGGAAACTTCCCATTGCTTTCCCACACTACCTTTACTGAAGGGAATGTCCTAAATCTGAGGCTTCATTTTTCATGCAGTAAAATTCAAGAATAAAATCACAGAAGGATGTTCAGCCCAAACAGGGCTGGACCTAAGCACAGATCCTCTCTAAGGCAAATTGAGGCCAAGCCACCACGTGAATTGATAGAAAATCAGAGTAGTCAGGCCTTTGAAAATATTTATTGCTTTCTACACCAAGAAATCAAGCATGCAAACAAGCTTTGAAGAGAAAGTGAATGTAACACCACTGATCAGAAACCAAGCAGTTTTAAGATGCTACATGGTGAATTTTGAGGGGTTTTGGCAAATTGAACGATTACATTTGAATGAATAATCCCTCACTACCAACCACTGCTGTCCTGCTGCTAATTTTGCTTTGACATAACAATTAGCTAACAACATGCTTGATTAGAGACCTCCTGGCCCAGATGTATAAAATAGAAGACATGGGGTAAATTACTGTGATGAGAAAATTAATTAATTCTGCAATAACCCCCAACTTTTGGAGTAGTTTCTATTTTAGAGTGAAACATGAAGTCATTGAGATTTAGGTGGTATGAGTCCATAAAAAACCAATTTCAACAACTGGTGTTCTATTTCTATTATGCAGTTCAAATAGGTGTTACTGTTTCCTTTGGAAAAAAAAGGCCTAATGTGTAGGGAAATTAACCTCTTGGAGGCATGTCAATATTTTTACAGCATACACTGTTTAAGACTTGCTTGTGTATGATGTATAGCATGGACAGTTAATTTTCCCATAAGTCATAATTCATAGGACAAACAATGTGAGGGATATTAATGGAAAGAGATCAACAAGGTTATTTCCTTTTGTGACCTTCTGCACAGTTAAATAATACGTGAAACTCTTAATTCAGCAAATAAGTTAACTGGAACTATTTTGTCATTGCAGAGTTGAATACTGAAGCTTCCCTATTTGTGATACTTGCAGATCCTATGCTTCATCAAACTAATGTTGCTTAATTTTATTTCCCCTTTTGATTTCTGTGCAATGGATGTAAATACCAACTGTTTTCAAGAGGCATCTGGCTTTTTTGACAGATCACGACTACAGAATTTAGCAGTTTATATTTTTCCCCTATTAATTTCAGGACTAGAGTCCAGTTTTATGAACTACTTAATAAACTATTTTGATGAAAAGCATATTCAGTGCTTTACCAGCATTCCCTTGCTCTTTTGATTAATGCAGTAATAGAAATGTTTCCTTTTCACTTTCCCAAGTTCCACATAGACATGTTCTGAAGACAAATTAGCTAAAGGTTATTGCTGCATGAGAACTGCAGCTGTTCTGCAGATGCTGAGTGTCCCTACTTTTCATTGACTTACCAACACTCTCATTCAGAAATAAAACCTATCAGACTATGTCATAGGTTTCATTAGTATAGCTTAATTTGGTAGACTTCTGTTTCAAAATGCTTATAACACACTTTGCCTTGGATGGAGAAAAGAAAAATAAAAAGTATTTTGACAACTTTTATGTTGCATCAGCTGAAATTTAGACACGGGAATAATCTGTAATACCAGATTAGGCTTCCTTCCTATCTGAATACATACATGGTGACTAATGTAGCCAACTCCCCTTTAGAAGGGCTTTGGAAAATGCTGTTGTCCCCATTTCAGAGATAAGAAAGTGGAAGCAGAAGAGTCAAGAGTTTAATCAAGCCCTCACACCAGCTGGTGACCTGTGTTAGGCAGGGCTAGACCCAGACAGTGTTTGCATGAGACTCTTGCAACAGAGCTGGTACCGATTGCATAAGCAGATGGTAACCCATGGAGCAGTCTGTTTCCAAAATAATACATTTCAGTTCAGTAGCAATTGATTTAAGTAGATTTAAATGAAACCAAAACAGTCCTATTGTCAATAAAAACACAGTTTATTGAGGTGAATTTATAAGATGCAGAGGGGTTGGACAGAAAATGTCGATATTACACAGGAGAAGTAGAAGAGGAAACTGAGTTTAAAATGAAGCTTCCCAACACCCCCTCCCCCCCAACCTGCCATGCTCTCAGTGTATAAGAACAGTTAATTAGAACAAGTCAAAACACAAGTGATCTAAACTTGACAGCTTTGCTTACAGAGGCCCAATAAACTTCTCAACTCAGTGGGTGAACTGAAGCATAAAGTAACACTGCATACTATATTCGCTCCCATTTATAGCCATGCATTAAAATATGCTTCAGGTTAAGAAATTTACAGAAAGCTACTTGTTAAGAAGGCTCTAAAAACTATTTGGTTTCTTAGGCACCAGGAGGAAAATGCCATAGACTTTTGGTTTCACAAGCACTTTTGTATTGTATCCCCAAATTTCAACACAACTTTAAAGGTCCTGTTTCTCTGAACACATGCTAGAGGCTGCTGCTGAAGCAAGCTAGTAGCACCACACACCTCATTTCCTATTTAACAACCTATCCTAACAACTTACTTGTCTGACAATTCAGTGAGCTTAGACATGCTAGAATAAAAATCTTGCTTGTCCCAACAGCATCAAATAAAAAAACTGAAAGTGATCAATTGGGCAGAGCAGAGTACTACTTGTAATAACATATTTAATCAGGTAGACTTAAGAACTACAGAACAGGAACAAGAAAAAGACACACTGTTGGCTATTAACTCTTTAGGGTAGTGCCTTCACTTAAGCCACCTTGTTAAGCCAAACAAACAACCATGTTTCCAGGGTCAACCAAAAACTTTTCATAACTTCAACCACACCAGTCTACATCCCTATATCATTCCTGTATCAGGCAGCAGGAGGAGGAGGCAAGGCAAGGCATGCTTCCAATGTCAACAGGGACAGGATGCTCTGTATGACTAGCAAGGTGATGGGTTTATCTTAAGGGATCTTACAAGGGCAAAAACCTGCCACAGAAAGGCTCTTAGCTTTGAGACTTCTGTTATTATCCAGGGCTTAACCTGAAATAAAATGTTTTTATGTTACTTTCTATAAATCTCTTCAACACTAGATTAACTGAAGACTGATCTTTGAGGAGGACTGGGGAAAGAGTGGAGGCTGCTCTGAACAAATGTTTTCAAATATAGAGATCTGCTGGCATATAGAAAGAAGAGTGATCAGTAACTGAGATAACAGACTAGGAAACAGTCTGACCTAGACACTCTCAGACCTGTAATAGCTTGGTTTGCCTAGAGCTGGGTGAGTGTATTATACTGGCAATTACATCAGTTTGCTGCTAAAAGATAGCTGCGCGTTAGAACATTTCTTGAACACAGTTGTGTCCCCTTTTTATTTGCAGTAATTGTATAACATTAAAAATAACACAAATGACATTAAAAACCATATACACAACATATGCAAGAGAACACAATCTTCTGCTATTTTAATACATTTCGCACTACAGTAGTAAGTACACGGAAGGGGCTTTCTTACCAAGGGAGCTTCCAACCACTAACTGACAGAAAGCAGAACAGATACTGCTTCAGTCATTCTCCAATCATCTTTTCAGTCCTGTACCACATCTAGTTCCTGGTCAAACCCCACAAGTAAAACAGAAATTGCATGTATCTTGTAGAAAGGATTTTAACTAAGTGAAAAAGTAAGCTTAGTCAACTGAAAAATCTTTCCACTTTAAAACTACCATGCACACTTTCAGATTCACAAAATTTCCCATTCATTTGCAGGTTTCCCCTGAACAGCTAACACAAGACAAACTGCAGACAAAGAGTAACGTAAAACATTGAAGTGTGGTAGGTTATTAACAGACTCTGTGCCCCATCACTTCTCAACTGTCCCATCCCTGAGGATGCATGCAAGCCAAACCACTTTGTCACCTTCTTGCTACTGTATTGAAGGCAAGAGCGATCAAGTGGCAGAAGTACCACAGTTGTTGCCTTCCGCTACTCTTCTCCTTCCTAGCCAGATTTCCTGCAACTGACATCTGTGACTGTTCAGCAGCATCGAGTGCCTTCTCTGAAGCTGAGACAGAGCAAGCACTCATACATTTCTAAGTAGAGAACTCTCAAGCTTAAAAGCTGCTCACATACAAGATGCTAAGGAAGTCAGCAAAACCACAGAAAAGCTGCATTGTCTCAAGTAAGTGAGACGGTTTTTCCAAGATGCACAGAATTCAGCTAAAAACACCTACTCAATATCTAGCATGAAACTACTTTATGACAGTGATTCTCCACTAGGAGACAAGAAGTAGCCAGTTGTGAGAACATCCGTTCAAATAACCAATTGTCTAATTGTAGCAGAGCTGAACAAGCATTATTAAAACATGCAAATAAAGCCAAGGTACCATCAAAGTTTGAACTATATTTTACTTCCCCTAAATATAAAATAAAGACATCTATTCTCATTTCATTAATCAAGTTGACAGCTTTAGGACCTTGCAGAGACTATGTAACAACTTCATGAAAAAGCATTGTTATCCTATAGTCACAATCCAGTTAAGACACTACCAGAAAATCTAGTATTACTGTAACAAATAATGTAGAGACATAATAAAGATGACTACTGGGTTTGCTGCTAAACAGAAGCAACTTCAAAATTTTTTTCTCTCTCTCACTTTCCTTGCCTTCCACCTGAAAAAGCCATGAAAAAACTTGGAAACAGGCAAGGGGCATTCTAAAAAGGCAATTGATAGTGACACAGGTGAAAAATTTTCAGAGTGCACTGATAAAAATAAGAAAGAGTGAAGCATAAACTCCAGTGCCCTTCAAAAACCCTTGTGCCAACACGGCAAGCACTGATTGCCCTCTGTCATTCTGCAGTCACGTACACACCACTTAGACAGGCCTGAAGCCTTAACTGGCAGGTTATCATAGATCAACTATTTAACTTGATTTTAAAATATTTGCATTACAGTCTGTAGCTGGTTAACAGCCACTGTAAGAGCCGAGCATGTGGCAGGTTGAGCGTTCCAGCCAGACGAATGCAAGAGAGGCTAAGGGAGAAGTCGGTATCACAGTGAGCTTGATTAAACCCTTCTCTTTGTTCAGCTGCTTGGCTCCAAACACCTCCTCTGTTTCTTTGGTGCCTGGAGGAGACTCATCAGCCTGCCTTCCATTACAGGCCAGAACCAATCTGCTCACAAACTGCCGTTTCTCTAGCGAGGGACCAAACATGACTCTTGAGCAACTTTTCTCCACAGCTTTTTTTCTCATTTGGAGGAGGCTGGGAGTAGCAAAGAAGAGCAGCAATATGTGCATTTGGAGGTCACACAGAGAAGTCATCACTGATAATTTGATATTTTAGTCAGGCCATCAAAAATACTGTATCATAGCTGGCTTTGCTTTCTACCTCGGGACCTTCACAACCCTTTGCAGAATTATTTTCAAGTTCCATCAGCTATTACTCACTCGCTGCCATTATCTGACAATCTTGTGACTTACTTTGCAGTCCAACTGAATGTTAACTGTCACTGTTGTTAGGAAGTATCAGAATACAGAGACCTGTGATAGGTCCAACTGGAACATTTTTGCACCTCTTGCTGTCTCAAAGAGACGTACAGGTCTAGGGGTTTTGTTTCTCAGCAGTTGGAAACTGCTTGCACAGTATTTCCAAGATGCCAACACAGAACAAAGTCAGTTTAGTATTTGCCAGTTAGCTCAATCACAATCTGTGTCTACCTTTTCATTAAGGCAGAAATACAGTCCTACAGACAGGCTGATCTGTAGCAATCGACCCCGCAACAGAGGTTAAAAAACCTAGGTCTATTGTTAGAAACACTACAGATACACATATGGTTAGAAAAAGAAACACAACCTATTATTTGTTTCCTACTTCAATTTTATCACTCACATTTCTTTCTCTTAAGAAAATCTGTGTATGAGGTTTGATTTTTCAGAAGCTATTCTGCACCCAAGAGTGTATTTGATCCACTCGAGTTCACACAACACAATGCAGGGGGAAAAAAAAAAGGAATCACTTCCCTACTGTTTTGACTGTAAATAGAGCTACTAGGGCAATACATGCCTAGGAATAATCTCTCTTGCCTACAATTCAAGAACCTGGTGTTTTAAAGAAAAGATCTACCAATACTAGAACCAGCAGTGATGATGAGGGACCTGACAGAATCAAGCCAGGAAAAAAAGGAAGATAAAGCTCCTTCAAGCCCAAGGTATCCCCTCAGCAGACAGAGCTAGCAAAAATGCAGAGTACATATTACATGCTTATTTTGAAAATTCAATCGGCCTCAAAGTGTGGCTTCCTGAGGATGTCAGTAGCACCACAGGTGGTGCTTCAGGATTTTAATTTAACTGAAGAGTGCAACTCTTCCACTCCTCCTGTTACCGCGTTCTGTTAGATACTACAGAGCAGATTCTGTTTGTGATGAGCTCAGCTTGGACTAAACAAAGCCCAAGGACATACTGCTATTCCAACCTACTCCAGGAAGAAATTTAACTACATGTTCCCACGCATTCAATCCACAGAATCAAACAAGTGCCAGGACAAAATAAAACCTCTGCAAATCACAAGCACTGTGATCAGCAGATCCACAGCACCAAAGTGCACAAGCATTCTCCTTTGCTCTCCAGCTGATCAGATTATTTACTCTCACTTGCAATCCAGCTTGTTTCTGGGTTGTGTATTATTATGTCGGCATCTAATTGCACGACCAGCAAGGAAAACAACTGTTCTGAAAGTCAACAGCATTCAGAGAAAAGCAAAACAATTCATTGTGTTTAATTATTAATACACAGCAAAAACAACTATTTGTTTTTAAGAAGGAAATCTGTACTAACTCATCCTTACAGTGTATCTTCACTGGCTACAGAAGGTATCTTGGAAAAACCATATATACAGTATGAACCAAAGCATAGAACAAGCTGTTGATAACTTGCAAAACTACTTGCATGCCATGGTCTCTGGAGCAGAGCTTGCCAAAAACACACCTAGTAGCAGAAGGTAACATGCAAGGTAACACAAACATTCAGTTCTACAGAAACAGAAAGACAGCATACTAGGAACACTCAAAGATTAAGTTCATAACAGGAAAAAGGAAAAGCCCATAGCAGAAAAATTATGGCTTCTGATCGATTGCTATTGCTCCATCAGCAGAGTTGCAGTGTATGCACTATCAGCTTTGTTTAACTATGTTCCAAGAAAGTTCAAACAATTTAATGGTTAAACAGGGAAAAAAAAAGAAAACACAACAGAAAAGCATGCCTGCTTACATTTGGTTTCCTGTGTAGAAACACACAGAGAAAAGCTATGGGGTAACGCAGCTGGACAGCAGCAGGAATTTCTTTGCAGAAAGGGCTGTTAAGCATTGGAATGGACTACCCAGGAAGGTGCTGGAGTCATCATCACTGGAGGTATTCAAGAAACAACTGGACATGGCACCCAGTGCCAGAGTCCACTTGACAAGTTGGTGTTTGGTCAAAGGTTGGACTCGATGATCTCAGAGGTTTTCTCCAACCCTAGCAATTCTGTACTGCCTGTCCTCAATTCTTCTCTAATGTTGCAGTGGCAGTAACCCTAAGTCACACCCCGAGGCATCTTAGTGAACAGTGCTCCTACATTTTCATCTCAGTTCAGAGCTGCTGAATTTGGACTATGCATAATTAAGATATAAATTTGAACAATCTAGGAATACCTTCCTCATATGCATAAGCCTTAATTTACACTGTCAAGTTTTTATATGAAAGATATTAGAAGTAGTTAACAACTTTGTTTCATTGGCAGTCACTTGTCCTTCTTTGAAAGATGCTCAGCTTATGAAAAATGCTTCGCCTTGAAAGAGACAAGTCAACTGGCATTCCAGATAATTAATTCAGTCCCCTATTTATCCACCCCACCTTCAATATTTCCAATGGAAGGGATCAGGATGGTAAAGAGCAAACAAATAAACCCAAGTAAGTCTAGAATCTCATTTATCCATCTCCTGAAGAGCACAAAAAAGGGAAAATATTATGAAAAAGATGCCCCTATTAACTTTACATTGAAAAACAAATCACTTGATAAAGCCTAAGCAAAAGCCATCATCTCTGTTACATGTTGAATAAAGCATTGAAAACCTACTTCAAGTTTTTAAGAAAACTTCAGTTTTTCTAGTTTGCAGACTCTCTCAAAAATGTTGCACATAGATTTAAACCTTGAGGTAGCAACTTGAAATTAAAGCAACGTGGGAAGCAATGTTTGGAATGAGATAATATTCTTAAATTTTCACAATTTGAGATAAATTCCAAGAATATTCAAGCAAGCTTCACCATCTTCAAACACAAACCAAAATCCTGGAAATGCACCTGCAGGTACTTGTAAAAAGTGAAGACACTTTAAAAACCAGGGGAGAAACTAGTATTAATCCACTTTACTGTTATTTTCTTCAGCATAAACCATGTGCCATGTATATTACAGCAGCCCTCCTTAAAAGTTTTCTAAAATGTTTGCTCACAGCACTGGGCTTTAAGTCTAAACATTTTGGTTTCTAAAGTTATATCTCAGGCCTGCTTAGAGTCTTACACGCTTCGCAAATAAAGACTCCAACTACAGGCAGCAGTTTCTCTTTTCATTTTATTGCTGTTTTGAAAGCAACCATTTTCACTCATCTGCAAATGATTCCCTTTCTTTTCACCAGCCTTGATGTTTATCAGTGGGACCGGTATCATTTTTCAATGACTCTGGTGGGCAAGTAGAAGATTTCCTGGTAAATAAGACGTGGCCCAGGGTAGGCAAACCTTTGCTCATGTGAGTAGGCAAAATTGAGGGTCAAGAGGGCACCTCCTTGCATGAATAGCTCCTTTATCATTAAAGCTGATGTTTCACAACCAGGATGGAGCAATAAAGAGTAAAAGTAAGGAACTGGAGGAGAGGGAAATGACCGAATCACCTTGTATTTGGTTCAGTCTTCCAAACTCCCTCCTACAGCAGGGTAGATAAAAGTGTCATCACTGGATCCCTGCTTTGCTGCCCTTCCTAAAGAGTCCCAGGACTTAGGGCCACTGAAACAAGTGGCAATGACAAGCCACAGAATTGTATCAACAGACAAAGCTGTTACACTACTTTAAAGATCCTACAATGATGATAAATATGATATAATGACATTAATACTAACAATGTTAATTTCTGCACACATTCCAAAGAGTTATGAGACTTCTCTTCCAAAATAACTGAACATAGAGATGGGAGATTACACAGCTCCTTCTGTCAATACACAGTTGTGGTTGAGGGTCTTTGGAGGCTTAAATAATGTGAATAATGTGGCATCTCAGCCACATTTATATCTGAGCAATCAGCTCTACCCAGAAGAACATGAACAAGCAGAAACCAGCCTATACACTGCCCAGGGTGAGTTACCTTTAAAATCAGGGTCCACATAACGTTACTCTGAGAAGCGTTTAAGTACTTTACCTCTTACAGTTATGATAAATAGTATGGCACTTTCAACAATCAAAAGCAAATGGATTCTTCACACAAGAGACTCCTAAAAGTTGCTTTTAAGCAAGTTTACTTTTAGGCATTTCTCAGAATGGAGGGAAAAGGCTTTCTTTTTAGCATATCCTACAATACTTAGCTTGTAAATTTTTGCAAGTGTGTTAAACACATTTCAATAAACATTTATTGTGGTGTATTTCTATTGTAATACATTGTGAAATTTTTATTACAGAATATAAACTTTAGACAGTATTTGACCAAAAACAGCCTACTTCATAATCAGTCAAACTCTTGGTACAGAGATGCTGGTCTGTACGTGAGCTGAGAATCTGTGCTGGTAACCTGTTTGTCTTTTTAAGTGCTCAAGATCAATGCTACAGATCTGGCTTTGTAGCCATTCCACACAGTTTCCATTGCACTTACAGCTAGCATTAGGCTCAAAGGAACACACGAGCTAACCTGGGTGGGGAACAAGGGCAGCAGAGAGACCGGTCTCTGAATAAGTCAGTCCTTGTCACCTTTCAGGCTGCTTCTGGAAACAAAATTGGTATTGTTAGTCCAACTTGAACATTTCTTGGCATCCCTTCATTTTACCAACACCCATTTAAAATTCTACAGTTGGTGATATTTGCTGAAGAACTTTATCCAGTATGTTTTAAATGGGGGTCTTAAATAGAACATCAGAGAAGTAACAGCAAAGCTCAACGTGGCTCTGTAAAGTCACAAGAGTATCAGTGGGGACCAACATCAGAGTGAAATAAAAGGCTTCAAGATGAAATTACCTATTAAAAAAGAGACAACAGCAGAAAAATTAGTTAAACCACACAAAATCCCAAGCACAACTTTAGGGAGTCCTTGGAAGAAGCCAGAAGAGGAGGCTCAGAGGAACAAGATAGCAGTGGGGATGAGGATGAGTGGGGAGGTGTTAAAAGCCCATTTTTAAAATCAAGATGTTCTGGTTGTGAATAGAGAATAAATTTGGAGATTAAATAATAGAAGAGGATGATCAGGTTTTGTGAAAGAGATGCAAGCAATGTTTTAAAGATTCGGCAGAACCCAACAGAAGAAGCATTGAGTGGCTGAGAAAGGACAACTACAAAGACTATTTCTGATATTCTTTACAGCTTATTTAGGACAGAATCCTGATGTCTTACATGATTCCCCCCCAGTCAGTTAGCTTCAGCTAGGTTAGATTTCACCCAACCATTGTCCTCTAGCAGATATGACACACTCCCCTCTTTCCCATCACTTCTTACATAGAACTTGAATACGAACAGGCACAAAACTACAACTCTAAAAGAGAGCAGGCAGTAAAGTTTGCAGCTACCAATAACTATGAAATAAAGGCATTTACATTTGAGCAAACATGAACTTAGGATGACAACAGAATTTCTATGTGGGATCATCAGACTAGCAAGACTGGACATGGAAAGTAGGATAGGTTTGGAAGAAGTGCAGAGGGAAACCTCAAACCACGTATGATATTATCAGCAGGAGCTAATGCATTGGAGAGGAAAGGCCCTCCACACTTTTTCATTATCATCTTGTATTTTAAGGAAAAAAAACCCAAAACCAAAAACCTCCCAACTTTCTGCCACTTCAGGATTCATTGTGATACTCATAATGGGAAAAAACAACCAAACATAAAACCCCGTTAATGATTCCCTCATACCAACATAATTTTCATAATAAATTAAGGCAGAATGTAGATCTTGCATTATGTCTGCAGCAAGTTAAGCGTGCCAGGCACATCCCAATCCAAACAATGCTTTTTTTTCCTTGAGGACATTAAAACAGGTTTGGGATATAATCTAGAGTAAGATTTCATTAAGACTCCAGAAGACTCCAGAACAACAAAAACCTACTCCAAACACATAGCATGTCTTTCATTTTTCAACGTCTCTTTATAGTTTCAAGCCTCTATCCACCTGTTCCACTAAATACCACGGACACTTAGCAGGGCACTAAGACGGAAACAATAAGGTCATTGCCATCAGAACGCTCTGCTATCTGAAGCAGACAGAAGGAAGCCACCAACCGAAGAAAGAGAACTTTAACCACAAACTTTTAGGATAAAGAATCTATACTCTTCCAAGCTTGCATAGTATCGATTACACCAAGAAAACTAATGAGCCACTTCGCCATTCTTCTGTATTTGAGCATTTTAATCGACTTTTAGTGAATTTGAAAATAAAATAATTTTATTAAAAATCCAAACATAATGAACAGCAAATCTTACTCGGTATAAACATTTCCCAAATGGCTCACTCTCACCACTGGAGCCTCACACATCTGGGCAGTCTGTGTTTCATAGTTCACTACTGCTTACCACGACATTTTAACAGATTCCACATCCATAAGAAGGCATTAACTAAGTTTATATAGCTCTCGGATTTAATACACGCTATCGATTAAGAATTGGGTTTGAAGAGCAATCTGCTGGATTATCAACTCCTTATGGCTTGGGATAAAGTCAGTCTCCTAGAGTATAGCAGCGCAGGAGTTGCGAGCATCCCTCCGTGCGAGCCGGGCACCCTTTCCTCCCGTTACCCCGACTGACCTGCGGGACCCCCAGGCACTTCTCCAGCATTTAGTACGGGAAGAAATTAAAAAAGAGAAAGGGAAGAAAATCAGACCAAACACAAGATGATCGAGACACTTGGCTTCACCTTCCCTTCCTCTTAACACAACATCCATTGAGGCAGAAGGAGCCGCCGTGGGTGCTAAAACAAGAGCCGCATTCACGGGCGCCGGGTTGAGCAGCGGGCGGGAGCACGCTCCGGGCGGCACCTCTGGGCCGGCCCGCTGAAAATCAACCCCCAGCTCCTTTAGGACTCAGAGGGAAAGAGTAAGCTCTGTCATTAAGTAGTTAGGAACGATTAAGAGGTTTCCCTACGCTCCCGCTCCAGGGACAGGTTTTCGGCACCGGGCTTTGTGAAGGCACAGACACGGTCGGGCTGTGCCGGGTCCCGGCTGCTTCCTCAGCCCGCTCGCCCACGGGCGCGGGGTTTTCTGCTCCAGGGCGCCCGCCAGCACCTGCTGCTGCTGCTGCTGCCTCCGGCACCCCCGGCCCTAACCCCGGTTCCCGCCCCGGCGGCGCCCGCTGTACCTACCTGCAGGATCCTGTCCAGACCCTCTTGGCCCAGGCAAGGGAACTGCTTGAGCAGCTCTGTCTTCTGCCGCTTGTAGTTGTCGGTAGCCGAGCGCCAGTGGGGCTCCTCCAGCACCTCGAAGATCGCCGCCCCAATGGACAGGTAGAAGATGATGGCCGAGGTCAACAAGGGGCCCCTGTCCACCATGGTGCTGGCGGCGGGCAAGGAGGGCGGGCGGGCGGAGCGCGGCGGGTGGGCGAGCCGGGGCGTGTGCCCCGCGCTGCGGCCGTGGGTGCCCAAAGCCGCCCAG